>NC_092329.1:35320448-35628448 GCF_036785885.1 Coffea arabica
TGATATGCACCAACTTTCCTCTGTTTTCTCCCCTCCAACATAGCTGGATCCTTTCTACTCTCTTGACTCTCTCTCACTTACGGTTTAAACTTGAAGAAATAGGGGAATTTTGTGAAATATCTATGGCTGAATCAGCCTTGGTTCTCGGTTGATGACAGGAAGAAGAAGATGGAGTTTTCTTGCTCTCAACTCTCTTCTCTCTCTCGGCTGAAGTGGAGCAAAACAAGAGGAAGACTATGGCTAATTTTTCTTGTTTCAAGACTGATGTTAATGGTTGAAAAATGAAGAAAGCTCCAGGGTTAAATCTTGTGGTTTTCCATTGGGTTTTTTTTTTTTTTTTTAGAAAGCAAATGAGGAGAAGTAAATGGGTTTCTTTCTAGCTCTGTCTCTCGGCTGTTTGTGAGGAAGAAAGAATGAAAGCTTCTCCCTCTCGGTTGAACTAAAGAAAAGAAACAAGAGGGAATAAATTGGACTTGGTCAACTTGTGCATGGTACTTGGACTTGGTCAAAAATTGTGGCTAGTCATGCAATGAGCAAATTATCCCTCACTTTCTCTCGGTTGAAGACTGGTCTAGGGAGCCCTTGGTCAAGATAAGAAGATTATGGCTGATTTTTCCACTCCATTGTCGGCCAAGAGGTAAGAAAAGGAATGAAATGTCTTGGTCTATTTTGCTTCCAAGGTGAAGACTAAAACTAGTCTTGATCAAAGTCAAAAATCCAATAATTCTAAAAGTAATTAGCTAAGATTAACCCTTCATTTCCACTCAAATAGAGTTTGCACAACCAAATAAGTTTGACTACTTCAATTAAACCCTTGCAAATATTTTCAAAATTATTGGACGGAAACAAGAAGGTATAAAATCATATATAAATCATTTTCTAATTACTAAGAAATATAGTTCATTCAAAGTAGAAAATTTCAAAACAAATACGTTTCGAAAACACCTTGTAGCACAATAACCCCTTTTGTACAAATCTCCCTCTAGTTCACAAAATTTATCGCACCTACCTCGCTAGTTGGATGAATTGGTACATGACCCCAAGGAAACCAACATGCAATAAATTGAATGAGGCAATAGGAGTAAAATCACGATTCAACCGTTAGATTAACCAAAGATTCAAGGCAATTAGATTAGAATACAAATATATATATATATAAATTTTGAGAATATCAATATAAATATAATTTTCTGGTTCTCACAGAGACTTACACGATGGTCCTACAATAGGTAATTTTATGCTTAAGTACTCAAGTGATAGTTATTAGTACTATCGTTATAAGAATTCTTGGAGGTTTCACTCTATCGCGCTTAAATCGGAAATATGCGTTCCATACGCGCGATTTAATTGAGGGACTTTAGACCCTTATTCTGGAATAATTAAGAATAAATAATATTAATATAATTTTAAGTATATTAGAGGTTTAGTGCACTAGTGAACTGAATGCGGGAGGAATTTGGCACAAAACGCGCGCGTGCGCGCGCGAAGGAGAGTTGACTTTTGGAGCATTTTGGGCCACACATTATTAAGCTACTCATGGGTGCATCACACTAGATCAAAACCCTTCAATTCATCATCCAAAGTGACGTGCAACACTCTCATTTTCTTGCTCTAAGACAGCCGTGCACCTCAAGAAGAAAACCCACCAAAGTTCTTCATTTTTCCTTCATCAAATCTTCACTAATCCTTCACCAAATTACACCAAAATTTCACCATACATTGCTAATCACTTGGAGACTACACTAAACTAAGAAAAAGGGGCTGTTTTCACGGTTTTCTTGAGCTAAGAGAGGGCCAAAATTCTGCCTTGTTCACCAACACAAGTGACCATCAACCCTCAAATTCTTGGCCTATGGAAGTTGATTTACACTTATGAGCTTAGATATTCATGTGGGTGGCTTGTTATTATTGGAAAATTTTGAATGTGGGCTCTATGAACTCCCACTCTTGGATTGATGGCTGATGTGATGCTTGATGATGGATTTAATGTTGGTTTAGTGCTCAAATTGGTAGATTAATGGTGCATAGCTAGTATAAACTTCAAGGAGTGCATGAATGTAAAGTTTTCAATTCTACTCCTGCTATGATCGTGCCTCTTTTTGTGGAATTTTGAGGTTTTAATGGCTTGTATATGATGTTTATATGTTGTATAGATGGTGTATAAAGTTTCATCAAAAAATATTGAGGTTTGGTTGGTCAAATGGATTAATCTCGCAAAGCTAGCAAACCTGGAAAAATTTTCCCGTAATGCTCAGACAGCCTTCTTATTTCGTCCATAACTCTGAGCTCCGACGTCGAAATCAAGTGTCGTCAGTGGCATTTGAAACTAAACATTCCCAGATTTCCAACGGTATAAAATACAACCCCAAATTCCACCCGAGTATTCCGTACCAACCGTTTAATGATGACTGTCCTGTTTCTCTATTTTCCTGGAACGAAGTTCAGAAGCTACAACTTGAGGCTCGAATTTGAGCTAGTTGTGTACTGAATTTCAAAAACGATTTCTCTGTGAAATTATAGTTTTATGAATTTATTTTCCAACACCACCAACAATGCTCAATTCCGAGTTGAATTGAGTGATTTGTGATCAAAATACGAAACCTGCACTGTTCTTGAAAACCCTAAATTTTGGGCAGAATTGATGCTAGACTTGATGTGGACTTGCCAATTGAATTTCATGGAGTTGAAACACTTACCAAATGTACCATGAATGTTCCTTAGGCTTTTCCTACACAAATGAACCATGATTGAAGGATTTTTCTTTGTCAAATGTTTGGAATGGAAAACAAAAAACTTAAGGCAGTTTTGCCTTAGAATTTTTCGAAACTTTGGTTGTTTGGTTGACTACCTTCCTGAAGGTATTTTTTCATGAAATTTAATAGAGAGATACCCTTTATATAGGAGTATTGTATTGCCGAATTTGGTACCAATCCGAGTCCATTTCGCTGCTCGACTAAATTACCAAAGTTCATGACTCGAGTTTGGAAAACCCTTGTTTCACAAAGAAATTTTGGTAACTTTGAGTTGCCATATCATAGTGTTTAAAACTCCGTTTCTCATTCTGCTTGTTTTGTTGTAAACTTGGATTGTGACTCTAATAGAGTTCCAAATTTTAAGAGCTAGTTCCAATCAAGTGAATTTTGCCGAATTTTCAAATTGGCCAAAACCCAACTTAAATATACCTTATGAACCAAAACAACGACTTTGAGCTTATTTTTTAATGTTTTCCATTTGGAATCTTAGAAAAGTGTATTCTAGGAACTTTTAGTACTTTGGAAGATGTTTCCAACTGTGCCAAGTTTTCCAATTTTTGACATGTGGAATGTGAGATACGATTTTTCAAAATATCGTATCAAAACTGAAATTTTTCAAATTTCAAGGAAATGGAGTTTTTTCAAATATTCCTTATTCCTTCGATAGTACTTGAACGTTTATGCTTGATTTCCAAGATAAAAAGACTCGATTGCTCTTGTACTTTAAGAAACTCCACTTGAATCTTTATTTACGAGTAATTGAGATTCATTATCATGAAATTTTCCTAAACTGTATTAGTGCACAATCTTCCTTGATAATTGGGATGTGTGAACAATAATTCACTATTATTTGCCCAGGCGCATACGAGGACCTTCAAGAGGATCCCACGGTGGAAGCTTGAACCTCCAAGTGACACTTTTGCTATAGACCCATAGTGAGTGTCAAGTGTGTGTATTATGTGATATATCTGCAAAGTGATAAGTGTTATATAAATTGAAATTTTGAAACCTTTGAGTCGAGTGTGTACTTTATCGCACTCGTCCTCATTTAAACGAAGTGAACTTGAGTTAGTGAAGTGAAGTGCTTACTTGTTTAAGTAACTTGTTAAGTGAATATATGTGCAGTGTTTAAGTAATTATTTATGCTGTGATTGCATAAGTCGTTGGAGTGAACCTCCTCGATACAAAAGTGTAAAAGTGGGGGACGCCCAAACTCTCTTATTGGCTAGCCTTGGACTCGAGCCAACATGGGATTGGTCGAATTCCTCAGTGAACCATGAGATTTTATAAGCTCGACATATTGAGAGGTCTTGCTTGGCATACTCGCTGAAGTATCGCCTCATAAATGTATTGTGGGTCCGGTGCGGCATGTAAGGTTGAGAAAAGGAAGTGTAAGTGGCGTTTCTACGTATTAAACCTACCCGGTTGACGGAGTGTCAACGCGTGGAGGTTCGTGATTGTGCAAGTGGAAAATAGCTCCTGAGAACTCCCATATTTTTGAATTATTTCTGTTTACTTTTCAGTAAAGTGTTCTTTATTGAATGGTTATTGTTTGAAATTGATTAATTTGTGAGTGTTACTTGAACTACATGCCTGCATGTGTGTTCTTGGCCTCACGAGCGTTTTGCTCACCCTATAGATTTGTTTTCCTTAACAGGAGTGGACATGAGCTGAGACATGGAAGAACCCCTTTTGTGATATTTTGTAATAGGGTCCCAGTGTTAGTGGCCAAGCATTGTGGCTACGAAAGATTTCGATATTCGAGATGTATTTTGGAAACCCATCGTAAGGATTGAATAGTGGTTATGTGTTGTTAAGTTTGAAAACTTCCGCACTATTTGCAATTACTTTATCTGGTTGTAATTTAGTATTGTATTAAGTTTGAATGAGATTTTGTGTGAGTTCTGACGAGAGCTGGGCAGGCGTCCCGCGGATACCCTTTGGTTCGTCTTAGGGAGAAGTGGGAGCATCACAGCATGTATTCTCACATATGAAATCAAAATAAAAAATGAGTTTAGGTCGAGTGAGATAAAGTACACCCTCGCCTAAGTACCCATTTAACATATGCAAAGCATTTCGATAATTTCACATCAATAAACAACTCAAAAACTCACTCAAAAGAGTTAGCTTGTAAATCAAGGCACTTTATACGGGTTCACCGACTCCATTCGGTTCGTCACTGCTTGTGACAAAAGATTATACTCAACTATCAGTGAATCGACCATCACAAATGGAAATAAAGACTAAAACGATCAAAGCGGCAAAACGGCAAAGGAATACATGCGCGCGTGCGTGGAAATGAAAATAGTACAAAATGGATTACATGATTTTAACCATAACTAAAACTGTGGTTATCGGATCAAAATGCACTAGGTAGTGTCTCGAAACTTAGACAAAGGGTTACAACTTTCATGAAAACACCTCAACCCAGTTTTCAGTGTATCCAAGTCAAATTTGCAGATTACCAAATCAGAACTCCAAAGACCGGTTTATACCTCTAGTGAAAATTTGGACGACATGCCCCTTGTGTTTACCTAGTTTCCAACCATTTATGGCTTCATTCTTTTTCTCAATCAGTCCCAAAGTCACACACACAAAAATCTCATTTCAATAACCGTTCAATAGGCTCAATGTCGTACAAATACAAAATCCAGTTAGGAAAATGTCCGAAAATAAAGTTTCAGTCATAAAATAAAAGACAGATTTGACGTCGCTTAGCATATTGGACACAACCGAAGCTACGCTTATCAGATTGGGTGCAATTTATACTGCTTCGAAACTAAGATAATGGGCTATAACTTTGATGAAGACCACTCAATCAAGTTCGTAGTGTATCCAGATCAAAATTTTCAATTACAGAACCAGAATCTCACAATCAGGCTAGTTAACCGCACTATGCGTAAACGACAATAACTCAAGCTACCAAAGTCCGATTGAGGCGTTTTCAGGGGCGTTGGAAAGGTACGACATAGCACTACAACTTCTATGTTTTGACCAAATGCTACTTCAGTATGGATCAGGGTGAACAGACACGGTCAGATTGGTGAAATGTCAAAACTGTCCTTGAACCTCTACCTATGGCAGTCAGGGGTATTTTTATTATTTCACAAGCTACAGTGCTCGAATTAAGCTGAAATTTCGCAGACAGTTATAAAATATCATTCTCTACAACTTTCATATTTTGTGCTAAACCTAATTCGGCATCCCTCATGGTCAAACAGAACCGGTTAGAACAGGAAAATTACAAAATCAAAAACTGGAATTCATGAATACAAGTGCTAATTTTCACAATTCTATCTTGAAACACCACTTCACCTCTTTGTCTACATTTATTCACAGCATATTCCATCTAAACAAAAAGAAATATGGCTGAACAATATAAAACCATAACTTACCAATTCTCCAAAAATCATCACAATTACTTGCATAGCTATCACTCAACCAAAAATATGAATTGTATAGCAACTTAAGCAAGAATAAAGGAACTAAAGATGATGGACAGCTAATATACTTCAATAATAAGCTTACAAGGGATATCCTTCACCTCTCCTTGTGAAATTTAGCTCCCTAAGCTTCCCAGACTCTCAATTTGCAAGTTAATCGGTTTAGTTTTCTTGTTTTCTCACTCAATCAAGTTAAATCCAAGATGGATTGAGAGCTTTCTTTCTCTTGTTTTTCTTTCAAGGCTCACAGTTAGGAGGCTGGAAAAATGGAAAAGAATAAAGGCCAAGAAAGGTTATAAGGCTTGGTTTTAGTTTGGGTCAAAGGTGCATGGATTGATGCCACTTGTCACCACCAATTTCCATCTCAATTTTTTTTCTTTTCTCTTGGTTCTTGAAGTCAACAATTGCGGCCATAATGATCAGATTTAGGGTTGATATTTAGGCTCTAATAACAATGAGATTAACTTGATAAAATGGTGGTCAAATGGTGTTCAATCGGTAGCCAATCGGTAACGAACGATACCCGTCGGTTCGAATCGATTTTCCTTAAATCGCGTATACTGGAGTTTTATTTTCTAATTCACTAACTTATTATTATCACCTCTATTCACACACTTAATATCCTCTAAATTCACCCTTAATCACCGAATTTAGTACACCCATCTCACCAAGTGATCACACGGTCAAAATACGCAAAAAACCCTAATTTATCCGAACTAAGAATCTAAAGGGAAAACCCTTGATTCTATTGTTGATTGCAATTACTGAGGATGTGAATGAGTAGTAAAGCTATTAGAAAGAAATAAATGCCAAATAAAAGGAATTTTAAGAAAACTGTGAGGGATTTTACAATTCCATTGATTACAATTAGGGTTTCGATTAACATATGAGAAATTTAAGAAAATCGGTTAGTCACAAGTAAACTAGGGTTTTTTATTAGAATTTAGGGTTTTTAGTCCCTTTAAAACAAATTAAAGTTTTAAATCAAACTCAAAGAAAAAAACTTCGGTATCTTCTTTTAAAAACAATCTCCTAACGTTCGGTGTATCACAGGTTACAAGTGTAAAAAATTACCAACTAACAAACAAAATCACATCATGCATGAAAAGCAAAAGGACCACAGCAGGAAAGCTTAAGATAAAATCCAAATACTAGAAAGAAATTCATTGCAGAAACATGAGCAATTACATTGTAGCTGCGGACAGAAGGGGCTAATTAAAAATTCGAAGAATATGTGAGTTTAAATGGAACACAACATTGAGCATTGGGCCTACAATTTTACAATTAACATGGGTACCACTCGGACAGAGTATCACCATAATAGTTCTATGGATAAATCTGCATTAAAACAACGCTGAAGTAAGGATGATCCAAAGCCACTGTTGAAATTTTTACAGCACAAAGAAATCACCTTCCTAATGGCACTCATCAAACTAACATTAGTTGTCGGAGTCAATGATCAATTCAATGAGAGGAACAATGGAAGTCCACAATCAACAGTTCTGTTCATGAATACATTTCACTGCTATAATCTTGCATAAGAACCTGCAAAAATCACACAAATAGGGTTGAACATGTTTGATCGTTTGATCGACAACCATAAACAGTCAGAAAGTCATACTTGGATAGAAATCAAGAATACAAGACAAAAACGATATGCATCCAAGTGGAAAGAAAATATAATAAGAATAAAAGCCAGTAGTTTTACTCAAGGAGAGGAGGGAGGAAACAAATTTCAGCTAATCCAACTTGTTATGATGAATAAATGGCAGTTTTTTCAGCGCTAACCAAAGTAATGAAATTTGCTTGTATAAATTGAGGTAACGACTCTTTGTAAACACCAAAACACTGAAGATTCAATAGTGAACAAGGATACATAATTAAGTTTCTGATCCAATAGAAAATTGCATATACGCAATTAAAATCGATCAGAATGTAAGCCAAAAAAAAATCACTCTATTATTGCATACAACAGTATGCTATAAACAAGTGGAAAAATAACCACGCTATTCTCCCCGCATTCACAAACAATTGCCTTAGCCTCAAAACATCACAAACCCAAAATCAAATATGCCACCACTGTATATCACTCAGTCTGACTCCAGCACCAAAGCATTGGAACTACTAAGTCGGGATATAAACCAACCCCCCCCCCCCCCAAACAAAAAAAAAGGGTCGTCGGCCCGAAAGAAAATTTATGCGTATCAATCACATGAAGTCTAAAACTTAAATAAGCTGTTAATTCCAAGTTGACTACTAAGCTAATTCTTATTTAAGCCCCTCTACCGGCATATTGAGCTCATCATTTGCATCAAAGATAAATTGTAAGATACTGTTCTAACAAGGACATCTCAGAGAGAAAGATTGGTTGGCTAGGCAGCAAAGGAAGAAAAGGAGCTAAAGGGCAAGCAATAACAACCAAAAAAAAAAAAGGTTGATGAACAAATCAATAGCATGTGATCAAATACACTCCTGTTACTTGAAAACAGATAATTCAGCAATGTCAAATCTTAGTTGTCAGAAAAACAAGAATATCAAACTGAATTGACTAAGAATTTAACCCAAAACTGAAATGATCTTTCATTTTTCAAATCATTAATGGAAAATGGTACAACCACTAATTATTCAATCAGTGGACAAATTACATGCCTTACAATTCAAACAATTGGCATACAAAACTTACAAAACTATCAACAAATTCAAATTACAACATGAGATCAAAACAGAATGAAGTACACAAATGGAAAAAAAAATGGGGATCACAGTACCAAATCCCAAACTAAAAACTAAAACTAGAGGAGTGAATCAATACATATCAATACACCAGTAGAATACTAAGAAGGAAAGAGGAAACAAGACAATGGGATTGAGAAACTTCACATGAAAACAAATTTTGGTTAATTACAACATCTGAACAAGGATTAAAAGAGAGCAGAAGATAATCACAGTGACACTCTGGGATATACGATGGAGGAGATTGCCCAAGTTCAAACTCAAAGGAACAGGAAACCTGGACTGGAACCAGTTTACAATTATGAGGATTATATGCTTTAGTCTACATCATCCTGTTATTGTACTTTATCAAATCTAACAACCAATAATGTTCCTAAATATCGTCTGATTAATTAAAAAGTTGGGGTATGATACCTAAAATGTACTGTAGAAGCTCCCATAATTTCATTGCTCCTTCAATTGAAGACCTGCTAAAATTTCTTATAGAATCAAGCATACAATGGAGAAAACTTCCCAGAAGTACTTTTGCCTGATAACTTCCTCACCAGAATCGAAACTCAGCAACCTTGGCCAGAAACCTTGATAAAAGCTCTTCCCCTGGCACTAAGATCTTATCAAAAGGTACAGTATCAATCGCCTTCCTTCTAAATTTTCTAACAATTTTCTATCCAACTTTAATATATTCCTTTACAAGTATTTATCAACTTATTTACTTTCTAAGCCATAAACTACAGCAATCTCTTCCAAAGAAAGCTCTTCTTTTTCTCATGCACAAGTTGCACAAGTGGACCCTGTATGTCATTACACGTAAAAAAAAAATTTAGAACCATAGGACAAAACTCTCTTGCCTAACATTAAGAATTCTCCTCCCACTAATTTCTAATAGAACCTACCAATGCAAATGATGACCTGGATGCTGCAATCTGTGAGATAGAACTCAAAATCATCAGTCAGTGGAGTATCCCAGAAGCCCACTGTGAAACAAAAAAGTGGAAATTATTCTAGAATCACCCACAATTTGCGTTTGAACTTCTAACGATGATGAATATCTTACAAAAGATCAATCTTTAAACCATAAATAAATCACGCAATACCCATCAGAAAGAGCACCTTAACTCATACCAATTACAATCTTAGGAAAAACACAACCAACGACAAACACGCTCTTGAAATTTTGCCAGTCTACCTGAACGATATTAGTTCAACCCCCTCCTTAAAATCCATTACAAGGAAAATATCTCTCTTTCTTACTAAAAAACTAGAAGAAAAATGGTGGTAGAACTTCTTTGCACGAATGAAAGGTCGAAATTCAATCAAAATTGTGGCATGACAATTAACTAGACTTAGTAAATTGGTGCACGATTTTCATGTGCTAACACAAAAATCAATTAGTACATAATAATCACAAATCATGACCTCAATCGAAGTTGTCTAAATCAAAATTTTACCATCAAGAAGCTGAATTTCGGGCATCAATGCTGTTGTAGAACTTCGTGAGTCGCCGGCGATTCTCGGGTTTGGCCTTGACCGGTTTCTTACGCAAACCAAAGATCTCTTGCACCAACGGGACATGAACAAGCACCAGCTTCCACGCCAAAAACCACCCTACCCAAAACACAACAAAAAATCCATCAAAATTCTCACTGAAAAATACTATCAATCAACGTTTTTCAAGCAACATGTCTTCTCTGAGGAATTTATGCAAACGGAGATTGTGCAATTGATAAATGGTTACCAAAAAGTAATACAGAGAGGGCAAAGAGTATGGCGAGAAAGGGGCGGAGGATGTATAAGATGATGTAGCCCCAAAGGGAGGGAGAGAATGGTGGGAATAGAGAAGCTGAGGAAGATAGAGAAGATGAAGAGGACTCCATTATTGATGAAGTGAGGATTTGTCTACTGAGTTTCGACAAATCAAAATTGTTGTATAACCTACCCAAAAAAAAAAATTCAAA
This sequence comes from Coffea arabica, assembly GCF_036785885.1. Taxonomy (NCBI): domain Eukaryota; kingdom Viridiplantae; phylum Streptophyta; class Magnoliopsida; order Gentianales; family Rubiaceae; genus Coffea; species Coffea arabica. Next base: position 35,331,333 of record NC_092329.1, read on the forward strand.
ATTGTTGTATGTAGGTCCGTTAGAATTAGAAGCCTTACGTGTTTTTTTTTTTCATTTTCCTTTTTTTAATGGGTTAGCTGCAGTTTCTAGCCTTCAGCTATTCTAACATTGCACGTTGCTCCCTCAACTTTCAATTGCAGCACTAAACGATCTTTAACTTAAAAAGTTTTTGCAGTACAATTCACCCAATTCTGTCAATTAGAAACAGATTTCAGTCATTATTGATTCATGAGAAAACCCTATTCATCCCTTGGTGTTTTTGTCCCAAAATCACGTTCTTATCAGAGTTAAAGAGGAAATGACAATCAACTCAAAACCAACCCTGACAAAATGCTTCCCCAAAGAAACTGGAAGAGCAACAATATAGCTTGCACAAAATTCCTATAACATTGTAATCCATGTACATGAGATTTGGTCTTTGATTTGCTTGGTCACCATACATCCAAAAGGAATTCTATAATTAAAATAAGTTTGAAACATGTTAAAAAAATTTACAGTTAGACCTTGGAGTCCCTTTGAACTTGTAAAAGAATAGAGAATGGATTTCACCTTGTTGGACTTCACCCTCAAAAAACCTTAAGAAATCACCATTTCCACCATGATTTTCACCAATCTCCTCCACCTCAAAATCCCACTAACTACCACCATCATCACTATTATCTCTTTTGTGACGTCCCCACTTCTCCCAAGGGCGAACCCGAAGGTATCGGCGGGACGTCTGCCTAACTTGCACCAGAACTCGACTCCAAAAACGATAAAATAAATTTCACGCTAAAAGAAAGTTCTATATACACCATTACTTCTTCAAAAGGTAGATAAACTTTTACATCAAGCCATACACATCACTAGTGCTAAAAAGTAAACCCTAGAAAAGCTGATAACTACAACCACCACAACATACACATACATCGCACTAGTCAACTTATAACAGGTACAAAGTCAACTATTCTATAACCAAAAGTCTATACACCTTCCCGAGCGATCCCCGCGTCGGCCTCCTGCTAAAGAAAAAAAATGGAACGGGGTAAGATATATGCTTAGTGAATAATTGGAGGTAAAAATGTAAAAGCACATTCAAATAAACATATAAATTCAAATATTTCACATCAATACAGAAATGTAACATCACAATGGTAGGATACGGGTGGCTCCAAAACCAGTTCAATTTCCCGAGCTTGAATGCCTATTGACACTCCGTCAACCAAAGTACTCATGGTCCGTAGACTCCACTTACTTTCCCCGTTCACCTTATCAACCCCCGCTGGCCAGTCAACAGCACATAGCAGCTCGAGCGAAACAAAATTACTTAGCTTTAATCAAAACTTTAACAAAGAACGAAATCCCAAGATTAGCAGGGAACTAATTTCGATCAAACCCCGGCTAGCTCGAATAGTTCGTCTACCCTTAGAACTGGATTGGAACCAAGTCCTGAGATATCCAATCTCTCAATAGATAATATCTCTCAACAAAGTACTTACTCCAAACAGCACACAACAATAGGGGTTCAATTCAAGTCATGTAATCACTCCCATCAACACTCAGCAAAAGGGTGATACGCAACATAAGGCATTTATTCTCACGTATGAAATCAAAGCAAAGGATGGGCTTAACTCGAGTGAGATAAAGTATACTCTCGCCTAAGTACCCATTTAACATATACAAAGCATTTTAACAATTTTATATCAATAAATAACCCAAGTACTCACTTGATAAAGTTTGGCACGAAAAACGATACAATTCACTAAACTTGACCGTCACTGCCAAAAGGCTCACAGTCTGCATTAACAGATTATATACACACATAAGTAAAACGGCCATACAATAACAGTTTATAACTTAAACGATCGAAAACGGTCAAAAACGACATTAAGGCCAAAAGAATGTCGAAATCGGCCGAAACAGCTGGAATAGTAACAAAATAACAAAAATAGTCCTAAACGGTCCAAAACGGCAAAAACGGTTGAGAAATGCACGTGCGCGTGCACGAAAATGAAAACGGTCACGTGTTCGCAGCCAAAGGCGCAAACGGACATTTCACAGTTTTGACACCTTTTATGATTTTAATTATAACAGAAGCTGTGGTCATTGGTTTAAGGTGTACGAGATACCATTTCGAAACTTAGACAAAGAACTACAGGGTTTATGAAGACTGTTTAACCTAGATCAGAAGGTATCTAGAACAAAATGCAAATTACAGTAGCGAATCAGTCATGGTCAGTCCCATGTCAGATCTTATTTCAAATTGCAATAACTGGAGCTATGGTTATCGGACTAAGATGCACAAGGTGGCGTTTCGAAGCTAAAACAAAATGCTACAACTTTTACAATTTTAATTATAACAGAAGCTGTGATCATCGGTTTAAGGTGTATGAGATACTATTTCGAAACTAAGACAAAGAAGTACAAGGTTTATGAAGACCGTTTAACCCAGATCAGAAGGTATCTAGAACAAAATGCAAATTACAGTAGCAAATCAGTCATGGTCAGTCCCATGTCAGATCTAATTTCAAATAGCAATAACTGGAGCTATGGTTATCGGACTAAGATGCACAAGGTGGCATTTCGAAACTAAAACAAAACTCTACAACTTTTATGAAAACCGTTCAACTCAGTTTACACTTTGGCTTGATCAAAAATGCAAATGACAGTTTCAGAATTTGCCTTGTCAGAACTGAGGACAAAATGTCCGACAGTCTGACTTTCAATGGCCATAACTCGGTGCACACAAATCCGTTTGGGGTGATTTTTGCTGTTTTAGAAAGCTCTCACATAGGGCTATAACTTTCATGTTTTGACCCAAAATAGATTAGATACGACCAAAATGCCCTAACCAAACTTAAGTCACATTTGTGACTTCAAACACTTTTATAAACAACCAAAACACATGCAATACGATCAATGTAGCTACCATACACTACCTAAAGCTAGGTTACATCAACCCACACTTAGGTTTTGCAACAAAACTACACATGCACCACAATTCCAACCACCATTGCACCATGATGCACCAACCAACCTAACTGAGCATAAACAACCTATGAAACCAAGAAGTGTGGCTGGCCGGAGCCACCATGCAACCTCCACAAGTTGTCCGCATCCTCACAACCATAATCTATACAAATTTGAGTCATGGAACCACACTGCTCGGGTTTCTAGTCTTTCTTGTTTTTAAATCACATCCAAAGAAATAACCTTAGTACCTTTTTTAAAAACAAACCCCTAACATTCAGGGTATCACATCTTCTTCTAGGATCACCATCCAACTTTCCTTCTTTGATCGTAGTAGCACCTTATTAGATCTCCAACCCCTAGTCAAGTCAGATGCATACTCTAGCCCTCGAATCGATCTTGGATCCTCTTAAGATTAGTGGCTATTAGTCCAATCACTTCTCTTTTCTTTTGTGGTTTTCTTTGAAAAGGAGTCTAGTTATTATGAGCTTCTAAGAGATATGAAGATATGGGGTAATTCTAATAGATGTTAAAGAGAGGGGGAGAACGGATAGGTTTTTCTATAATCTTGAATCCTGTGGGGTATTTTTGAAAGTTAACTATGAAAATGAGGGTTCATAGTCATAGGACTATTGTTTTCCACCAGTGTCAATATAGTTTAAAATTATGCAAAAAATTAGAAGTTAAAGGTAATTGCTGCAATTAAAAATTGAGGATGTAAGGTGTGATCTTAAAATAGTTGAGTAGTGCAAAATACAGTTAAACCTAAGTGCCATGTTTTATAATTAATGTCATTTTGGCCCTAACAATTGGCAAGGAATTTAATTTAATCCCTTCAAAGAAGTGTCAATATAGTCCCAATCAAGCAACTTTGGTTCCCTTCCATTTAGCGATTCTATTAGATTCCACTGAAAAATTCTATTCAATTCCATTGAAGAACTAAGTTTTGAGTAGTTAGGGAGGGACTTAAATGAACATTTGAATCATTCTGAAAACATTATTTGATAGAAGTGATTATAATTCCTTTTTTTTACACCCGTCCTTTAGCTAATGATTGTTGCTGCCTCTTAACCGTGGCTAAATTTTTCCTCTTCAACATCTATTTCTATTCCTTCTCTTGACATGACTCTTTTCTCAAACTTTTGAACTAATGAGGTGCATAATTGCTATGAAATTTATGAATATTTTCCCTTGATTTTGATCAAATGTTGCATTAATTGGTAGATTCTACTCATATTTGGTTATTGGTATTAATTGTAGAAAAGTGGATCAAAAAGTGGTAAAAATGAGGCAAATTTCCAGAAGACTATGAACCAGTTTAACATGGGCGCGCCTGAGTTAAGTACCCAAGTCCAGAAATGCAGGATTCCAGCTGATAAAGAAGTTTCCTATTCCCATTTGATTTCTAATTGTATCTTAGCCAGCGGATGTAGATTCCAGTCCTTGGCTTTTGGCAGCATAAACTAGTTAGGAATTAGGTGCTATTTTCCTATAAGAAGTAGGACTCTTTTTTCCTTGTTATATATATTAGTAAGTAGCAACGAAAAGGGGAGAGGAAAAGGAACGTTTTTGCTCTTGGGAATAAAACTGCTAGTCTCGACAGCAATACCACAAACGAAGAGCTTTTCTCTTCGTCTTTTCTTTTCATTTGCTTTTTTATTATCGAATGTTCATGCAATTTTTGTCAATGAAATTGCTTGGATTATTCCCGATGATGCGCAGCTAAATTCTTTTTTTAGTCAAGGGGTAACGAAGGACTTGGTTCAGCTACAACTATGAGATCTAATTATTTTATTAGTTTCTTTTATTCGTTAGTATTTGTATGTTTTCTGATTTAATTTCTCATGGTTGTTTTATTATTTGAATATCAGGACCGGATATTTAATTCAACCTAACAAACTAATGCCAGTTAGGACAATTAAATCCGTAATTGTTTAATTATTTTAAATTAGTAGCGACTAGAGTGATTGGTTTCATGTCAGAGAAACAAATGATCTAATTTAAATAAACCATGGTAGTGTGATTATTGATTAGAGCATGGTTTTTCTAGTTTCTAATACAATCAAGAAATTAAATTCTATGGGTGTACATAAAATTATTTTTTAGTTAGAGAAATAGTTAATGGGCATACCTTAACTATCAAAACGGTATGAAAAAGTTGGTTGTTGTTGCATGTTTGGCAACTATAACCTGTTTATTAACGAATAGATGAAATAATTGTTGCATCAATGAGCATTGTCTAAACTACTTCCAAAGTTATTTTCTTGGTTAGAGCTTGTTTATTAATGATTTAAATTTAATTTGCTTACATTTGGTTATTTTTATTTACGTTGATTGTTTAGTTTTAATACTCCAAACCCCCTAATTAACTACTACTCGAAAGAAAATAAATCATCCAGTCCCTGATAAGATGACCCTACTCACTGCTATACTTAAATTTAAGTTTTTAGATTTGAATTTTAATTTTGGTGGTTTGACACCCATTAAATTATGGCACCGTTGTCGGGGACTGGTGCCATTTTGATTTATTTTTTTCAAATTTTTATTTTTATTTTCCTTTTTTATTAGTTTATGGCTACTAATATTCAATATTTTAAAGATAGACTAGATTTTATTTCTATGAGAGTTACTGAGGCTCGTGTCTCTTCTAATGATTAACATTTAGATACACCGACCTCTCATGCAGAAAAATTGACTATTGCAACTTGTGGAATGTGACAGCCCCACCTCCCCCTAAGGCGAACCAAAGGGTTCGGCTGACCGCCTGCCCAACTCTCGCCGGAACTCACTACAGTCCTCAAATAAAATACATCACTCACCTCCAATAACATAGGGTACAACCTCAAGAATAAACGAAATAACATTTTTCAAACTTAGAACGAAATAAGATACACTACAAATCTCAGGTAAGGGTATCATTCCCCGAATAAGACAAAAGTCCTCCGTTCTCAAATAATTACAATTGCACTATCAGTCCCAAATATTATACCAAATACTTATCAAGTGAATCGAATTCAAATTATATATGAGATATCCCTCAGACACTAATAACTCAATACAAGCACTTCTTTTGGTCTCGAGCCCTGTGGGAAGAAAATTATTTTTGGGGTTCACTAATTAAGCCTCAGAACTTCCACTTCCAAGCCTGTTAAGGAAAACAAATTGGGGTGAGCTGACGCTCAGTGAGGCCAAGGGAAAAACATGCAAACATGCGAGCAAAGACACAATATAAAGCAATAAGTTGAGTAACAAGTACTGCGAAACATTAAGCAAGTAGGGAATTTAATCACAATAAAGGATACGGGAGCTCTCAGGAGCTAATCCACGTGCGATCCAAGCTCAGGTAGTTGACCCTCCGTCAACTTTCATAGTTATCCATGTAGAACTCCACTTACTATATCCAGCCACCATGACACCCTCTTGGATCCGTAACCAAACAAGCATGTAGGTGGTATCACTTAACAAGTATACCTAGCAAGACCCCTTATTTGGATCAAGCTATAACACTTCCCAAGATTCACCAAGTTCCTCGACCAAGCCCTTGCCGGCTCGAGTTACAAGGCTAGCCAATGGGTTGGGGCGTCCCCCCCTCCATTCACTTTTAGGTCGATGAGACGAAGCTCCAATCGACAAGATTTGGTCATAGCATTGAGACGGGATGAGCGGTACCTCCTATCCTAAAAGGGCATGATACATTCTGCCGCTCAATGCTCACGAAAATACTTTCATTTGCATTCACATGCAACACGTATCACTTATCAAGCAAGCAATTTCATGAAAGAGAGGACAAGGGCGATAAAGTACACCCTAGCCTCATTAACTAGCAAGTACAAGTAACATTTCATTTAAACACTTCACATGCACTTGATACTCACCAAAAGTCGTGAGACAGAGAAAAAATGAAGCGACTAAACCAGTTCTTCGGAGTTCTCGTATTCACCTGAGACATGTATAATCACGATCATTCACGTGCATATTCAAGGCCAAGCAAAAATATCAAGTCATTTTCATGTTTATTGTAAAAATCAGGAAACTGGAGGTTTATCGCAGAAACCTTTAGAAAATCGTAACTTAATATTTACAAGTCCAAAATTTGCATGGTTGATACCGTTGGAAACCTAATTGAAAGGACTAAAACTTTGTAGAAGACACCTTGATGAGATTCCATGCGGATTTTGCCCAGTTTTTCCGTCAATAGACTGCTACAGTAAAATGCAGGGCAGGGAAAATTCTGTTTTTCCAGCGGACTTGGAAAAATCACCAAAAATCACAGAAAATGAGTTAGCCCCTGAAATTTACATGGATTGTAGCCTTATGTGTCTAGTTCAAACCAAACAAACAGGACTTGATTTGGAGTAGTATACCCCAAAAGATAACCTTTTTCCCAAACTGGCCTGATGTTCCAGAAAGCAAATTTCCAGTTTTCACTTTAACAAGTTCACTCATTTCTTTTCCTTTGAAGAGCTAATCGGTTTAATCAACCCAAATACACTTAAATTCCATTATTTTGGCAAAACTTTAACTAAAATAAAAGCTCCAAAAATCTGAAATTTTGTCCCAAAAATTTCGGCCAACATGAAAGATTCAAAACAGAAAATTTTCCCCTTACTGTACTTAAACACACACAAGTTCATCCATCCAAATTAAGGAATACCTTGCAATAATTAACAAGCCAAACATGTAATAAAACAAGATTTATCACATATATACATCCAATCACATATCACACATCCAATATCGAAATATTGAGACCTAGATCGAGTGCGACCAGGTACACCCCCGTCTAAGTCTCATTTAATCACATTTAATCACATAAGGCAGCTAATACAATAAATCCCAATTACTCAAATCAAACACATGTCCTTAGGTGAGTACGATAAAGTACACACACACCTTATAAAGAGAATACAGTTCACAAATCCATTTAGCAAACCCTTTTAGTAACGGCAAATGCATTTAAATAAGCAAAGGGGCACATTTAACTAAAACACTTGAGGAAAGATTTTAACAAATAAGGAACACTCACCAATCACCGCTCATGATCCCCATTCACCACAATTGATTATTGTCCAAATCCAATTCCAAAAACACAAAGTTCAATATCACATATCACTGTCACCTTTTAGGAATTTAAGCACAACTCGGGCTACACTTATCGAATTAAAACAAAAAATATACCATTTCGAAGCTAAGACATAGCTCTACAATTCTCATGAAGACATCTCAGCTCAGGTCCCACCCTAACCTAGCCAAATTTACCCAAATAGCCCCCAGATTTTCCAGTTCAAAGCTCACTGACACAATTACTGACAGTCCTGATTCAGTTAATCATAACTCAGAACACACAACTCCGATTCAGGTGAATCCAAAGCCATTTGAAAGATAAGATACAAGGCTACAATTCTTAAGAAGGCATCAAAAACTAATTCATTCATCTTCCCAGCCAAACGAAGCAATTATAGAGGCAGACTATCATGTCTGACAAAAACAGGGCAGCAGGGGTAAAATAGTCATTTCACAAGGTACCCTATTCCGATTGAGCTGAAAATCTACAGGCATAATCTACATTCAATTCTATACAACTTCCATGATTTGTTCTAAGGCTAATTCAGCTTCTATCATACCCGAATGTTCAAGCCAATTTCAGACAAGAAATCTGGAACAGTAATCAAAACTGCCAAATTCATTCAATCAATTTCAACCCACGAATTTCCAGCTATGAAATCAGTTCCCAGCTTAGTAACTCCAACTTCTAGTTACTACTACAAGCTATACAATAAAAATTGAGAGCTAGGAAGTCAGGTTACCTTTCAATCTTCAAGAATCAAAGCTGGACAGAGATGATGAAGACAGCCAGCAGTCAATCGTTCCTTCTCCTTGCTTTCACACATAAATGGGAGGGATAAATGGTTGATTGAATTCCCAGATTTTCTCTTGCTTTTCTCCCTTTTCCTCTCTATTTCTCTCGCTCTCTCACGGCTCTCTCTCTCTCCTTTTTCTTGTCCAGCCTGCCCGACTTCCCCTCCCCTCTTTCTTTTCCTTTCTTTTCTTTTAGTCCCTTTTTTTTTTCTTGCTCTTACCCGGCTCTCCTCCTCTTTGTCTCTTGTTGTTTTTGGTCTTGTCTTGGTTAATATAACTTAGTCAAAGTGCCAACTTAAATCCAAGTTTTGCTTTTGTCTCTTGGTCAATTTTGTCAAGCTTCAACTTCCAACCACAATTAAATCGAAAATTAAATTTTTGGGCCCTCACATGGAATTTATTATGTCTCGAATCATCTAATCGACTTGTGCTCCGTATTTCAAGATGACTTCAGTGCTCTAATCAATACTTTTAAAGATTTTTCACCTCTGTTTCAAACGTGGTATGACCCTTATTCAAACAGGTATGATTAAGGATGGTAGGATAACTCCAACTTTAATTATGTAGTAAGATCAATAAGTTTTCAATATCAATATCAATAGTAACAGCTATCATCCATGTCAGGTATGTCTCTTAAAGAAACTATTGAATTACTAACTACTAACACATATCAATTTCAACAAGAGATAGAAATGAGAATTAGAATAATGGAGGATCGAATATGTCTATTGGCATCTACAGTGAGGCAATTGGTTTCTCCAATTTGTAAAAATTGCCCTCATAGACCATTATCAACCTTGAGAAAAATGGGAGTGTAATTACCCTAATAAGTGACAGGGAACTGTGAGAGTTTCAAAAAGAAGGATATAAAAATTGTAAGGATCGAAAATAACCTAAAAGAGGATGAATTAGGTTGATTAAAAACCTAATTAACTTATGGGCACTTTTTGGTCAATATGAAATTTACCCTTTTTTCTAAATGATTACACAATGAATCAATTAATGAATGAACAAAATCACTTAAGAGAAGTAGAAGAGATAAGCAATTTAAAGATCACAAAAGTAACAATAAGTAAATAAAAAGCAAAGAATTGCAAATCAATTAACTACCCAACTCCTCTTGAGCTTGTAGATTAATTCAAACAAATTTTTTCAAATTAATGAATTACAATTACTCTTGTGTACAAAGGAAGATTCACCTTCTCCTTGCCCCGAATTCCTCTCGATCAAGTTACGAAATTTTACTATCTCTCAGGACAACCCTCGCAGAGCTACACTCATGAAGTATTCACTCACAAACGAAAAGTTTATAATGAATCTCGCACCACTAAAACTACAAATCTTCCTTGGAGAGTATTTTCTCACTAAAATCACTCTAGATCTTTTGTATTTTCAGTGTGCAAAAGTTGTTTGAAAATTCTAACCATGCTCTATTTATAGGAGACCAAAAAAGTGCTTCATTAATGCTTCCAACAGATAGAAAGTAGCTGAACAGTCAACTAGCCGTTGGAGTATCGGACGTCCGGTACTACCCAAGCATGTGTCCGACTGTAGGCAGTGAGTTTGCAAAATATTCTGCAATTCTATCGGACGTCCGGTATTGTCTTTGTGAGCGTCCGACAGGTTTTATTGAGTTTGAACGATCCTATCAGACGTCCGATGCTTACGTCCGATCGAGGTTAGTGAGTCAGGGGGAATGTCTTATTTCCTTCGGACGTCCGGTGGTGGAGTTCTTCATGCGTCCAAAGTTGCGTAATAATTATCAGACGTCCGATCCAAGCGTCCGACAGCTTTCAACAGCCTTTGTCCCTTTCAATTGCACTTGATTTTTGAATCTGATTTGTTTCACAACTGAAAATATTTCTTGAAGAGATATTAGTATTATCCATTGTTTTGTAAACATAAAAAATTAGGGACCAAGGTCAACATTCTCCCCCTTTTTGATGATGACAAAATAATGGATGAAAAAAGGAAAAAGATTGAGCATATGAGTGAGCATAAACTCCCCCTCACTCATTGCATCCAAACTTATAATTTCAGAATAACTCCCCCTTACACATAGCATCCATTTCTCCCCCTTTTTGTCATCATAAGATGAGAGTAAAAATCTTATACCGTAATCCAGCAACAATAACAGAGAATCCAATATTCCAAACAAAAAATAGAGAAATGATACCAGAATTCAGCAATCACCAACATACCAACATATCATAGAGATTTGATATCAAAAAAATACCAACATATTACAAAGAGTTTAACAAAGCAAATCATCATTAGATCAGAATTGTTCTTTTCTCTCCCTTTTTGACATCATACAAATTCAGTAATATTCAAAAACATCAAGAAAAACTCAGTTCAAAGCATCATAAACATCAAAAGAAAATTACAAAAAATATATTATGAACAAGAATCTCATTAATCTTATCAATATCTCCTACTTGTTAGAGTTAGTATCATATCTAACTATCCACATGCATTTCATGCCTCTTCTCATGTTTTTTCTCACATAACAATCACTTTTTATGCGACATTTTTGACAACAAAAATTATACAAAACCAAAGAATTATTTACATGAACAGGTTTAATAAATCTTACCTGTCTTCTCTTATAAATAGCAAATTCATTTGTAAATTTATATAAACAGATTTAATAAATCTTACTTATCTTCTCTTATAAATATCAAATTCATTTGCACCAGAATTTAATTTCTTCTCATGAGTGTCAAGATGAGCCTTTGATTTATTACCTTGAAAACAGTTTTATTTTTTATGTTGGAGCAACTTATTTAAATTAGGGTTAATCACATTTTATCCCCTTAAAAAATACCCCATTTCTCAGTTTACTCTCTAACTTTTGATTTTGCTTACTTAACCCTCTTTAAGACAAAATTGCTCTTACATTATTTTGACTTTTCATTTACCTTATTTTTCTTTCTTTTCTTTCTTTTTCTCTTTCTTCTTTATTTAATTTTTGCTCTTTCCCACAAAAATTTTCACCTTAATGATTGAAATTAAAAAAGAGAAATTACAGAGATCAATCTTATCTTTAAATGATTAAAAAAAATATTCAAATCACTTTTCTAAAATACAATTTTTTTATCCTTTCAATTCTTTTAATTTTGGATTTTCCTCTTTCCTTTCTAGTTTCTCATTTTATTCTCACGAAAATATCATAAGATGAAATTGCTTTTCTTTCTTTTATTTATTTTTCTCTTTCTTCTCTCTTTCATCCTTCCCAATAGAAATTGCATTTCAATGAAAATTTTTGTTTTAAGTTTGTAATTGCATATTTCTGAATGAAGGTTTAAAAGGCATAAAAAATTAATTTTGATTTTTTGTATGATGTCACGTGTCACAATTTTCAATTGATGATTATTAATCAGGTCACAATTTCATCTTAAGATATTTTCTTGAGAATAAAATGAGAAACTAGAAAGGAAAGAGAAAAATTCAAAATTAAAAGAATTGAAAGTCTAAAAAAATTATATTTTAGAAAAGTGCTTTGAATATTTTTTTTAATCATTTAAAGATAAGATTGATCTCTGCAATTTCTCTTTTTTAATTTCAATCATTAAGGTGAAAATTTTTGTGGAAAAGATGAAGAATTAAATAAAGAAAAAAGAGAAAAAGAAATAAAAGAAAAAAAATAAGGTAAATGAAAAGTCAAAATAATGCAAGGGCAATTTTGTCATAAAGAGGGTTAAGTGAGTAAAATTAAAGATTAGGGGGTAAACTGAGAAATGAGATATTTTTTAAGGTGAAAAAATGTGATTAACCCTTTAAATTATCCATTCTTCTTTTCAAATTACCTTGTTTCTTTTTGAACATTTCACAAAATCTTATTTTTTTATCAAACTCAAAGTGTAAAACAGTCTCACTCTTTTTTAAGAAATCACTTTCAGTTTTCAATTTTTTGTTTTCTTGAAAAAGACGTGCATTGTTCTGAAGAAAAAAGCTAATTTTATGTTTTAATTTCTTGTTTCTAGCATAAGATCCTTTCAAACTATCATGCAATTTTATAATGAAAGATTCAAGATCATCATCAGTTTTATCATCACTTTCAAATTTCGAGTTCGAAGATGTTACCTCATCATCTCCAATGGCCATAAAAGCCAATTGAGCAGATTCTTCTTCCTCTTCAAATTCACCATCGGAGTTGCACTCATTCCATGTGAATTGAAAGTTGTTAAATCTTGAATTTCTTCCTTCTTTCTTCTTCATCATTTGACACTCACCTACGTAGTGTCTAGGTTGATTGCATTCAAAGTATTTATCAGTTTGCTTTTTATTATACTCTTGCTTCCCTTTGTTTCTTATGTTGCTGAACTGATTTGGGAATGAGTTGCTGTTTTCTCCTTTTTTGAACCTTCGTTTGTTGAGAATTCTTTTGAAACTTTTTGTGATGAGAGCTAGATTACTATCATCAGCTTCCGTATCTTCTTCATCTAGGGAGGCAGAATCATGTACATCTTGAGATGCCTTTAGAGCAATGCTCCTTCTTACTTTCACATCCTCTTTCTCTTGAACTTTGGACTTAAGTTTTAACTCATAAGAGGTTAGAAAATTAATAACAGATTCAATAGGCAAGAAATTTAGATCTCTAGATTCTTCAATGGCAGTCACTTTACTCTCCCAATCCTTTGATAAAACATTCAGAATTTTTCTGTTTTTTTCACCTAGAAAGTATTCCTTTTCCAACACTTCTAAATCCTTAATGAGGTCGTTGAATCTACAGTATATCTCATCAATGTTTTCATGAGATTTCATATTGAACGATTCATACTTGGTAACCAGAATAGACTTCTTTTGTTCTCTTACATTCTCACTTCCTTCATTTTCTCTAAGTTTGTCCCAGATTTCTTTAGCGGACTTACAACCCTTGACTCTAATAGATTCATTTGAGTTTAAAGCACAATATAACACATTCATGACTTTTGCATTTAAGGTGAGATGAGCTCTATCCACAGTAGTCAGTTCACTTCTTGTTTTTGATCTAGATCTATGAGTATTTTCATCTATAAGAGAGGCATCATATGGACCTTCACTAATAATAAATCACAATTCAATATCATTTAATTGCAAAAAGATAATCATTCTTCCTTTCCAACTCACATAATTTAACTCATTAAATATAGGTGGTCTAATGACAGAATATTCTTCAAAAAACATGGCATTATTGGTTGTCATTTTTACTCCAAAACCGATTGAGCTTAATCTCAAGAAGACCAAGCTCTGATACCAATTGCAAGGATCGAAAACAACCTAAAAGGGGGTGAATTAGGTTGATTAAAAACCTAATTAACTTATGGGCACTTTTTGCTTAATATGAAATTTACCCTCTTTTCTAAGTGATCACACAATGAATCAATTAATGAATGAACAAGATCACTTGAGAGAAATAGAAAAGATAAACAATATAAAGATCACAAACGTAACAATAAGTAAATAAAAAGGAAAGAATTACAAACCAATTAACTACCCAACTCCTTTTGAACTTGTAGATTAATTCAAACAAACTTCTTCAAGTTGATGAATTACAATCACTCTTGTGTACAAAGGAAGGTTCACCTCCTTCTTGTCCCGAACTCTACTCGGTCAAGTTAAGAAATTTTACTATCTCTCAGGACAACCCTCGCAGAGCTACACTCATGAAATATTCACTTACAAATGAAAATCTTACAATGAATCTCACACCACTAAGACTACAGATCTTCCTTGGAGAGTATTTTCTCACTAAAATCACTCTAGATCTTTTGTATCTTCAGTGTGCAAAAGTTGTATGAAGATTCTGACCATGCTCTATTTATAAGAGACAAGAAAAATGCTTCATTAGTGCTTCCAACAGATAGAAAGTAGTTGAACAGTCAACTAGTTGTTAGAGTATCGGACATCCGGTACTACCCAAGTATGTGTCCGATAGCAGACAGTAAGTTTGCAAAATATTCTTCAATTCTATCGGACGTCCGGTATTGTCTTTGTGAGCGTCTAACAGGTTTCGTCGAGTTTGAACGATCCTATCAGACGTCCGATGCTTGCGTCCGATCGAGGTCAGTGAGCCAGGGGGAATGTCTTATTTCCTTCGGACATCTGGTGGTGGAGTTCTTCATGCGTCTGAAGTTGCGCAATGATTATCGGACGTCCGATCCAAGCATCCGATAGCTTTCAATAGCCTTTGTCCCTTTCAATTGCACTTGATCTTTGAATCTGATTTACTTCATAACTAAAAATATTTCTTGAAGAGATATTAGTATTATCCATTATTTTGTAAATATCAAAAGTTAGGGACCAAGGTCAACAAGAATGCAGTTGAAGAGGAAGAAATAAGATCGTAACCTCAAATCGCTTTAGTGAACGAATCCAGTAAACAATTCCCAACTGTGGTGACATCCTTTCTATTGCCTAGCCAATATTTTCCTAACTCTTATTCTGTAATTTCTATTAGTGAAATTGACTTTGTTATACCAAAAGTTTTTGAGTTTCATGATAGGAATAAATTAGGAGTTGCGATGGCCAAATATCTTGAATTGGAAATTGTCCATGATAGATGAGTGAGTGAAGGATTAAAATCATTACTTACTTGTTTGGCACAATCTACTAGTCAATGGAAGAAAGTAACTCGTGTGCTTAAGAATCATTCTACTTACCAAGGTTATAAGAATTATATAGAAGATGAAACACAAAAACGAGTTACATGATTTTATCTTCCTTGAACAAACATGGCAATGTATAACTAAAAATATTAAAGAAAGGCGCTTATTAGGAGGCAACCCAATTCGTTTTAGTTCATTTTTGTTACTTTTATTTTAGGTTTCTTGTATTTTGTGTGTTTGATTTTGATTTTATTGTTTTAGTGGATAGAAAACTACTATTAGATAAGGTGTGTCCACGCCTAACTGGCTGATGAGTTCTAAAGACATGACTACTGTTCAACAAGACGTGGCCATGTCTATGAGTCACGCTAAAATTGGGCTTGCCCATGTCTAAAATGACTGAAGAATTTGGTGACTATTTTCATTCTATTGGTTTTATCCCCACTTTTGCTCCACATCCTTGACAGTATGATGCCCTCCTCCATATTCAGGGAAGTTTCATTGTCTATTTATCCTTTTCTTTTGTTCTCTATTTTTACATTTGGAACAATATAAGATTTAGGTCGGGGGTAGTATATTGAAAAAGTGCAAGTGTAGGTATTTTTGTTGAAAGTTTTTATTTGATTTATTTTTAAAATTTTATCCAAATTTTCCCACCTGTTATGCATTTTTGTAGTTATCCTTGATAAACAATAGTTAGATTCTGAAATTTGACTATTGTTAAGGTTTTATGTGCTAATTTGTTAAGTATGATGTGGTGTGACAGCCCCACCTTCCCCTAAGGCGAACCAAAGAGGTTAGCGGACTGCCTGCCCAGCTCTCGCCAGGACTAACGGATCAGTTTACGTCGATTTAATACGTTCCGGAACTTACCGATGCGCGCAACCAAGTCAAAATCACAAAATAAAAATAAAAAAAACGAAGAAAAGTCGAAACCGATGATGAACAGTGCTGGACACGTCAGAATCCAGATACTAGGCCGAGAGTAGCAAAATTTTTTTCTTTTGCCGTTTGAAATACGAGTTGATCCGAAATTCAACCAAACATACACACATTGAAATATAACATTTTCAAGCCAAAGCGGCATATCAAAACCATTCATTACAAATATACATGTTCGGTTTGCCAATCAAGAGAAAGTGAACCCAATACACATTAGGGTTTCATTCGAAGAGCTATCCAAAAGATACATTTACATGAGCTCAACTTGACAACCAACAAGTATAATCTTTCCAAAAGTGGTCATTTTCCTGTAAGGAAAACAAATGGAACGGAATGAGCTTAAGCCCAGTGAGTTACTACCACATAAGCAACAAGGATCATATAAGCATAATCTTTCATTTCGAGTACACAATTAAGAATTAAAACAAGTCGGTAAAAGGATACGGATGGCTCTCAAGAGCCCATTTCCACGCTTACATTCTTGATCCAATCTCATTGACCCTCCGTCAATGTTTAAGAATGCCCGACCGTAGACCTCACTTCACTCCATTCCTTCCACCAAACATACCCCAATCGGGCCCGCACTCCAATTCAGTAGCTTTTGGTAATACTCGAGTATACCGGAACCAAGAGTCTCATTACTACAAGGTTCCCCAGTACAGTCCCCGTGGCAAGTCAATTTTCACGACCAAGCCCTCGCCGGCTCGATTCAATTGACCACCAACGAGGTTGAGCTCAGTAATACAGTAAGGCCGTTGGGTATTCATCCAAACGACACCAAATCAGTTTTCATGGAAGGAATTCAATATCTCATATATCAATTGCAGTATTTCAGTAAACGGTAAACAGTCATGAATGAGATCACAAGGGGTGAGGGCGGTTAAGTACACCCTCACCTCTATCAATTCCAATAGCCAAGTAAGCCTTCAAGGCATCAAATTCACATATAACAAAGCCACATTGTAACAATTAAGTGAGTAGTATACTCACCAATCAATTAAGTGCTATTTCATGCACTTCCGTCAGGAGAATGTCGTGAACCACCGTCACGCCCTAGAACACGTAAGCAAGTACAATGAGACTCGATAACGAGTCATAAAGCAATGCCAATCACAACCCCAATAGGGTTTTGCAAACATATACCAGCATTATAGCAAACCAGAAAATCAGGAATCGTAACTCATTTGACCCAACAACAAAAACAGTTTTGGCCTCCTAATGCGGTAATGGCACAAAATGCGCTACGCTTATCGGATGAGGGTGTAAAACCCACCATCTTGAAGCTAAAAGACAGGGCTACAACAATGTAGAAGGCCACTCAGTCCAAATCCTAGCACAACTAGGTCAAAAATGCAGAATACCAAACCAGAACCGTAATTGCAGGTTTACAAATCACACTATGCTGTAATTCATACAACTCAGTCTATACAGGTCCAAATGCATTGATTCCAAAGGAATATGGTAGCTAAGACATCCAGATACATTTCATCAGAAGACACTAACATCCAAATCCAAAGCAAATCCAGTCAAAATGGCCAATTACCAGTTCAGTTTTCGCATTCTGATCAACCCAGAACAGAAACAGTAAAATTAACATATCTCACTCTACACTAATCCAAATGACCTGAAATTTTACAGGAATCTCAAACACATCAATACCTACAACTTTCATGTTTTGAACAAAGTCCAATTCGGCCTCTAACCCTATGATCAAAAACCGAACAGAATTAGGGGTTATCAAACCCTAACTTTTCTCAATTCATTCCAAACCCAAAATTGATTGCAAATTCTTATCAAACACACCTACTAGAGTCATTACCCTTCATTATCAACCATCATAAATAACCACAACACCATGATCACATTAAACCAGAAAATTCCTCAAAAAAATAAAAACTTCACCAAATCACTTCAAATCAAGAAATAAATCCCAAATTTCATCACTTTAGCCACTACTAAGCATAACTTAAGCATCATTAGGTGTAGGAGGAAGTTTAAGCATCACTTACCAAGTAAACAAGAGAGAGGAAGTTGTAGACCACCTTAGCTCTTCAAAAAACTTCACCAAACTCACCACTAACACTAAATGGAAGGATTTTATGGAGTAAAAACTAATTTAAGCAAGTAGTTTGGATGATTTGAGCTAGGAATTTGCCAAGATGTTGAAGAGTTTTGTCTTTCTTCTTGCTAGGGAGGGTCGGCCATCAAGGGGTGAAAAATGGTAATTTTTGAGCAATTTTAAAGATATTTAATCAAATGGGTCAAAAGTCAAAAAAAGTGAATAGTAAGTCATAAGCTTCAACCCCTAAGATGGTGACACTTGTCACTCAATTAAGTGCATTCTTATCTTTCTTTTTCCTCTCACATCAATCAAATCCCACTCTCTACTTATCTCTTAATACCCGATAAATTTCACACAGTATCCGGAATTTAACCTAATTGGCCGAATTTTTCCGAACTTTTCGCACTAGTGGGTCCCACGTCCAACATATATTCTTAATTTTCTAAAAACTCTCCAATATTAGAAAAATCATCTAAAAGCTATAATTACACATAAAATCCACCAAAAAATATTCTTAAGCCAGAAAATGCAGAAAACATGCAATTAAGGGGAAATAAACCCTAGGAAAAATATTAGGAAAATACGGGTTCTCACATGTGGTAAGATCTAAGAGTGTCTCTCTGGTGAATATTTAAGATTTTGTGATTTTTACAATGTTTGGTTAACTTTTCTAGGTATTGTTAATATTTTTTAAACATTTTTGATGTAAATTGATTCAGTTATTAATCTTAGTTCTCCATGTTTGGAAAGTAAAGCGGACTGATGTTGTCTTTAATTTTATTTTGTTTCTTATTTGTGAAAAGTATTTGTTTATACTTCACTGGTTATCACTGTCTAGTAACTGGGGGTTTTCACCAAAAGTGTCACCTTTCGCATCAAAAAGTAGCGATAACTATGAGTATGTGATCTTTCAACAATGAAAGTTGAGTAACCAGACTCCTTCATTTGGTAGATGTCGAAATTCGCGTCAAAGACTTGAATGTCTAAGGACTAAACATTTTCTCCTAAAAAAAATCAAGTGTGGGAAATATCTTAAAAAATAAAAGAAAAAAATGAAAAAGTGTATATGAATGAAAGAGAATGTGAATGATTATGTTAGCCTGCTGATTCATGAGTTTTAATGTTGAGATTTTGCTTAATAGTCGAATCATTTGCTGACGAATGCTGGTTAAATATTTTATGCTTTTAGATTAGTTAGCCAAGAATTGGAAGAGTCCTTGGTTTTAAAAGCTAATTAGAGAGATATTTTCTAGAGATTAGCCACTAATACTTGACGTTTATTTTAATTGTACATTGACAATAGATGATTTTGAGTAATAGCCGTTGTTTGAAATCAATTACTTAGTAGTGCTTGATTAGTTGTTCTCGTGCTTGAAGACAAACATAATTCAGGTGTGGGGGGAATTGATGGGGTAAGTAATTGCTATAAAATTTATGAATATTTTTCTTTGATTTTGGCCAAATATTGCATTAATTAGTAAATTCTACTCATATTTGGTTATTTGTGTTAATTGTAGAAAAGTAGAACAAAAAGTGGTAAAATGAGGCAATTTTCCAGAAGACTATGAACTAGTTTAGCATGGGTGCACCTGAGTTAAGTACCCAAGTTCGGAGACGTGGGATTCTAGCCGATAAAGAATTTCCCATTCCCATTTGATTTCTAATCATATCTTAGCCAGTGGGTGCAGATTCTAGTCCTTGGTTTTTGGTAGCGATAACTAGTTAGGAAATAGGTACTATTTTCCTATAAGGAGTAGGACTCTCTTTTTCTTTTTATGTAGATTAGTAAGTAGCAACGAAAAGGGGAGAGGAAAAGGAACGTTTTTGTTCCGAGAATAAAACTACTAGTCTCGGCAGTAACATCACAAATGAAGAGCTTTTCTTTTCGTCTTTTCTTTTCTTTTGCTTTTCTATTGTCGAATGTTCATGCATGATTGATTTTATGTTAGGGAAACATATGATCTAATTTAAATAAATTCTGATAGTGTGTTTATTGATTAAAACAGATCTTTTATAGTTTCTAATGCAATCAAGAAATTAAATTCTGCAGACATATTTAGGGTTATTTGTTGGTTAGGAAAGTAGTTAATGGGCATACTTTAACTATCGAGACGGTAAGGAAAAGTTGGTTGTCATTGCATGTTTGGCAACTATAAATTGTTTTTTAATGAATAGTGAAATAATTATTGCACCAATAAGTATTGTATGAACCACTTCCAAAGTTATTTCTTTAGTTAGAGCTTGTTTATTATTGATTTGAATTTAATTTTCTTACATTTGATTATTTTAATATTGTTGATTGTTTAGTTTTAATACTCCAAACCCCTTAGTTAACTACTACTCGAAAGGAAATAAGTCATCCAGTTCCTGAGAAAACGATTCTACTCACAGCTATACTTAAATTTAAGTTTTTAGAGTTGGAATGTTAATTTAAGTGGTTTGACACACATCATAAACCATGACAAACTCCTTAAATGGTTAAACTCCGAAACTCTCTTCTTCTAGTAACTACCAAGATAAATTGCATAAGCTATATTTCTTGTATTTCTAATCTTTCTTTGTATACATATAGCTTGCAAATAGAAGTCTCTGGTGTTGTAGAAAAGCTTTATGGTACAAAGAGGTAAGGTTTTGCTTTTATTTTTGTCCCCTATTATCTATGTTTATATTAT
Organism: Coffea arabica; assembly: GCF_036785885.1. Classification (NCBI taxonomy): domain Eukaryota; kingdom Viridiplantae; phylum Streptophyta; class Magnoliopsida; order Gentianales; family Rubiaceae; genus Coffea; species Coffea arabica. The sequence goes on from NC_092329.1 coordinate 35,352,407, forward strand.
ATACATACCTATTGGCACAAGCACTAATTTTTTCCATTAATGGTTTTTGGCTAGGATCTTAAATATGAAGAAGTGAGGAAATTTGGACAAGTAATGGTGGTTGCCAATGAGGGTGGTTATGGAGTAGTGAATACATGGATTATTGTTTCCATGGTTCTAGTTTATAACAGTGTTAATAGCCTTCAATTAGTTTTTCTTCTTGTTTTGTCAACTTATCTTTTAATTAGACAACCCGAAAATTATTCAATTGTCTATAACAAGATGTGGCATAGCCGTAATTGTTTCAAAATCTATTTTTTCATGGTTTGATCAATTACTAATAGATTTCCTCTTGCCAATGCTATGATTAGACTTGGTTTTCATGGTCCTTCCCACCATTTTTGTTGCGCAAATCCAACTATGGAGAGTTTGGATCATATTTTCTATCGTGGTTAGCTTGCTTCTATAATTTGGAAGTTTTTTGGCTCTCAACTAGGATTCTACATGCTAACTTCTACTTGCGTACGACCTTAGTTAATAGTTGCATCCATCTGAGTCATTTTATATTGCTTTTATTTTTATGTGCTTCTTTCTTTCATATGTTGGTATATCTAGAAGACTTGGGCCTAATTTGTGATTTAGAGATCATCTTTAAATTAGGACAAATCTTTAACAGAATTTTTATTTGGTTAACTCTACAATTCTTATGATATCGAAATCCAATTCATTGATTTTCCTGGTCAAAAAGCTGAAATACATTTGAAAAAAATTTAATTTGTAGACACCAAAATTTTAATTTTATTTAATTCAATTTTGGTTTTTTTATTATTTATTATTGTTTTTAGCTTATTTTAGTTGACTAAATTTGCAAAATGATAGTTAGCATTTATTTTTATTAGTAAATTAGGTTCATCATTTCTCTTTTTACAACATTTTTGCATTAAATTCCTGAAAAAGAAAATTCTCAACAAAAATTTGTTTTTAATCTTTTCAAACTCAATTCCTTCCAAATAAAATGACATTTTGGTAAGGCAATTTCAATTAGGAATTAAAATTTTGTTTACCCTAAATTTGTTTTGAAAAATAAAAAAAGAAAAAAAGAAAAAATAAAAGAGGTGGAAAGCATGCATGGTAGCTAAGTGTATGAGGTGAGCATTGGACAAGTGTCTTTATTTTTTGCACAACACATGCAAGGGGTTAGGTGGCAAGACAAGTGTAGAGTTTGGAAAAATCTGGAAAAGGGGAGGAAAAATCAAAGGGAGAAAGCTACGAGCAAGAGGAAGAAAGGTGAGCAAGGAAGAAAAGGAAGAAAAATCGAGAGGGGGGATAGAAAAAAGGGAATGGTTGAATAGAAAAGAAAAAGGGAAGCTTTGGAACAAGAAGAGAGGCTTCAGGGGAGAGGAAGGCAGAGGAGAAACAAAGAAAAAAAAAAGAGGGTTTCGGTAGAAAGCAAAAGGGAGAAGAAAGGAAGGAAAAGGAACCGAGAGAGGAAGGGAGATTGGGAGAGGAGGTGACGACTGAGGATCAAGAGAGCAAGCAAGGGAGGAGGAGGAAACAACAGAAAGGAAGAGAAAGAAACCAGAAAAAGGAAGAAATTGGGGAGGAAAAGAAAGAGAGCTTTCGGGCAGGAAAAAAGAAAGAAAAAAGAAAGGGAGGAAAGAATCGAGAGAAGGGAGGAGAGACTGGAGGGAAGGTGACGGCTGAAGGAAGTCTAGGAAATCAGGAAGAAAAAAAAAGGAGACAACGAGATAGAAAACAGAAAAGTGCAGAAATTTTTTCTACAAAATACCCATTAACAGGCTGGCGAACTAGCCCACTTTCCAGTCAGATTCCGACCTAACCTCTAACCCTAAGAGCGAGATTTCTTTTTCTGCACCATCTACGGATACCCATGAGCAACGCTAGTGAAGAAATCATTCAGAAAAAATCCCTTTAACCCTCTCAAATCGCGACCCAAAGTGCTGATTTCGTCAACGCTGAAATTTCTGCAGCAAGTCTTCTTGAACTGCATTTCTAGATTATCGTGATCTCTTGAAGGATTTTCACGTTTATTCCTGCTTTACAAAAGGTTCAAGGTAATCCTAGCATCTTTCTTGGATCCCTTAACACTATTGTCCATGAGAATCGAAGGCTATAAGATGTGAATCTTGAACTGTCTGACTGTTGTTGTAGCTATGCTGCCTTTATCACTTAGATCTTCATGTCTGCGAGTTGAAAGCTGGTTTTTTATCACTTGCTACATGTTTGCTAATCCTTGATGAGTTGGAGAGAGATATTCCTTGTCATCTTAAGAAAGATATTCCTTGTCTGAGACATGTTTCAAAACTTTGTTTGGGAATTCATGTGAGGTTAGTTGCTGGGTGTGCGAGAGTTCATGACTGTTTTTTGGTTGTCTGTTGTGCGTGATCTGGGTTGAAGAATCCTGGGGTATGCATAGTATATGGTTGGATTTTGATGATAAGATGCAGTTGCTTTGGTTCAAAAGTTTGCTATTTGTTCGGATTTTGTTAGCTGTGTATGAACTGAATGTCATAGTTGCGAAGTTGCAGATGAATAAAGAAGAAAGCTTCGACCCTTTGCATAGATAACTAAGGGGCTGGCACTCCCCTCCCAGTAAACGGGGTTTTTCTCCCAAAAAAAAAAAAAAAAAAGCTTCAACCCTTTGCATGAAATTTTTTTAAAAATTGCAACTTAACCCCTGTATTTTCATATAATTCTGTTATGGCCCAGAAAATTGGAAAAATTAATCAATTTTCTCCCTTCAAAACGTTATTTTTCTTTGGTATGTTTTAATGTGATTTTTGGACAGATTATTTGTGAATTTTAGGATAAAGATTTAATAATTTTTTGATAGATTTATAGTTTTGATTTGGATTTTAGTAAAATAGTTAAAAACTTGGGTAATATTTTGTTTGGGGTTTGGTGAGAGAGTTTTGATTTATTTTTGTGAATTTTAGTATTTGGTTTTGGTAGGTTTCATCTTAAGCCCTTAATTTTATTTTAATTTAAACCCTTAATTTTGTAATAATAATAATTTGACCCCTCAAACTTCTATAATTGTTTCAATTAGGTCCTTGCTTGTTTCAATTTCTTGAATATGGGTTGTTTACTTTCATTTAAATACTTTAATTGATTCAATTTCATGTTTATTTCCATTTTTTTGATTAGTTGTTAATTAAAGTGGTGCCTTAACTATGTTCTTCATGTTGGGAGATAAATAAAAGAAATTTCATTTCATTAGGTCACCAATTCAAGGAAGGTACACTCTACTCCTTTATTTTAATTTTACTTGATCCTATGTACTCCTATGTGATTTTATGTGTAATTGCATGCTTTTTTGAATTTTTTTATTATTTTATGTCATTTATTCACTTTATTTGTTTTAATTTTGTATATTTATTTTAATTTAATTTTTGGTTATTTGAGAAGCATTTAAATGCCAAATTGTAATAGTTAGGTTATTATTTTATTTTATTTCATTTCATTCTTTACCCCTTTAGATTGTAGTTAGGCCTTCCCGAATGTAATAGTTAGGTCTTTATTCACTTTTATTTGTCTACGTGTTTGCATGCTTGTGTGTTTATGTGTTTATTCGCTTTCCTAAGGTCTTTGCATTTAGATATTATGTTTATGTGCTATGTGCTATATGTGATTTATATGTTTATTTGCTTTTCTTATATTTTATATGATTTATTCAATTATAATAAATGCATGATTTCATCACACTAGTCCAATGCTAGTTGTGACCTTTTTTCCCGTTTTCTCGCTAGTTCAACACTAGTGAGAATTTATAGACATGGACTAGTCCAATGCTAGACCCTTAGGGACCGTCTACGCGCTAAATCATATTTGTGTGACAAATTACTATATTTCATGCATATTTTTCTACTTTTTAGGACCCTTACCATTTTTGCATGATATTTCCCCTATATATCCCTTATCCCTATGTGTGACATATAATATTTAGACTGTTATTCCATTTAAGGAAATTAGGAGTAGATTAGTGCATTTGCTTGATTAAAGTAGGGAAATTACCCTTTAAATATGAGATATGGACGACTATGGTTTTCTAATTTTAGCACGCTCGTATTCCCTCTATAAAAGAGAAAATTGAGTTACGAATTTTAGTATCCCCGTACCCATTATGATGTATCCCTTTAGGTCATGTATATTTATATATTATTATTTTCTTTTCTTTTTCTTCAAAGTCTCATTTTGTGCATATTCATGCCATCTTCAAAGAATCATTTTTGGGCGTCGCAATTAATACGATTTGCACCAACTAAAATTCGAAGAGACATATTGATCCTTCTGATATACATTAGGTCTAGATTTGCATTCATATAGTGACATTCAAATGTGATAAGTTTTTAGATTAAATTAAGAAAAGTTTTTCGACTAAATCACGCAACTAGTCTTGGCTAGATTGAAAGGGTGCCTTGATTTCATCCTTGCCTTCCCTTTCTTCAACCGTGACTCTCGAGTTCATTTCTCTTGATTTTCAAAGATTTGAAGTCGCTTAAAAAGGATTTTCTTTATTTTTTAAAATTCATTTTAGGTGACTTGGTACACCTTAACTTAATACCAAGTGGCGAGTCCTATTTTTTTTAATTAAAAACCCTTTTTAAACTATTATTTTAGGATAGAAATCGTCGTATTTTAAGCCCCATTTTAGGCCCTGTTTCTTTTTCATATTCACTAAAAATAAAAAATCCATTTTCAATCAAAACTAATCAGAAATCTATTTTATAAACCCGCAAATATTATTTTTCATTAAAAACTAGGACGCGACAGCTTGGTAACTCCACTGGAGATTTAGAGTGTCTGAGCATTTGATTTAGTTAATTCTTTTCTTCTTTTAACCTTTTTATATATCACATTTGGAGGATTTAGGTTGCATTTTTCCTTTTTAAGGGTTTTCTTGCATTTAATACGCGCAATCGTCTCGATATCCGTGTATGTGATGAATAAAGCATTTATTTCATTCACTTATGTTTATATATCGCGCTTGCATTTTGGGGGAGGGGTATAGTTACCCTAGAACTTTGACCCACACGCGATGGTATTTAATCCCTTCTTTCAAAAGGAGCACTTCATACGTGCATATGTTTTATAACCCTCATTTCTTTTTACTTTTATACATGCATCCTTTTCTTCTTTTAACCTTTTTATATATCACATTTGGAGGATTTAGGTTGCATTTTTCCTTTTTAGGGTTTTCTTGCATTTGACATGCGCAATCATCTCGATATCTGTGTATGTGATGAATAAAGCATTTATTTCATTCACTTATGTTTATATATCGCGCTTGCATTTTGGGAAGGGGGGCATAGTTACCCTAGAACCTTCACCCACACGCGATGACATTTAATCCCTCCATTCAAAAGGAGCACTTCATATGTACATACATTTTATAACCACTCATTTCTTTTTACTTTTAGTGGTTGTCACACCACTCTACCCTATTAGGATTAAGATCAATCCACTTGGACATGTGGCCGTGGCACGACGTGCGCGTAGTAATATCCGAGGGATCAGTCGTACCATCGACTCTTAGACGTTGGGATTGATGACCCTTCGCCTTTAGTCTAAAGGTTTGGGAGCCTGAAAACCATATCGAGTCTAGATGCATTAGTAAGCCCAACCTCATGCATCCATATTAGAAATCACCTAGGATAGAGTCAACCATACCCAACTAGGAACACTAGACACGAAGGGAGGGATTCTACCCCTCTTTCCTTATTTTTCTTTTTTGCTTTTTGTATCATCTAAATTGTTCCAACGTGTTATGTGATTATTTGTGGAGCTAATATTTCCTTGTTTTCTCGTCATTAGCATTCACAAACACTAGAAAATAAGAGTTCTGGCATGATATTCTTTTAGAACTTACCCTCTTAGATAGGTTACTGCACGTTTAAATTCCGATATATTGCATGTATAGGTTAATAATTGAACTTCATTTTAGGCCCATCCTGGCATACAAAAGGGTCCCTTAGGTCATGTTTCATTTCAAATTACATATTTAATGGTTTTGATAAATTAACATCATGCATAAACTTTAGAAGGGAATGCCGCATAGTGAATCTCACGTTAGGAATAAGCCACCTTGTGTCTCGGATATGTAATCCAATGAGACTTGCACGTCTATATTTCTTGTACCGTCCAAAGGGGTAGTGCATGAGGTAAGGTAGGATCCGATCCCTTCCGCGATGATGACATTGAGAATGATGGAATAGTTTTGCACATTAGAATATGAGCATCTAACAATCATCTTTTGGCTATTTTATCAGAATTGGTAAAAATTCCCTCGCGTAAAGGACATTAAGTTGAAGAAATTTACAAATAATTCCTCATTGTTGAGACGATAAATATATCGAGGTCAAATCTTGATTTTAGAAAAATCATAGACTAATGCATTATAACGAAATTCGTACAATTTGAAAACCACAAATGGGTTAACAATTTAGTCAATTTTCAAATAATTCATTTTACTAGTTTACTCACTGTTAGGTCAATCTAGTCAATTTTCAAATAAACCATCAATTCCATCCATTCCATTTTTACGAGTTTATTCACTTCTAGGATGATTGAGTCAATTTTTTGGATCAACCATCCACTCCATACAATCTATTTGATCAATTCATTTTAGGATAATTCATTCGATTTTGAATAAATCATCAATTTCATTCAATCCATTTTATCAGTTTATTCATTTTTAGAATAATCTAGTCAATTTTTGAATAAATCATCACTCCATCCGATCTATTTGATCACTCGATTTCATTCAATCATTTAACCAGTTTACTCATTTTTAGGACAATCCGGCCAATTTTGAATAAATCATCAATTTTATTTGACCAGTTTACCCATTTTAGGGTGATCCAGTCAATTTTGAATAAATCATCAATTTCATTCAATTCATTTGACCAGTTTACCCATTTTTAGGGTGATCTAGTCAATTTTGAATAAATTATCAATTTCAACCGATCCATTTGACTTGTTTATTCATTTTTAGGGTTTCAATCTAAGGTTTACTGAATAAACTAGTCTAGACATTACAATCCTTTCACATCACTTTATGTGTCAGTCAAAATAATCAATCTATTCGGATTTTGTCCTCATTTTGGTAGGACAAATGTCTCTTGTCATTCCAATTGGCCAAATTTTACAAATTGCTTTTCACTCGAATATCAATAAGTTGATTGGATTCATCAGGTATTGTATGGTACCTGCCCTAGAGGATTGCATTCTCATGTTATGTGAGGACTCATGTTTTATTTCTTAATTTAGTTTATTTTATAATTATTTGCCCTAGTGTTATTTAATTTTTCTGCGGCTCGTTTAACGAGAAATAGTGAATACATTTTTTTTCGAAACAATATTCGATTCGAGAAGTGCAATAATCTTGGAGAATTAAGAATAATTAATAATATACTAAGAAAAGTTAATTGAGAGATTAGAGGTGAGTGAGTTCCAATTAAGCTTTTACTGCACGCGCGTCGATGGTTTGTCGATAATCATGTCAGTACAACTAAGTGGAGATTTGAGAAATTAATATTAGACTAGTAAGAGTGGGTAATTACAGTGTTAAAGGAAATACCTTGAAGGATTAGTGCATGAGTGTATCAAACCCGAGAGAATTGGAGGTGCGAAACCCTATTCCGACAACTATTCAAAGTTGACTGTTTGGCAAATCTTCCTAACTACTTTTCTCTCCAATCTTCCAAGACAAGCCATAAGCCACAACTCTCTCATTTCTCTCTCTCCATTTTCAGCCAGCAGTCAAGGAAGAACAAAGGGAAGGAAAAACTTCATCTTCTAGCTTCCATTTCACCCACAAATCCTCCACCAAATCAGTCACAACTTGGAGTACCACTCTAGTTAGGAGCAAGGAGCAATCTTGTGGATTTTCTTGGAGAATTTTTGGCGGAAAAATCTGATATTCATCTAAGGTTCCAAGGGTAATCACTTCATCTAGGGCATTCATCTAGGGTTCCAAGGGTAACTATCAATTGCTTATTAAATGTTTTTGGAATCTTGCTTTAAAAAATGGAGCGAATTGGGGCTGATTTCATTGGACAAAACTTTGAAAAAGAAAGAGAAATAGGATGGCAGATTTGGTTTGAAAGATTTCACAAACTTTGATCGTTTTGTTAACTGTCTTTTCGTGCGAGTTTTTATCTAAATTTTGACAGAGAGGTAGTCCATATATGGAGGTTTAAGTATAGCAAATTTCGTGTAATTTCAATACCGTTTCGATACCCAAATGATGTCTCAAACCTTGCTCTTCAAATCTGAAAATTCACTGCTCAGGTCATGAAAATCAACTGACTTTAAACTGTTATATCTTTTTGCTCAAAACACCAAATTTAGTTCCGTTTGTTGTGTTTGAAACTTTAATTGGGATCCTTATTGTGTTTCACTTCTTGTCAATTTTACCGAATTTCCAAATATCACTGAAAACCAAGGCTGGGTCTATCTTGTCTCCGTGTATCAGTAATATTGAACTGAAAAATGAATGCTTTTTGTTTGGAATCTTGGAAAAGTGTCCTCTGGGAACTTTTAGTACTTTGGATCTAATTTCCAACGGTATAAAGTTTTCCATTTTTGGATATACCAAACTCAAAATCTAATTTTTCAAGTTTTGTCGCATAAAGCAAAAAATTTCCTATTTTGTAAGAAATGAATTTTAAGAACTTTTCATTTCCTTTTTATATTGATAGTTCATTTTAAACTCGATTTCATGGAGGATACGACTTTTCTCTTGAACTTGATGTTTCTTTGGATTTAAATGAGAAATCTTAATGTTCTTTATTATGCTTAATTCTTGACTTAGAACTTGATTTCTCATGGTTCCATTCTTACTTTTGAACTTTGAATTTGAAAAGACTTGATTCAAGGCTAAAACGACTCGCTTTATTCTTTATTATACATTTAAGAATTATATACCAACCTCTTGTTTCTTCACTTCTTAAGTACGAACACCTTAAGGTCTTGTTTTTCACTTTCATATAAATATGTTGGTTCTTACCTCAGGACTCGAGGATAATCAAGGGTGTTATCCAAGAACCGAGACATATCGCACGTAACTGTGAGTGTTCCTTGCATGTGTGTGACTTGAATAGTTTTGCTATATGTTTACTTCATATTTCTTGTGTGTTTAAGTGTTAAGTGTTCTCTATAATTGCTCCTATGTAATGTTTCACCATTTTAAGGTGAGTGTGTACTTTATCTCACTTGATCTACTAAAATAACAAATTTTTACCGTTTAACCGTGAATTTCTACCGTTTACCGGTTTATTTGATTATTTGCGCATGTTGTAAGCTCTTAGCTGAACTGGGTCCTGCCCTTGGTTGCTAACCTACTCGAGTCAGGATTGGGCTCGATCGGGTAGGTTGGAACCCTGAACCACTGTTTCGGTATACTCGAGTATTACCACTGGAGGAATAAGGCGATGACCAGGCAAATCGGGTGAATTATTGGAGTTATAAGGTGAAACTGACCGCAATGGTTCCACGTGAACACCATATCCTTTCAATGTGTGTTTATTTCTGTAAAATGATAAATGTGTCATTTTAATGTGCCAATGTGAAATCTTGAACCATATGTGCGTTATGCTTAATTTACTTGATTTATTAAAATGGCTTCTGTGTTTTAGAACCTCACTGGGTTGTTTAGCTCATTCCAATCCTTTGTTTTCCTTAACAGGGTTCAAGACCGAGAGTGCCTACGAATAGTATTAAGTTGTTTTCTTTTGGAGATTTTAAGTTGTATTATAACAATTACTGTATTACACATTTTTTTGGGTTATATTTAAACTTGAAGGTTAGCTAAGTTGAGTATTAATGTTTTGGAGTACTTTAAATGTATATTGAAAATATTTGAAGTATTTCTAGTTTTTGAATTATGGATTGTAGTGAGCCCCGGCAAGAGTTGGGCAGGCATTTCGTTCACCCCTGTGGTTCGCCTTTGGGGAAAGTGGAGCAGTCACAGGTGGTATCAGAGCTTAGACTTTAGATCTCTATAGTGTATCCTAGATTGAAAGTTTAGGATGCCGGACTGTGGGACTCGTTGAACTGTTAAGTGACGCGATGCCTAGTAAGGGTTGATTTAAGTTAATAATCTTACTCGGAATTGTAGGAATGGAAAGAAATGGTATACAAGGACTGCCTGGGAGGTGATTTCGACCTCTTATGTTTTAGATAGGGCCGGGCGAGCCATTTCGGCAGTTCATCCTAGGGCGTAGGATGGATCGTTTATGTGATTATTGGATAACATATTCGTATTTTGACCGTGTGGTACTAGCTATAGCAGAGGAGAGACAAAGGCTAGTAATTGCAAATGAAAGAGCAAATGCGCTTGAGATTAAAGCGCTCGAGGAGCAAGAACGAACCGATATTTTACGTGAACAGTTACAGGAAACCAATAATCGTTTAATTAGGATGACACAACAATTAATAGAGAGAGGTGGAGAAGATCGTGGTCCAGAGGATCCTAGTGTTAGGGAACGGGAATCATTTAGTTCCAATTAATCTAGTGAAACACTATTTTTGATCTTTTGTAATAGGACAATGGGAGTAGAACTTAGAAGTTTGTACCTTGGAGATGCATGTACTTTTGTTAATCACCTATTTACTTTTGTTTACTGACCTTGACTTGATATGTGTTTTACTTGACTATAACTTGTATTTTACTTGACTATGATCTAATGAGCTCTGATAATGTTATTTGTGCAAGTGATTTCATTTTTCTTTAGAATTGTTACTGGTATGTGTGTGTAGTTCAATTATGGTTTAGTGTAGGGTTTATATATTTGCATATAGATTAGTTGGGAGCATGGAAATTAGAGGACAACGACAGGGACGTCAACCCAGACAACCCCGAAATCAAAGAGTAGATAATGAGTCTGCTACTGATCAAAATGCCGAGATAAGGGTTGGGAGAGGAGATGACCAAATGGCATTAGTTTTAACTCGTATGACGGATGTACTAGAGCTCTTAGTAGCTCAACAGGGTCAGGGGGTTGGACAAGAAAACCAACGTGAAAACCAGGAGATAGGAGAGGATCGAGTTTTGGAGCGATTTCAGAAATTCTTCCCATCCAAATTTTCTGGAGGACCTGACCCAGAAGTGGTTGAAAATTGGTTAAAAAATATAAGAGATATATTCGATGCCTTGAACTACACAAAAAAGACAAGTCACTTTTGCTGTATTTCAACTTGAAGGAGCAGCTCGAGTCTGGTGGAATGTTATAAGAAACAAGTGAAAAAGTGATCAAACTCCAAGAGTTTGGATAAACTTTGTATGAGAGTTTAATGAGAAAATTTCTTCCTCCACTAGTCCAAGAAAAGAGAGAAAACGATTTTATAAAACTTCGTCTAGAAACTTCGAGTATGACTGAGTATGAAATACAATTCACGAAATTATCTAAATATGCTCCAGAATTGGTAGCTACGGAGCGGAAGAAAATAAGACGGTTTATCCAATAATTAAATTTAGAAATCCAAAATGCCCTAGCCGCAGCACAGATGAAACATTTAGTGACGCTCTTGAGAAAGCACAAAGGGTGGAGAGTACAAAATCCCAACTGAGAACCTTTCAAGCGAGGAAAAGAGATGTATCCGACACTTGTGACGACCCCACCTCCCCCTAAGGCCTACCAAAGGGTTCGGCGGACTGCCTGCCCAGTTCTCGCCAGGACTCACTCACTCGTATCACGTGCATACATCCATGGACCATAACTAACATCGCAATTCAAGCTTATAATTTACATTGATGCACAATCAAGATACAAAGCCTCAATATACCCAAACTGGTTCAAAGTGTATACAATCCGAATACAAAACATTCTATTTGAGGAATAGCGCGAGTACAAGTCAAAAGTCAAAACAACTAGACTACGCTAGTCTTTATACATCTCACGCCTCGCTCGTACCCCTGTAAGGAAAACAAAACTAGCGGAGTGAGCCAAAACTCAGTGAAGTTCCAAATATCAAATTGGCCATCAAGCAAAGTAATAATAGTGTGATAGTGAAATAGCGAGCAAACAAGTCAAATTAGAGAGATAACACTTCAAATAGTCAAAAAATATCTGGTTCACATTCACATGTAAGGATATAGTGGCTCATGTCTCGGTTCCATCCCAGCTTGATCGATTGGTAGCTGACACTCCGTCAACTTTCAAATAATAAACTTGTCCAGAAAAGAAACCCACTTCACGCCAGTCTCCGTCCACCGATCAACCTCCTTATCCGGGCCCGCATGCCACACGAAACACGGGTGGTAATACTCGAGTATACCTATTAGTCGAGAAGATAACACTCCACTCGACATTACTAGTTACCCAGGGTTCGTTATCTAATCGACTAGGCCCTTGCCGGCTTGACTCGATTAACTAGCCACAGGGTTTCTGGAATTCCGGGCAAGATACAATTCATATGCATGTAAATCAAGTCAAGTGAAATCGGTAACAAGAACAATTCTCGTTAGGGCAAGTGCGATAAAGTACACCCTTGCCTGATCAAATCACTTATATATCATGTAATCACATTGGTCAAAGATAAATCACAAATATCAAGTTCAATCAGATATTTGGAAGCACTCACTAAAAGTAGTGCCTCTAGTGTTCGCGTCTGGGTGGTACTCCGGGTTTGGAGTCCAAATCTGCGATAAAACTTGATTTAAAAACTTTGAAAATCGACTAAGATTCGAAACTTAGACGTTTCGTTCAATAAGAATCAAGAAATTGAAATTCACTTGGAGACTGGTCGTGAAAGACTTGCTTGCTTTTTAAACTATAAAACTTTGTAACATTTATACTTGGAAATGCCATTTGATTCGAAAGTACAAGGAAAACATACTTCGAGCAGTCATATTTTATTTCCCAAGGGTACAAGTTCAGCCAAATCCTTACTTATATACCTCGGAACAAGAAGATGCAAGAATCCTAGATGGCTCAAGTAGTAACCATTCTTAACCCTTACTCAAGTTGCAAGTATGTCTACCTAGTCTTTGAGCAAAAATTTGGGCAGTACGCCCTTTGTATTTTCCTATTTCCAACCATTTATGGCTTCATTCTTTTCCTCAATCAAACCCAAAGTTACACACAACACAAATTCATTTCAATAGCCGTTCAATAGGCTCAAGACAATACAAGGACAAAAATCAAGCTAACAACAAGTGCGGAAATGATGTTTAGTAAAAGACAGATTTGACATGTTTTTGCATAACGGACACATCCGAGGCTACGCTTATCAGATTGAGGTACAACTTATACCGTTTCGAAGCAAAGACAAAGGGCTACAATTTTGATGAAGACCACTTAGTCCAAATTCCAGTGTAACCTAGTCAAATCCCAATTCACATAACCAAATTCCAACTAACCAGCTAGTTAACCGTACTACCTTTAAATGGTCATATCTCAAGCTACCAAAGTCCGTTTAAGACGCTCTTGGAGGCGTTGAAAACTAAGACAACATACTAAAACTTTCATGTTTTGGCAAATGGCTAAATCAGCACGGATAATAGTGAATAGACACGGTCAATTGGATGAACTGTCTAAAACTGATCACTAGATGCATCCTAGGGCAGTGAGGGTATTTCGGTCTTTTCACAGGATACGTTGCTCCGATTGGGCTGAATTTTGTAGGCAACTATAAAACATCATTCTATACAACTTTCATGTTTTATGCTAAGCCTAATTCGGCCTCTAACATCACAAACTGGAACCAAACAGAACTGAGCTACAATTTTCCAGAAATCTGAAATTTTACGGTTTCAAAGGAAACTTTCTTCATTTCTTGCTTCAATCACTACCACAACCTCTTATATAAGCTTAGATACAACATATATTATCCATACAGCAAGTATAGGTAGAAAATCCTTCAAACCCTAACTCATGTAACTCAAGAACATACACTATATCCATCCAAATCATTATAATCACTATCATCCACCACAAATTTAAGGTGCTATGCCCAGTTAAGCAAGATTAAGAGTAAGAAATGGTAAATTAGCATTATTACCTTACTAAAGTTACTACCAAGAGCAGCCCTAGCTTTTCCTTCCAAGCTTTCACCAACACACCACTAGCTAAACACTCAAAGAAAGTTTTAATCGGATTAGTTTCTTGTTTCCTCACTTAAATGACTCAAATTCAAAATGGATTGGTGTATCTCTCCCTCTCTCTCAGCCAAAGCAATCAGAAATGATGAAGAAAGGAAGCTAAATGGTGATAAGAAGGCAAGACAATTTGGTCTTGGTCAAGGCCCTAGATGGCCAATAAGTGGCATCACCAATTTCCACTCATTTTTTGTTTTTTTTTCTTGCAAATTTGGTCAACATTTTTGGCCAAAGCTAGCTGAGAATGATGGGATATTTTGCTCAAATATTAATGAGCTTATATGGTAAGAAAATGGTGACCAAGTGGTGTGTTCAATTGGTAGTACACGGTACACGTCGGTTCGCACCGTTTTTCCTTAAATCACACGTACTAGGGTTTTTTACTTCCTATTCACTAACTTTTTATCATTGCTTCTAATCACATATTATTTCTCACCTAAAAGTCACTCTTAAGCACCAAATTTGATCCTTACTCCGTACCGGATAATTACACTACGGATACACGAAAAATCCTATTTCACTTCTAATTGAAGTCGGAAAGGAAAACCCTAATTTCCTATGATCATTGGCACTTTTCTAGGGTGATTGAGTAGTAGGATAGGATAGAATAATAATTGCCAAATAATTTTCAAATAAAAGGGAATTTTCAAGAAATATATAATGAATTTACAAGTCCTCACAATACTAGCCACTACCTTGAAGTATCAAGAGAAATTGGACCGCCACCTAAAGTTAGAAAAGGAGTAGATGAAGTAAGACTACCACTTTTTTCACCACCCATGATAAAGAAACCAGAAGGAACTATGTTACGAGAAACTCCAGTATGACAGATACAATCAATGGAAACTTCATAGGCAAGTCAAATCACAACTTCTCGTCTGACCTGTGGATATTTTGGAAGGACGAATTATACCGAAGAAAACTGCTGGGTGAAGGGATGAAAGTGTATGGGATGTGAGAGCACCAATCACAAAATTCACGATTGCCCAAAGAGATATCCACGAGAAACTACTATTCAACAAGGAAATAAAACTATCCCTCGACAAGTAAATGAAGGAGGAAACCGACCAATGGCACCTGCAAGAACATATGCAATGATCACACAATAAGGTCTAGAGTTATCTGAGATTATGGAAGGTATGAATTTTGAGAACGAAATTCTTTTAAGAGGGAGAGGATGTGAGGGCTCATGTTTTATTTCTTAATTTAGTTTATTTTATAATCATTTGCCCTAGTGTTATTTAATTTACACGTTTTTTCGAGACAATATTCGATTCGAGAAGTGTAATAATCTTGAATAATTAAGAATGATTAATAGTAAGCTAAGAAAAGTTAATTGAGGAATTAGAGGTGAGTGAGTTCCAATTAAACTTTTACAACACGCACGTTGATAGTTTCTCGATAATCGTGTTGGTACAACTAAGTGGAGATTTGAGAAATGAATATTAGACTAGTAAGAGTGGGTAATTACAGTGCTAAAGGAAATACCTTGGAGGATTGGTGCATGAGTGTATCAAACCCAAGAGAAATTGGTGGTACGAAACCCTATTCCGACAACTATTCAAAGTTGACATTTTGGCAAATCTTCCTAACTCCTTTTCTCTCCAATCTTCCAAGACAAGTCACAACACACAACTCTCTTATTTCTCTCTCTCCATTTTCGGCCAGCCCTCTAGGAAGAACAAAGGGAAGGAAAAACTTCATCTTCTAGCTTCCATTTCACCCACAAATCCTTTACCAAATCAGTTACAACTTGGAGTACCACTCTAATTAGGAGCAAGGAGCAATCTTGTAGATTTTCTTAGAGAATTTTCGGTGGAAAAATCTGTTATTCACCTAGGGTTCCAAGGGTAATCACTTCATCTCTTTAATCTTTCCATTTCTCCAAAGTTTAACAGTTAATCTTCATGGGTTTGAAACCCTAATCCCATTCATAGGATAGCGGACTTGAGGAACCATTTTTCTCGCATTAAATCCTATGCCAGCTATCTTGATGAGACCTCTAGGTAGCTGACTTAATGCTTTAATGTTTGATTATGGTTGTTTATGTGATAAATGAGATGTTTATGGTTAGAAAGTGGAGAGAAATCGAAGGAAAGTTATGAAGGCAAGCTGGCCAAAAATTTTGTCCATGTTGTTCTATTTTTATTTCGAAATTTTGATACTTGGTTGGTTGTGAAATTGATGGATATATGTTGTATATTGTGTGTGAGGACCCGCAAAATTCTCCTTGTTTTATTTTATTTTATTCTATTTTATTTTTCCGCGTGTATTTTCCTTGCTTTCAATCAATTAATCATTTAATTTTCAGAGATTTTATAAGTGAGTATCGTTTTTAAAATCATTTGTTTTAGTATAAGTGCGTACATGTTAAATTTGAGGTGCATTATGGATGTGAGATCCTGGATTCCAAATTGTCTCAAATAAATTAAATATGGATATTTATAGTAGCTATTGTGTGAAAAATGTATTTTACCATGTGTTTTAATTTTCAAAGAGTATTTTACATACCAAAAGTGAAAAATTTAATTGAATCATTAAAATCCTACTTTCAAAACTAAACCGTTAAGTTTAAATTAAATTCAACCAATTAATATTTTCGTGATTGTATGTGCATCCATGCATGTTTAGTACGGGGGTTTGAGTGATTAGTGCCTTGGGTTGGTGGGCTTAAGTTAGTTTTAATTAAACTAAGTAAACCAATGGGTTAATTACATTGGATCAAGTAGAGTTTTAGTGTTGGGCCTTTAAGTTTTAATTTCATTAGAAGCCTAAGCCATAAACCCATTAATTACCCAAGCCCATGACCCATCTCTTGTTTTGCTTTACTATTAATAGACTTAGCTATTAAGTTAGGAGGACATAAGACAAAACAAACAAAGCCAACACCAAGAACAAGCTACCGTGAGCTTGGAGAAGAAGAAAGGCAGTATCGGGTGAGCTAGGAGAAGAGAGAAAAAAAAAGAAAGGGAATCATTGGGGTTATTCATCCAACCTTGCTTGCAACCAACCAAGGGAACTTTGTTGGAGAGTTGGAGCTCAAGGATACATCTCCTCAAAGAATCGGCCAGCTAGGGGGTATGATTAAGGATTTGAGGTAAACCAATTTCCTAACTCTTGATTCTTGTGGTAAAACATATGATTGATGATTGGAAGTTGAATATAACTAGCTAGGAACTGATTTGAACGGCTGGAAATTCGTTTGATTGGGTGGAATTTAAATGAACTTCAAGTGTTCCTTTTCTGTCAAGATTTCTGTCCGAAATTAGTCTGAATATTCGAACATGTTGGGAGCTGATTTGGCCTTAGTACAAAACATGAAAGTTGTAGGGAATGATGTTTTATAGTTTCCTGTAAAATGTTAGCTCAATCGGAGCAACGTATCCTGTAAAAAGACCAAAATACCCCTACTTCCCTGTATTTATCCGAAACTGATAATCAGCTTCTGTAATTGGATGTTTTGACCAGGAATACTACTGATTTGGTTGTTGATGTCTTCTTAAGACTTATAGACTTGTGTCTTAGCTTTCTAATGGCTTTGGAATTACCTGAATTGGAGTTGTGTGTGCTGAGATATGAGTGAATAAAGCAGGACTGCTAGTTGATTTCCGCTGTGAATTTCAAACAGGAAAATCTGGAGTTCCTTTTGGTAAATTTGACCTAGTTAGGCTGAGAACTGGACTGAGTGGTCTTCATGAAAGTTGTAGGTCTTTGTCTTAGCTTTTCAACGCCTCCAAGAATGCCTGAAACGGACTTTGGTAGCCTGCGATATGGCCATTTAAAGGTAGTACGGTTAATTAGCCGATTAGTTGGAACTTGGTTCTGGGAATTGGGAATTTGACTAGGTTACACAGGAATTTGGACTAAGTGGCCTTCATCAAAATTGTAGCCCTCTGTCTTAGCTTCGAAACTGTATAAATTACATTCCAATCCGGTAACCGTAGCGTCGGATGTGTCCGTTACGCAAAACCCGTCAAATCTGTCTTTTGTTAAGTTTCATTTCCGCATTTATTATTAGCTCGATTTCTATACTTGTATTGTTTTGAGCCTATGGAATGGCTATTGAAATGAATTTGTGTTGTGGGTAATCTTGGTTCGATTGAGAAAAAGAATGAAGCCATAAATGGCTGGAAATAGGAAAATACAAAGGGCGTGCTGCCCAAATTTTCGCTCGAGGGCTAAGTTTTTATTTGAACTGGTATATTTTTGTTTGGCAAATACTATAACCGTTTTTCCATCTTAAAACATGATCATTCTTCAATTGGAAACTCCAAATGTTTACTTACTCTTACCAAATAAAGAGGAATGGTTTAGGGTTTTCTTGAGTATTTTTGTCCTCCCTCTTTTTCATGAAGTCTATAATATCTACTTGAATATGAAATGATTTTGAACCATATAAACGATTCCGAAAACAGTATTTCTTAGCCTATCTAGTTGGATTCCGACTTGTCTTTGGTTCAAGTGTTTACATTAGAAAATTTTATAGCCCTTTTGAGTTTGGTTTTACGTTTGGTCTATGAAACCCTAGTTATTTTATCCACGGGTCCAAATGTCCTCGTTTCACTTTAAAGTCTCTTTATACGTTCTACTCATCATTTGTAGAGTTCTTTGATTTCACCTAATTGTTTGTGCTAGATGAGCTGTAATATTCTTTCTCATTTAATCTTAGGTTTTCTCGGTGACTAAGGATATTTGGCACGTTGTTTTGCGTACATAGGTGAGTGTTCCTTGTTTGTTATATTTCCTTGACTTATTGGCTTGTTATTATTGATTGATAATGTGTTAAGTGCTTTCAATGATTGTTAAAACGAGTTTTCTAGGCGAGTGTGTACTTTATCGCACTCGACCTAAATAAATGTGAAATTTTCAATGATTAAATGCTAGTTGCGCATGAATGTAAGCCGTTTGGCTGAACTGGGCCCTGCCCTTCGTTACCGATCGACTCGAGCCAGAAGCGGACTTGGTCGAGCGATATGGTGACGCTGGGTGTGAACGTTGGTATACTCGAGTATTACCTTGTAGGTTGGTGGAGCCTGGCCAAAGGCCAGGAAAGGGGTGAATGAAACGAAAGAACAAACGAGGGTTTTACTTACAAAAATGCAATCTTCAAAAGAATGAAGGAATAAGGGGAAATGTCAGGAGAACGAACGAACGAACGAATTTATGGCTCCCAGTGAGCCCGTATCCTTTTAATGTATGTGTTATTATCGCTTTCCATTTTAAATGTTTCTTGAATTATTAATATTCTATGTTTAATGTATGGATTGATTATTTGATTATGTGTTCGGAACCTCACTGGGGTTTTAACTCATCCCTTTAGTTTGTTTTCCTTAACAGGGGAAGGCACGCAAGGATGAGAGCTTGGTATAGACTAGCATGGTCTAACTCTTGTTTTTGTAATGGTTCTCGCCCTAATGTTTGGCACGGGCTGGTTGTATGAAGAATTGAGAATCTTTATATATTCGATGATTGTACTCCCTTTTGAGATAGAAATGTATATGTAAGTTTCACTTAAGTTTTGGATTGTTGTATGTTATTCCTTTGGTTGTATTCCGGACTTGATTAAGGAACGACTGAGTCCCGGCGAGAGCTGGGCAGGCGGTCCGCCGAACCCTGGGGTACGCCCTAGGGGGAGGTGGGGTTGTCACAGTTGGTATCAGAGCCTGCTTCGCGTGGTCTCTGCGCGGAGTGAGCCTGGACTGAGTGGTGAATAGGCATGAAGGATTAAGTACTCGTTCGAGCATAAGCTACGAACTGTGAACGTTATAGGCCTTAAATTTCCTGTAGTATCTAAGGATCATAGATAGGTACGTCGGGTAGGAATTTCGATTGTAGATAGTTTACTCTTGGGACTGGCCAGCTCGAGATGTGAACTGTTTTATTTCGTATTCTCGTGCTCGAGTACTCTGGAGTTGAGGCGATGCTAGCTACTAGGTACTTGAGAATTGCATTTTGGGAACATGAACAGGCTTTGTCTAGCTAGAATGAGCACAAGAGGTCAATGGATATTTAGTTTGGATAGTAAGTGACGTAAGAGACCGGACGGGGTTATTCAACTGAAACTAGGACGATATCGCCTTTTCTTTTGATTTGTCCTTATATTATTATTACATGATGTTAGTTGGTGTATTTGTGCATATGATTATCTGTCTAATTTAATATGCCTTTGTGTATTTGATCATCTGTCTTCTTGATCTATGGTGTGTTATGTGCGTATATGTTTATTTGTGTATTTGGTATGCTGGAATTTGTTACTTTAGTCAATTTACTGTGTTTATTCACTTAATTACCTTTTTGGGGGGAAAAGAAAAGGAAAGAGAGAAGGAAAACATATATATGGACGGGAGACGTAGTTGTGGACGTGGACGTGGCCGTGGGAATAAACGAGCTCAAGAGCCAAGAGAGGAAAGGGAAACAACAGCTGCACAAGAGCAAGGACCGAGGGTTGAAGCCGGGGACCAAATGGCGACGGCAATTCAACAAATGACAAACATCTTAACAAGGTTGGTGGACCAACAAGGTCAAATACTTGTGAATCAACCTCCGAACCCTGAAATAGGTGAAGATCGGGCTCTTGAGAGGTTTCAGAAGTTTGCTCCTCCGAAATTCCTTGGAGGGTCTGATCCGGATATAGCCGAACAGTGGCTGGAGGCCATGATTAATATTTTCGCAGCTTTGAACTATACCGAACAAAGGCAAGTTAACTTTGCGGTATTTCAATTTGAAGGACCGGCTCGAGCATGGTGGAACGTAATTAGAGCAAAATGGGAAAGGGAACAGACTGTATGGACCTGGGCGAACTTTATAAGAGAATTTAACGAGAAGTACCTCCCACCTTTAGTCCAAGAAAGGAAGGAGGACGAATTTATTGGACTACGCCAGAGGACCTTAAGTATGGCTGAATACGAAATGAAATTCACTAAACTATCCAAGTTTGCTTCCGAATTAGTAGCCACGGAACTGAGAAGAGTGAGACGGTTTATACAGGGACTAAATTTGGACATCCAAGAGGCGTTAGCAGCAGTGCAAGTGAATACGTTTACGGAGGCCCTTGAGAAGGCTCAACGAATCGAGAATGCAAGGACACAAGTAAAAGCCTCCCAAACTCGGAAAAGAGGTGCAGCTGGTAGTATGAGTGAGGAACCAAGTGAATCGATAGCCCCTTCCAAAGTGCAGAAAGTGAACTTTTTGTCCCACCTACCATGGACAAGAAGGGCGTCAGATGAACGATCTACAAAAGAAAGTGAAGTAGGCCATGGGGAGATTTTTCAAAAAAGCCAACAAGTGGCTTCTTCCTTGACTTGTGGCTACTGTAAAAAGGCCAATCACACTGAGAGTGATTGTTGGAGGAGAGGGCGGAAGTGTTTGATTTGCGGAAGTGGTGACCACCAGGTTAGCACTGTCCGAGAAAACAGTCACGTGAAAATAGTACCCAGCAACTGGAGGGCACTAAATCAAAACAAGCGAATGAAAGAGGGAACCAAACAAAAGTACCGGCAAGGGTATATGCTTTAGACAACCAACAAATTCCTGAGCCATCTGAAGGTAAAAATTTCGAGGACGAAATTTCTTAAGGGGGAGAGATTGTGAGGACCCGCAAAATTCTCCTTGTTTTATTTTATTTTATTCTATTTTATTTTTCCGCGTGTATTTTCCTTGCTTTCAATCAATTAATCATTTAATTTTTAGAGATTTTACAAGTGAGTATCGTTTCTAAAATCATCTGTTTTAGTATAAGTGCGTACATGTTAAATTTGAGGTGCATTATGGATGTGAGATCCTGGATTCCAAATTGTCTCAAATAAATTAAATATGGATATTTATAGTAGCTATTGTGTGAAAAATGTATTTTACCATGTGTTTTAATTTTCAAAGAGTATTTTACATACCAAAAGTGAAAAATTTAATTGAATCATTAAAATCCTACTTTCAAAACTAAACCGTTAAGTTTAAATTAAATTCAACCAATTAATATTTTCGTGATTGTATGTGCATCCATGCATGTTTAGTACGGGGGTTTGAGTGATTAGTACCTTGGGTTGGTGGGCTTAAGTTAGTTTTAATTAAACTAAGTAAACCAATGGGTTAATTACATTGGATCAAGTAGAGTTTTAGTGTTGGGCCTTTAAGTTTTAATTTCATTAGAAGCCTAAGCCATAAACCCATTAATTACCCAAGCCCATGACCCATCTCTTGTTTTGCTTTACTATTAATAGACTTAGCTATTAAGTTAGGAGGACATAAGACAAAACAAACAAAGCCAACACCAAGAACAAGCTACCGTGAGCTTGGAGAAAAAGAAAGGCAGCATCGGGTGAGCTAGGAAAAGAGAGAAAAAAAAAGGAAAGGGAATCATTGGGGTTATTCATCCAACCTTGCTTGCAACCAACCAAGGGAACTTTGTTGGAGAGTTGGAGCTCAAGGATACATCTCCTCAAAGAATCGGCCAGCTAGGGGGTATGATTAAGGATTTGAGGTAAACCAATTTCCTAACTCTTGATTCTTGTGGTAAAACATATGATTGATGATTGGAAGTTGAATCTAACTAGCTAGGAACTGATTTGAACGGCTGGAAATTCGTTTGATTGGGTGGAATTTAAATGAACTTCAAGTGTTCCTTTTCTGTCAAGATTTCTATCCGAAATTAGTCTGAAAATTCGAACCTGTTGGGAGCTGATTTGGCCTTAGTACGAAACATAAAAGTTGTAGGGAATGATGTTTTATAGTTTTCTGTAAAATTTCAGCTCAATCGGAGCAACGTATCCTGTAAAAAGACCAAAATACCCCTACTTCCCTGTATTTATCCGAAACTGATAATCAGCTTCTGTAATTGGATGTTTTGACCAGGAATACTACTGATTTGGTTGTTGATGTCTTTTTAAGACTTATAGCCTTGTGTCTTAGCTTTTTAATGGCTTTGGAATTACCTGAATTGGAGTTGTGTGTGCTGAGATATGAGTGAATAAAGCAGGACTGCTAGTTGATTTCTGCAGTGAATTTCAAACTAGAAAATCTGGAGTTGTTTTTGGTAAATTTGACCTAGTTAGGGTGAGAACTGGACTGAGTGGTCTGCACGAAAGTTGTAGGTCTTTGTCTTAGCTTTTCAACGCCTCCAAGAACGCCTTAAACGGACTTTGGTAGCCTGCGATATGGCCATTTAAAGGTAGTACGGTTAATTAGCCGATTAGTTGGAACTTGGTTCTGGGAATTGGGAATTTGACTAGGTTACACTGGAATTTGGACTAAGTGGTCTTCATCAAAATTGTATCCCTCTGTCTTAGCTTCGAAACGGTATAAATTACATTCCAATCCGGTAAGCGTAGCGTCGGATGTGTCCGTTACGCAAAACCCGTCAAATCTGTCTTTTGTTAAGTTTCATTTCCGCATTTGTTATTAGCTCGATTTCTATACTTCTATTGTTTTGAGCCTATGGAATGGCTATTGAAATGAATTTGTGTTGTGGGTAATCTTGGTTCGATTGAGAAAAAGAATGAAGCCATAAATGGCTGGAAATAGGAAAATACAAAGGGCGTGCTGCCCAAATTTTCGCTCGAGGGCTAAGTTTTTATTTGAACTGGTATATTTTTGTTTGGCAAATACTATAACCGTTTTTCCATCTTAAAACATGATCATTCTTCAATTGGAAACTCCAAATGTTTACTTACTCTTACCAAATAAAGAGGAATGGTTTAGGGTTTTCTTGAGTATTTTTGTCCTCCCTCTTTTTCATGAAGTCTATAATATCTACTTGAATATGAAATGATTTTGAACCATATAAACGATTCCGAAAACAGTATTTCTTAGCCTATCTAGTTGGATTCCGACTTGTCTTTGGTTCAAGTGTTTACATTAGAAAATTTTATAGCCCTTTTGAGTTTGGTTTTACGTTTGGTCTATGAAACCCTAGTTATTTTATCCACGGGTCCAAATGTCCTCGTTTCACTTTAAAGTCTCTTTATACGTTCTACTCATCATTTGTAGAGTTCTTTGATTTCACCTAATTGTTTGTGCTAGATGAGCTGTAATATTCTTTCTCATTTAATCTTAGGTTTTCTCGGTGACTAAGGATATTTGGCACGTTGTTTTGCGTACATAGGTGAGTGTTCCTTGTTTGTTATATTTCCTTGACTTATTGGCTTGTTATTATTGATTGATAATGTGTTAAGTGCTTTCAATGATTGTTAAAACGAGTTTTCTAGGCGAGTGTGTACTTTATCGCACTCGACCTAAATAAATGTGAAATTTTCAATGATTAAATGCTAGTTGCGCATGAATGTAAGCCGTTTGGCTGAACTGGGCCCTGCCCTTCGTTACCGATCGACTCGAGCCAGAAGCGGACTTGGTCGAGCGATATGGTGACGCTGGGTGTGAACGTTGGTATACTCGAGTATTACCTTGTAGGTTGGTGGAGCCTGGCCAAAGGCCAGGAAAGGGGTGAATGAAACGAAAGAACAAACGAGGGTTTTACTTACAAAAATGCAATCTTCAAAAGAATGAAGGAATAAGGGGAAATGTCAGGAGAACGAACGAACGAACGAATTTATGGCTCCCAGTGAGCCCGTATCCTTTTAATGTATGTGTTATTATCGCTTTCCATTTTAAATGTTTCTTGAATTATTAATATTCTATGTTTAATGTATGGATTGATTATTTGATTATGTGTTCGGAACCTCACTGGGGTTTTAACTCATCCCTTTAGTTTGTTTTCCTTAACAGGGGAAGGCACGCAAGGATGAGAGCTTGGTATAGACTAGCATGGTCTAACTCTTGTTTTTGTAATGGTTCTCGCCCTAATGTTTGGCACGGGCTGGTTGTATGAAGAATTGAGAATCTTTATATATTCGATGATTGTACTCCCTTTTGAGATAGAAATGTATATGTAAGTTTCACTTAAGTTTTGGATTGTTGTATGTTATTCCTTTGGTTGTATTCCGGACTTGATTAAGGAACGACTGAGTCCCGGCGAGAGCTGGGCAGGCGGTCCGCCGAACCCTGGGGTACGCCCTAGGGGGAGGTGGGGTTGTCACAGTTGGTATCAGAGCCTGCTTCGCGTGGTCTCTGCGCGGAGTGAGCCTGGACTGAGTGGTGAATAGGCATGAAGGATTAAGTACTCGTTCGAGCATAAGCTACGAACTGTGAACGTTATAGGCCTTAAATTTCCTGTAGTATCTAAGGATCATAGATAGGTACGTCGGGTAGGAATTTCGATTGTAGATAGTTTACTCTTGGGACTGGCCAGCTCGAGATGTGAACTGTTTTATTTCGTATTCTCGTGCTCGAGTACTCTGGAGTTGAGGCGATGCTAGCTACTAGGTACTTGAGAATTGCATTTTGGGAACATGAACAGGCTTTGTCTAGCTAGAATGAGCACAAGAGGTCAATGGATATTTAGTTTGGATAGTAAGTGACGTAAGAGACCGGACGGGGTTATTCAACTGAAACTAGGACGATATCGCCTTTTCTTTTGATTTGTCCTTATATTATTATTACATGATGTTAGTTGGTGTATTTGTGCATATGATTATCTGTCTAATTTAATATGCCTTTGTGTATTTGATCATCTGTCTTCTTGATCTATGGTGTGTTATGTGCGTATATGTTTATTTGTGTATTTGGTATGCTGGAATTTGTTACTTTAGTCAATTTACTGTGTTTATTCACTTAATTACCTTTTTGGGGGGAAAAGAAAAGGAAAGAGAGAAGGAAAACATATATATGGACGGGAGACGTAGTTGTGGACGTGGACGTGGCCGTGGGAATAAACGAGCTCAAGAGCCAAGAGAGGAAAGGGAAACAACAGCTGCACAAGAGCAAGGACCGAGGGTTGAAGCCGGGGACCAAATGGCGACGGCAATTCAACAAATGACAAACATCTTAACAAGGTTGGTGGACCAACAAGGTCAAATACTTGTGAATCAACCTCCGAACCCTGAAATAGGTGAAGATCGGGCTCTTGAGAGGTTTCAGAAGTTTGCTCCTCCGAAATTCCTTGGAGGGTCTGATCCGGATATAGCCGAACAGTGGCTGGAGGCCATGATTAATATTTTCGCAGCTTTGAACTATACCGAACAAAGGCAAGTTAACTTTGCGGTATTTCAATTTGAAGGACCGGCTCGAGCATGGTGGAACGTAATTAGAGCAAAATGGGAAAGGGAACAGACTGTATGGACCTGGGCGAACTTTATAAGAGAATTTAACGAGAAGTACCTCCCACCTTTAGTCCAAGAAAGGAAGGAGGACGAATTTATTGGACTACGCCAGAGGACCTTAAGTATGGCTGAATACGAAATGAAATTCACTAAACTATCCAAGTTTGCTTCCGAATTAGTAGCCACGGAACTGAGAAGAGTGAGACGGTTTATACAGGGACTAAATTTGGACATCCAAGAGGCGTTAGCAGCAGTGCAAGTGAATACGTTTACGGAGGCCCTTGAGAAGGCTCAACGAATCGAGAATGCAAGGACACAAGTAAAAGCCTCCCAAACTCGGAAAAGAGGTGCAGCTGGTAGTATGAGTGAGGAACCAAGTGAATCGATAGCCCCTTCCAAAGTGCAGAAAGTGAACTTTTTGTCCCACCTACCATGGACAAGAAGGGCGTCAGATGAACGATCTACAAAAGAAAGTGAAGTAGGCCATGGGGAGATTTTTCAAAAAAGCCAACAAGTGGCTTCTTCCTTGACTTGTGGCTACTGTAAAAAGGCCAATCACACTGAGAGTGATTGTTGGAGGAGAGGGCGGAAGTGTTTGATTTGCGGAAGTGGTGACCACCAGGTTAGCACTGTCCGAGAAAACAGTCACGTGAAAATAGTACCCAGCAACTGGAGGGCACTAAATCAAAACAAGCGAATGAAAGAGGGAACCAAACAAAAGTACCGGCAAGGGTATATGCTTTAGACAACCAACAAATTCCTGAGCCATCTGAAGGTAAAAATTTCGAGGACGAAATTTCTTAAGGGGGAGAGATTGTGAGGACCCGCAAAATTCTCCTTGTTTTATTTTATTTTATTCTATTTTATTTTTCCGCGTGTATTTTCCTTGCTTTCAATCAATTAATCATTTAATTTTTAGAGATTTTACAAGTGAGTATCGTTTCTAAAATCATCTGTTTTAGTATAAGTGCGTACATGTTAAATTTGAGGTGCATTATGGATGTGAGATCCTGGATTCCAAATTGTCTCAAATAAATTAAATATGGATATTTATAGTAGCTATTGTGTGAAAAATGTATTTTACCATGTGTTTTAATTTTCAAAGAGTATTTTACATACCAAAAGTGAAAAATTTAATTGAATCATTAAAATCCTACTTTCAAAACTAAACCGTTAAGTTTAAATTAAATTCAACCAATTAATATTTTCGTGATTGTATGTGCATCCATGCATGTTTAGTACGGGGGTTTGAGTGATTAGTACCTTGGGTTGGTGGGCTTAAGTTAGTTTTAATTAAACTAAGTAAACCAATGGGTTAATTACATTGGATCAAGTAGAGTTTTAGTGTTGGGCCTTTAAGTTTTAATTTCATTAGAAGCCTAAGCCATAAACCCATTAATTACCCAAGCCCATGACCCATCTCTTGTTTTGCTTTACTATTAATAGACTTAGCTATTAAGTTAGGAGGACATAAGACAAAACAAACAAAGCCAACACCAAGAACAAGCTACCGTGAGCTTGGAGAAAAAGAAAGGCAGCATCGGGTGAGCTAGGAAAAGAGAGAAAAAAAAAGGAAAGGGAATCATTGGGGTTATTCATCCAACCTTGCTTGCAACCAACCAAGGGAACTTTGTTGGAGAGTTGGAGCTCAAGGATACATCTCCTCAAAGAATCGGCCAGCTAGGGGGTATGATTAAGGATTTGAGGTAAACCAATTTCCTAACTCTTGATTCTTGTGGTAAAACATATGATTGATGATTGGAAGTTGAATCTAACTAGCTAGGAACTGATTTGAACGGCTGGAAATTCGTTTGATTGGGTGGAATTTAAATGAACTTCAAGTGTTCCTTTTCTGTCAAGATTTCTATCCGAAATTAGTCTGAAAATTCGAACCTGTTGGGAGCTGATTTGGCCTTAGTACGAAACATAAAAGTTGTAGGGAATGATGTTTTATAGTTTTCTGTAAAATTTCAGCTCAATCGGAGCAACGTATCCTGTAAAAAGACCAAAATACCCCTACTTCCCTGTATTTATCCGAAACTGATAATCAGCTTCTGTAATTGGATGTTTTGACCAGGAATACTACTGATTTGGTTGTTGATGTCTTTTTAAGACTTATAGCCTTGTGTCTTAGCTTTTTAATGGCTTTGGAATTACCTGAATTGGAGTTGTGTGTGCTGAGATATGAGTGAATAAAGCAGGACTGCTAGTTGATTTCTGCAGTGAATTTCAAACTAGAAAATCTGGAGTTGTTTTTGGTAAATTTGACCTAGTTAGGGTGAGAACTGGACTGAGTGGTCTGCACGAAAGTTGTAGGTCTTTGTCTTAGCTTTTCAACGCCTCCAAGAACGCCTTAAACGGACTTTGGTAGCCTGCGATATGGCCATTTAAAGGTAGTACGGTTAATTAGCCGATTAGTTGGAACTTGGTTCTGGGAATTGGGAATTTGACTAGGTTACACTGGAATTTGGACTAAGTGGTCTTCATCAAAATTGTATCCCTCTGTCTTAGCTTCGAAACGGTATAAATTACATTCCAATCCGGTAAGCGTAGCGTCGGATGTGTCCGTTACGCAAAACCCGTCAAATCTGTCTTTTGTTAAGTTTCATTTCCGCATTTGTTATTAGCTCGATTTCTATACTTCTATTGTTTTGAGCCTATGGAATGGCTATTGAAATGAATTTGTGTTGTGGGTAATCTTGGTTCGATTGAGAAAAAGAATGAAGCCATAAATGGCTGGAAATAGGAAAATACAAAGGGCGTGCTGCCCAAATTTTCGCTCGAGGGCTAAGTTTTTATTTGAACTGGTATATTTTTGTTTGGCAAATACTATAACCGTTTTTCCATCTTAAAACATGATCATTCTTCAATTGGAAACTCCAAATGTTTACTTACTCTTACCAAATAAAGAGGAATGGTTTAGGGTTTTCTTGAGTATTTTTGTCCTCCCTCTTTTTCATGAAGTCTATAATATCTACTTGAATATGAAATGATTTTGAACCATATAAACGATTCCGAAAACAGTATTTCTTAGCCTATCTAGTTGGATTCCGACTTGTCTTTGGTTCAAGTGTTTACATTAGAAAATTTTATAGCCCTTTTGAGTTTGGTTTTACGTTTGGTCTATGAAACCCTAGTTATTTTATCCACGGGTCCAAATGTCCTCGTTTCACTTTAAAGTCTCTTTATACGTTCTACTCATCATTTGTAGAGTTCTTTGATTTCACCTAATTGTTTGTGCTAGATGAGCTGTAATATTCTTTCTCATTTAATCTTAGGTTTTCTCGGTGACTAAGGATATTTGGCACGTTGTTTTGCGTACATAGGTGAGTGTTCCTTGTTTGTTATATTTCCTTGACTTATTGGCTTGTTATTATTGATTGATAATGTGTTAAGTGCTTTCAATGATTGTTAAAACGAGTTTTCTAGGCGAGTGTGTACTTTATCGCACTCGACCTAAATAAATGTGAAATTTTCAATGATTAAATGCTAGTTGCGCATGAATGTAAGCCGTTTGGCTGAACTGGGCCCTGCCCTTCGTTACCGATCGACTCGAGCCAGAAGCGGACTTGGTCGAGCGATATGGTGACGCTGGGTGTGAACGTTGGTATACTCGAGTATTACCTTGTAGGTTGGTGGAGCCTGGCCAAAGGCCAGGAAAGGGGTGAATGAAACGAAAGAACAAACGAGGGTTTTACTTACAAAAATGCAATCTTCAAAAGAATGAAGGAATAAGGGGAAATGTCAGGAGAACGAACGAACGAACGAATTTATGGCTCCCAGTGAGCCCGTATCCTTTTAATGTATGTGTTATTATCGCTTTCCATTTTAAATGTTTCTTGAATTATTAATATTCTATGTTTAATGTATGGATTGATTATTTGATTATGTGTTCGGAACCTCACTGGGCTTTTAACTCATCCCTTTAGTTTGTTTTCCTTAACAGGGGAAGGCACGCAAGGATGAGAGCTTGGTATAGACTAGCATGGTCTAACTCTTGTTTTTGTAATGGTTCTCGCCCTAATGTTTGGCACGGGCTGGTTGTATGAAGAATTGAGAATCTTTATATATTCGATGATTGTACTCCCTTTTGAGATAGAAATGTATATGTAAGTTTCACTTAAGTTTTGGATTGTTGTATGTTATTCCTTTGGTTGTATTCCGGACTTGATTAAGGAACGACTGAGTCCCGGCGAGAGCTGGGCAGGCGGTCCGCCGAACCCTGGGGTACGCCCTAGGGGGAGGTGGGGTTGTCACAGTTGGTATCAGAGCCTGCTTCGCGTGGTCTCTGCGCGGAGTGAGCCTGGACTGAGTGGTGAATAGGCATGAAGGATTAAGTACTCGTTCGAGCATAAGCTACGAACTGTGAACGTTATAGGCCTTAAATTTCCTGTAGTATCTAAGGATCATAGATAGGTACGTCGGGTAGGAATTTCGATTGTAGATAGTTTACTCTTGGGACTGGCCAGCTCGAGATGTGAACTGTTTTATTTCGTATTCTCGTGCTCGAGTACTCTGGAGTTGAGGCGATGCTAGCTACTAGGTACTTGAGAATTGCATTTTGGGAACATGAACAGGCTTTGTCTAGCTAGAATGAGCACAAGAGGTCAATGGATATTTAGTTTGGATAGTAAGTGACGTAAGAGACCGGACGGGGTTATTCAACTGAAACTAGGACGATATCGCCTTTTCTTTTGATTTGTCCTTATATTATTATTACATGATGTTAGTTGGTGTATTTGTGCATATGATTATCTGTCTAATTTAATATGCCTTTGTGTATTTGATCATCTGTCTTCTTGATCTATGGTGTGTTATGTGCGTATATGTTTATTTGTGTATTTGGTATGCTGGAATTTGTTACTTTAGTCAATTTACTGTGTTTATTCACTTAATTACCTTTTTGGGGGGAAAAGAAAAGGAAAGAGAGAAGGAAAACATATATATGGACGGGAGACGTAGTTGTGGACGTGGACGTGGCCGTGGGAATAAACGAGCTCAAGAGCCAAGAGAGGAAAGGGAAACAACAGCTGCACAAGAGCAAGGACCGAGGGTTGAAGCCGGGGACCAAATGGCGACGGCAATTCAACAAATGACAAACATCTTAACAAGGTTGGTGGACCAACAAGGTCAAATACTTGTGAATCAACCTCCGAACCCTGAAATAGGTGAAGATCGGGCTCTTGAGAGGTTTCAGAAGTTTGCTCCTCCGAAATTCCTTGGAGGGTCTGATCCGGATATAGCCGAACAGTGGCTGGAGGCCATGATTAATATTTTCGCAGCTTTGAACTATACCGAACAAAGGCAAGTTAACTTTGCGGTATTTCAATTTGAAGGACCGGCTCGAGCATGGTGGAACGTAATTAGAGCAAAATGGGAAAGGGAACAGACTGTATGGACCTGGGCGAACTTTATAAGAGAATTTAACGAGAAGTACCTCCCACCTTTAGTCCAAGAAAGGAAGGAGGACGAATTTATTGGACTACGCCAGAGGACCTTAAGTATGGCTGAATACGAAATGAAATTCACTAAACTATCCAAGTTTGCTTCCGAATTAGTAGCCACGGAACTGAGAAGAGTGAGACGGTTTATACAGGGACTAAATTTGGACATCCAAGAGGCGTTAGCAGCAGTGCAAGTGAATACGTTTACGGAGGCCCTTGAGAAGGCTCAACGAATCGAGAATGCAAGGACACAAGTAAAAGCCTCCCAAACTCGGAAAAGAGGTGCAGCTGGTAGTATGAGTGAGGAACCAAGTGAATCGATAGCCCCTTCCAAAGTGCAGAAAGTGAACTTTTTGTCCCACCTACCATGGACAAGAAGGGCGTCAGATGAACGATCTACAAAAGAAAGTGAAGTAGGCCATGGGGAGATTTTTCAAAAAAGCCAACAAGTGGCTTCTTCCTTGACTTGTGGCTACTGTAAAAAGGCCAATCACACTGAGAGTGATTGTTGGAGGAGAGGGCGGAAGTGTTTGATTTGCGGAAGTGGTGACCACCAGGTTAGCACTGTCCGAGAAAACAGTCACGTGAAAATAGTACCCAGCAACTGGAGGGCACTAAATCAAAACAAGCGAATGAAAGAGGGAACCAAACAAAAGTACCGGCAAGGGTATATGCTTTAGACAACCAACAAATTCCTGAGCCATCTGAAGGTAAAAATTTCGAGGACGAAATTTCTTAAGGGGGAGAGATTGTGAGGACCCGCAAAATTCTCCTTGTTTTATTTTATTTTATTCTATTTTATTTTTCCGCGTGTATTTTCCTTGCTTTCAATCAATTAATCATTTAATTTTTAGAGATTTTACAAGTGAGTATCGTTTCTAAAATCATCTGTTTTAGTATAAGTGCGTACATGTTAAATTTGAGGTGCATTATGGATGTGAGATCCTGGATTCCAAATTGTCTCAAATAAATTAAATATGGATATTTATAGTAGCTATTGTGTGAAAAATGTATTTTACCATGTGTTTTAATTTTCAAAGAGTATTTTACATACCAAAAGTGAAAAATTTAATTGAATCATTAAAATCCTACTTTCAAAACTAAACCGTTAAGTTTAAATTAAATTCAACCAATTAATATTTTCGTGATTGTATGTGCATCCATGCATGTTTAGTACGGGGGTTTGAGTGATTAGTACCTTGGGTTGGTGGGCTTAAGTTAGTTTTAATTAAACTAAGTAAACCAATGGGTTAATTACATTGGATCAAGTAGAGTTTTAGTGTTGGGCCTTTAAGTTTTAATTTCATTAGAAGCCTAAGCCATAAACCCATTAATTACCCAAGCCCATGACCCATCTCTTGTTTTGCTTTACTATTAATAGACTTAGCTATTAAGTTAGGAGGACATAAGACAAAACAAACAAAGCCAACACCAAGAACAAGCTACCGTGAGCTTGGAGAAAAAGAAAGGCAGCATCGGGTGAGCTAGGAAAAGAGAGAAAAAAAAAGGAAAGGGAATCATTGGGGTTATTCATCCAACCTTGCTTGCAACCAACCAAGGGAACTTTGTTGGAGAGTTGGAGCTCAAGGATACATCTCCTCAAAGAATCGGCCAGCTAGGGGGTATGATTAAGGATTTGAGGTAAACCAATTTCCTAACTCTTGATTCTTGTGGTAAAACATATGATTGATGATTGGAAGTTGAATCTAACTAGCTAGGAACTGATTTGAACGGCTGGAAATTCGTTTGATTGGGTGGAATTTAAATGAACTTCAAGTGTTCCTTTTCTGTCAAGATTTCTATCCGAAATTAGTCTGAAAATTCGAACCTGTTGGGAGCTGATTTGGCCTTAGTACGAAACATAAAAGTTGTAGGGAATGATGTTTTATAGTTTTCTGTAAAATTTCAGCTCAATCGGAGCAACGTATCCTGTAAAAAGACCAAAATACCCCTACTTCCCTGTATTTATCCGAAACTGATAATCAGCTTCTGTAATTGGATGTTTTGACCAGGAATACTACTGATTTGGTTGTTGATGTCTTTTTAAGACTTATAGCCTTGTGTCTTAGCTTTTTAATGGCTTTGGAATTACCTGAATTGGAGTTGTGTGTGCTGAGATATGAGTGAATAAAGCAGGACTGCTAGTTGATTTCTGCAGTGAATTTCAAACTAGAAAATCTGGAGTTGTTTTTGGTAAATTTGACCTAGTTAGGGTGAGAACTGGACTGAGTGGTCTGCACGAAAGTTGTAGGTCTTTGTCTTAGCTTTTCAACGCCTCCAAGAACGCCTTAAACGGACTTTGGTAGCCTGCGATATGGCCATTTAAAGGTAGTACGGTTAATTAGCCGATTAGTTGGAACTTGGTTCTGGGAATTGGGAATTTGACTAGGTTACACTGGAATTTGGACTAAGTGGTCTTCATCAAAATTGTATCCCTCTGTCTTAGCTTCGAAACGGTATAAATTACATTCCAATCCGGTAAGCGTAGCGTCGGATGTGTCCGTTACGCAAAACCCGTCAAATCTGTCTTTTGTTAAGTTTCATTTCCGCATTTGTTATTAGCTCGATTTCTATACTTCTATTGTTTTGAGCCTATGGAATGGCTATTGAAATGAATTTGTGTTGTGGGTAATCTTGGTTCGATTGAGAAAAAGAATGAAGCCATAAATGGCTGGAAATAGGAAAATACAAAGGGCGTGCTGCCCAAATTTTCGCTCGAGGGCTAAGTTTTTATTTGAACTGGTATATTTTTGTTTGGCAAATACTATAACCGTTTTTCCATCTTAAAACATGATCATTCTTCAATTGGAAACTCCAAATGTTTACTTACTCTTACCAAATAAAGAGGAATGGTTTAGGGTTTTCTTGAGTATTTTTGTCCTCCCTCTTTTTCATGAAGTCTATAATATCTACTTGAATATGAAATGATTTTGAACCATATAAACGATTCCGAAAACAGTATTTCTTAGCCTATCTAGTTGGATTCCGACTTGTCTTTGGTTCAAGTGTTTACATTAGAAAATTTTATAGCCCTTTTGAGTTTGGTTTTACGTTTGGTCTATGAAACCCTAGTTATTTTATCCACGGGTCCAAATGTCCTCGTTTCACTTTAAAGTCTCTTTATACGTTCTACTCATCATTTGTAGAGTTCTTTGATTTCACCTAATTGTTTGTGCTAGATGAGCTGTAATATTCTTTCTCATTTAATCTTAGGTTTTCTCGGTGACTAAGGATATTTGGCACGTTGTTTTGCGTACATAGGTGAGTGTTCCTTGTTTGTTATATTTCCTTGACTTATTGGCTTGTTATTATTGATTGATAATGTGTTAAGTGCTTTCAATGATTGTTAAAACGAGTTTTCTAGGCGAGTGTGTACTTTATCGCACTCGACCTAAATAAATGTGAAATTTTCAATGATTAAATGATTAAATGCTAGTTGCGCATGAATGTAAGCCGTTTGGCTGAACTGGGCCCTGCCCTTCGTTACCGATCGACTCGAGCCAGAAGCGGACTTGGTCGAGCGATATGGTGACGCTGGGTGTGAACGTTGGTATACTCGAGTATTACCTTATAGGTTGGTGGAGCCTGGCCAAAGGCCAGGAAAGGGGTGAATGAAACGAAAGAACAAACGAGGGTTTTACTTACAAAAATGCAATCTTCAAAAGAATGAAGGAATAAGGGGAAATGTCAGGAGAACGAACGAACGAACGAATTTATGGCTCCCAGTGAGCCCGTATCCTTTTAATGTATGTGTTATTATCGCTTTCCATTTTAAATGTTTCTTGAATTATTAATATTCTATGTTTAATGTATGGATTGATTATTTGATTATGTGTTCGGAACCTCACTGGGCTTTTAGCTCATCCCTTTAGTTTGTTTTCCTTAACAGGGGAAGGCACGCAAGGATGAGAGCTTGGTATAGACTAGCTTGGTCTAACTCTTGTTTTTGTAATGGTTCTCGCCCTAATGCTTGGCAAGGGCTGGTTGTATGAAGAATTGAGAACCTTTATATATTCGATGATTGTACTCCCTTTTGAGATAGAAATGTATATGTAAGTTTCACTTAAGTTTTGGATTGTTGTATGTTATTCCTTTGGTTGTATTCAGGACTTGATTAAGGAACGACTGAGTCCAAGCGAGAGCTGGGCAGGCGGTCCGCCGAACCCTGGGGTACGCCCTAGGGGGAGGTGGGGTTGTCACATTGTGTGTACAAAGTGTCTTTCTAAAATTGTATCGAATGTTTGCTCAAAACTTGAGTTTTGTTAAAGATTCAAATATGGAAAACGTATAGCAGGCTACTCTGGCAGTGGTTCTTTGTCCAAATGTAACTCTTTGTACAAAAGTTGAAATTTAGTGCCGTTAGCGGCATTCAAAAATAGAAATTTATAGCTTTGCAACGGTATAAAAATCCCCTCCTATTTCATTTTGTGTGATCCGTAGCAAATCGGCAAAATAGACTGTCCTGTTATATCTTTCTGTCCGAGAAAAACTGGGAAGTTGTATCTTGTGGCTCGATTTTCTCCCACTTGTGAAAAGATTTTCAAAATGATGTCTTCCGATAAATTGTAGCATTTTGAACCAAATTTTCAACACCAAAAACCATTCTCAATTTGGAGTTGTATAGAGTTAGATATGACTTGATTTTGAAAATGCGACAAAGCTGGAAACTAGAAACTTTTCCCTTCCTTGTTGACCGAATGGTCAAATCTGTTTTGGGATGTTATATTTCAAATATTTTAGTGTCATTTAACCATCAATTGCTTATTAAATGTTTATAGATTCATGGTTTCAAAAATGGAGCAAATTGGGGCTGATTTTGTTGGACAAAACTTTTGAAAAAGAAAGAGAAAGAGGATGGCAGATTTGCTTTGAAAGATTTCACAAACTTTGATTATTTTGTTAACTGCCTTCCTATGCGAGTTTTTATCTAAATTTTGACAGAGATGGAGGTTTAAGTGTAGTAAATTTGGTGTAATTTCAATACCATTTCGATACCCAAATGATACCTTAAACCTTGCTCTTTAAATCTGGAAATTCATTGCTCAGGTCGTGAAAATCAACCGAGTTTAAACTGTTATATCTTGTTGCTCAAAACTCAAAATTTAGTTCCGCTTGTTGTGTTTGAAACTTTAATTGGGAACCTTATTATGTTATAAATTTTAGAGGCTGATTCACTTCTTGTGAATTTTGCCGAATTTCCAAATATCGCTAAAAACCAAGGCTGGGTCTATCTTGTCTCCGTGTATCAGCAATTTTGAACTGAAAAATGAATACTTTCTGTTCAGAATCTTGGAAAAGTGTCTTCTGGAAACTTTTAGTACTTTAGATTTAGTTTCCAACGACATAAAATTTTCCATTTTTGGACGTACCAAACTCAAGATCTAATTTTCCAAGTTTTGTCGCATAAAGCTAAACATGTCGGTTCTTATCTCAGGACTCGAGGGTAACTAAGGGTTTATCTAGGAATCAAGACATATCGCACGTAACTGTGAGTGTTCCCTACATGTGTGTGACTTGAATAGTTTTGCTATAGTTTACTTCATATTTTTCGTGTGTTTAAGTGTTAAATGTTCTCTATAATTGTTGCTATGTAGTTTTTCACCGTTTTAAGGCGAGTGTGTACTTTATCTCACTCGACCTACTAAAATAACAAATTTCTACCGTTTAACCGTGAATTTCTACCGTTTGCCGGTTTACTAAGTTTTTTTATAGTTTCTAAGTTGATTTCTTTTGCAGACTTCAAGTTTTATTATAGCAAGACTGTAGTACATATTCTTTTGGGTTGTATTTAAACTAATTTGAGTAGGTTAGCTAATTTGAGTATTAATATTTTGGAGTACTTTAAATATATATTGAAAATATTTGAAGTATTTCTAGTTTTTGAATTATGGATTGTAGTGAGCCTCGACAAGAGTTGGGCAGGCAGTTCGCTGATTCCTATAGTTCGCCTTTGGGGAAAGTGGAGTTGTCACATGTTAGGCCTACCCTTGGCACAAAAAGGGCTACCCCAATAGGACATGCATCTGAATTACTTTAATTTTTACTAACCCGCGTCTTTTTCTTTTTCTTTCTTTTTGTCAGCAGTTAATCAAGAGGGAATCTAAATAGGGTTTTTCCTAAATTTTCAGGTAATTATAAATATAGCTTCATGAAGAAATTCTATCATTACACGATTACGTAGTTGAGTTTTGAGAAATAGTGTAAACATGAGTACACATCTTGAATCATTCGATAGGTCTGCAACGACGTCAACAGCCGACCTTGTAAATCTAGAAGCTCAACTGAGTGAAGTGTTAAACAACTTCAATGAGTTAAGCATGGAGATGACAGCACAACAGCGTGTGATTGATCAGTTGGTCGCCGGGAGTAGCAGCGGTGTTCAGCATGATCCCTTACCTGCTAATCAACCTACCTACTCATACCCTTACTCATATTACCCAAACTCATGCCTTGTTTACCATACTACCTGTCCTAATTTTTCAACCCACATATACTACCCGTCCCAATTTTTCAATCCAATTTTCAAACTCGACCTCGCCCTCCTTATAATCCAAGACCTGTTCAACCAAACAACCAAACTTATCCTCTAAATAGTAAAATCTGAAACCAAACCCCATATCGAACCTTCACCAACCTGGGCTGACCCATCGATCAATTGTACGAACAACTCAAAACGGCCAAAAAAATTGGTGTTATGCCTCTCAAGATCGATTCTAGCGGTGTTCCCTCTGGCTATAACCCTCAATCCGTCTGCGCTTATCATTCTAAAACTCCCGGGCATTCCACCAATAATTGTTGGGCATTGAAATATAAAATCTAGAATATAATCGAAACAGGAAATATAATGCTAAGGAAAAGGAGAGAACAAGGACCCAGCACAAGGACACCTTTGAGGCATTTACCCTCAATAAGGAAATTTGAAAATTCTGAACTAGTGAGATCCCTCCCTCTTGAAGGGAGTTTTGATAAACCTGAGGAGTTGTCTTTGATTAAAATCTATGAAAATCATTCATGTGTGTATCTTTTGTTTAACTATATTTTTGTAAATAATTTTGAATCAAGTGGCTTTTGAAGACACGTCTTATTTAACAAGTAACATGCTATTAAGTTTGATCTTTATCTTGAAATTCAATAAAATGTATAGTCTTATATATATTGTGTTACTTACACATTCTTTTCAGATGGCCGAAAATAAAATCCTCTGACCCTTTGGATATCACTGTTTCAAAATTTGATGGCAGCAATCTCGATATCTCACAAATGTGAATTTCGATTTCAAAATGAGAGAAGTCGTGAAGAGACATCCAAAAATGTTTCAAAGAGACCCGAGTGGTAAAAAGAGAAATTCAAGACGATTTGGGATCAAAATTAAGAAAATAGAAATCAGTGGTCACTTGATGAAAAGTAGTTAAAGGCAGTCTGTCATGGGCAATATTATCAAAAGAATTGACCCGTGCTTACCATAAAATGGTCAAATCATGACTATTCAGATGAGGAGACAAAGTGTTGAGGTAGCTTTGGTCGGTGCAAGATGAGGCCAAAAGAAGAGTTTGTTCCAAATTGGCAAGGTTCGTTTATCGTCAAAAAGGTATTGCCTGGCGGAGCACTTATTTTCACAGATATGGATTGACGTGAGTTTCTCTCAGTTGATTAATTCAGATATAGGCAAAATTTCGCATTAATGAAAGTTTCCTTTCATAGTTAATGTAAGAAACAAAATAAAAGTTGGGCCCTCTTCCTTTCCCATTGAAACATTTAATCCCTAGTGGTCACTTTTGAACTTGCAGAATGGATCATTTCGCTTGTCAACCCATGAGAATCGCAAACTCCACATTGGGGCAAATTTAGTCTTGAAAAAGAAAAGGGAAAAAACCCCACACTTGAGGAAATTTAATTTTTGAAAGAAGGCTGAACGAAAAGGAAATGAACAAAAGAAAATCTCAGTTAAAAATAAATTGGGACAACTTTTGAAAAATTTCAAAAGTTGAATGGAATAACAGAAGGCTAAAAAAAAGGGGGAAGGGGAATGAAAGAAAAGAGAATCTCAGTTGAGAATAAATTGGGGCAAGTTTTGATTTAACCCTAAAATTGAGTTGGCGCAACAATGCGATTTTAGATCATTTAAACCACTTTTGAAATCCACCTTCAAGTTTTAACTTTTCTAAACACTCTACCAAACCCCATTACAAAAGTCAAAAGTCCTGACTTCTGTTCTTTGCAATGTCTCTGTCAAGAAATTTTCTAATTAACTGGCACATGATGTTCATATATTGATGCCAGAAAAAATATTTTAGGTGTATTTCTGAATTGATTAAGTTTGAGGTTGACATTGCTCATCAGGTGAAAATTCACAAGGATACCTTCAAAGGGGAAAAAAAGATCATTATAAAAAAAAGAAGGAAAAAACAACAACAAGAAGGGGAAAAAGAAGAAGAAAGATGTGAGACCCCGAAATTTTACTTGTCTTTATAACCTTTATGTGAACTTACTTACCTTTGATTCTTGGTTGTTTTAATAGTTGAATTTGAGCCAAGAGAGTGAATTTTGTTAAGAAAAGTTTCATATTCTCAAGTTGTTAGAAAATCTAGAAATTTTCGCAGGAGACTCAGCACAGTTTTGGGAAATTGGCTATAACTTCGTATCGGAAAGTCGGAATTGAGTTCCGTTTG
Organism: Coffea arabica; assembly: GCF_036785885.1. Classification (NCBI taxonomy): domain Eukaryota; kingdom Viridiplantae; phylum Streptophyta; class Magnoliopsida; order Gentianales; family Rubiaceae; genus Coffea; species Coffea arabica. The sequence goes on from NC_092329.1 coordinate 35,392,770, forward strand.
TTGCGTTTGAAACTAGACTCATAGGACTTCTTACGATGCAAAATTGAGAGTTTGATTCAATCTCTATAAATTTCAGAAAATTAACAAAGTTGACTGAAAATTCTGCCCTGTACAAGTAAATATAGGAATGTTGTAGTAGCTTATGACTCAATTTGGACTAACTTATGAGCTGAATTTCTTTGAGGTGTCTTCTAAAGATTATTAGTGTTTTAAGTTTAGTTTTTAGCATGCTAAGTTATATGGATGTTTGACATTTATAATTCAAGTTATGATTTTTCTAAATGAACGGCATAAGTCAGGATTTTTTTTTTGTGCATACTAGGGTTTTTGGTATGTCTTTGGTGCATTTTGGTAGTGTGATCACTTGGTGAGGTGTGTGTACTAAATTTGGTGGATAAGAATGAGTATTAAGTAAGAGAAAGTGTGTGATTAGAAGTGCTAATAATAAGGTAGTGAACTATAAGTAAAATCACAAGTATGTACAAGTTAAGGAAAATAGGCTTGAATCAACGTGCACCATTTGCTACCGATTGAGTACACCACTGGAACACTACTTTATTACCTTAATATTCTTGTTATTAATTGAAAAAAATCAGCCCCAAAATATCCTCGATCCAGCTGAAATTTTGGTCCAAGAAAAAAAGAGAGAAAAGAAAGAAAAATGAGAATTCTCTAGAAGATGGTGAGAAGCCTCTTTCTTTGAATTTTGACCAAAACTTTCTTATCATTTAATTCTTATTTCTTGTTTTAAAATCAAACAAAACAAACTCAAGATAAGGTGAGAGAGAGAACCGTGGGCTAGGGAGGAAAAAAAAACAAGAGGAAAAAAAATTCATTCAAAGTCTTGACCAAGACCCTTTGACCAAGACTTTTCTTAGTCTTCATCTTGTAAAAATTGAACCAAAAACACTTCCTTCTTTGCTAAGCTTGGATGAGAGAGAGAGGAGAGGAAGAGAGAAAGAAACCAAGTGAGCAACCTCCAACTTTCACCTTGAATCATCTTCATTTGAGAGAAATCACCAAATCCAAACCGATTAAACTTTCATTTTAGTGCTAGGTAGTTGTGTGTGGTAAAGGTTTGGGAATAAAGTGTTTGGTTTCACACCTACAAGGAGTTTTTGGAAGGTACCATGGCTGTCTTTCTCTTTTCTCTTCTTAATCTTGCTAAAGTTTGGATAGAAACTCTTAATCTTGGGTTTTGACGGTTAATTAGTGAGTTGTGCATATTATGGTGGAATTTTAGCTAGGGTTTGCATTTTCAGCCTTGATTATAATTATTTACCTATTAATTGATGTTATTGAGCTAGTAGTTGATGGTTTTGATGAAAGAGTACTTGTTAGATATGAATTTCTAGAGTAAAAGTTCAAATTCCAGAAATTTGAAACCAAGTTGTTCTGTTCTGACCTGTTTAATTCGTCCATGATAGAGGCCGAATCAGACCTAGGTTAAAACATAAAAGTTGTAGGGAATGGAGGTATATACGTTCTTGTAAAATTTCAACTCAATTGGAGTACTATATCAGATGAAATGACAAAATTACCCCTGACTGCCGAATGCACTGTTTCACGGACAGTTTCCTGTTTTCTCTGAGATTACACCTTTTGACCTTAGAAAGGAATGAAATAGCTGTTGATGTCTTCATAAGAAATGTAGCTCTCTGTCTTAGCTTCGAAACACCATAAAATGTAACCCAATCCGATAAGAGTAACTTCAGCTGTGACCAAAACGCCGGAAGATGTCAAACCTGTTAGTTATTCTTCTTTAATACTAGTTCCAACTTTGATTTTGATAGTTGCATTGCTAGAATTGCCTTGTATTGGGATGACATTGAGCCTATTGAAGAGCTATTGGGTTAATATTGTTTATGTGTGAATTTGGGCTGAGTTGAGGAAAAATGAAAGTAGTGACCACTCGGAATATGTTTTCCTCGTCTTTTGGACTCAAATGCGAATTCCAAAGTTTTAGTTGCTTCTTTGGCAGCACCAAAAGAGCGAGCAAGAGTTTTATAGGGTGTGATAAGCAAAATGAATACTACTTAAATGAGTTTCATTTATTTGATTTTCTTGAAGCGAAACTCTTATGTTTTGAATTCTAGAGAGTTTTACATTCTTAAATGATATTTTATCGCAGATTTGGACTCCAACCAAGGAGTTGGACCTGAACTTGATTTTGAAAAGCACTAGACCTTTGGTGAGTGCTTCCAAATACATGATTGAACTTGATATTTGATTTACCAACGTGATTGGATAAGATTTGCTTGGTTTGGTCGGGCAAGTGTGCACTTTATCGTACTTGACCTAACTTACCTAATCACTTGATATCTCATTCATGCTTGTACAAGTGACTTGATTTGCATTGACCTGTACTTGTATTTGTACTTGCGCTTAATTTGTAAGTGCTGAGCGGCAGTATGTACCACACTCGATACAAGTGGGAAGTACCTCTCATTCCCGTCTCCGTACTTTTCTCTTGACTAAGTCGATTGGTCATCGACTATAGTGACTATTTGAGAACCCAAACCCCACTGGCAAGTTAATCGAGTCGAGCCGACAAGGATTTGGTCGATTAGATAACAAACCATAGGTATCTAGTATTGTCGAGTGGAGTGTTATCTTCTCGACTAATCAGTATACTCGATGTCGCACCCCATTTTTTGATAAATAAATAAATTGTTTGAAAAATGGATTTTGTGATTGGAAAATGAATCGTGATTTAAAAGAAAAATGGGTCTTGATGGGGGTTTGAAAATGCGACGATTTGACCCAAAATTATAGTTTAAAAAGGGTTTTTTTTTTTTTTTTAAAAAAAAAATGGGAGTCGCCACTTGGTAATGAGTTAAGGTGTACCAAGTCACCTAAAAATGAATTTTTTAGGAAAAAAAAGAAACCCCTTTTAAACGACTCCTAGTCCACATAAACCAATGAAAAAGGTTCGGGAGTCACATTTGACGAAGGGGAAGGCAAGGATAAAAATCCAAGGCACCCCTTCGACCTAGCCAAGGCTAGTTGCATGATTTAATCAAAGATTTTCTTGTTTTAACCAAAGAATTTATTACATTTGGATGCACTACATGAATGCAAACCCTAGACCTAGGGGTATTGGGGGAAATTTCTCTTCAAAGATTGAGTGGTGCCAATCACATTAATTGTGAAGCCCAATAACGATCCTTTGAAGAAGTCACGAATAATGCGAGTGGGATGCAAATGAATGGAATGCATGTATGCAATGTGAGGATATGAGTTTAAAAAAGTAATAAAAAACAATAAATATGTAAATGAAAATGTGCACGTGAGTGGGCAAGATACGGTATGTGAAATGATAATATGAAGTGCATGTGTGCAAGTGATGATAAAAGTGTTCGTGTGCAAGTGAAGAAACATAAAGGTGCACGTGTGCGAAATGGGAGGAAAAATGAAAGTGTGATGAGAGTATAAAATGGTAGAGTGGATTTAAAAATGCATGAGCCTAGGGAATTCATGCATATTGGGTACGGGGAGACCTAAATCGTGACTCAATTTGCCCTTTTATAGAGAGGATACAAGCGTGCTAAGGTTTAGAAAAAGCCACACTCGTCTATATCCCATATTTAAGGGGACACTCAAGCAAAATGAACCCTATAGCTAGTATGGGATGCAAAACCTAAAATGAGAGGAAAAGGGGTTCGAGAATCATGCCAAATGATAAAACTAAGGAAAATGCGTGATATGTGGTGAACAAGCAAATGATGTACTAACGAGGGAAAAACCCTAAGGGTCTAGCGTTGGACTAGCCCATTCTATGAATTCCGACTAGCGTTGGACTAGTGGAAACGATAAAAGAAGCCACAACTAGCGTTGGACTAGTGTGGTGACGTACATTCATCCATTCCATTCATCCACACTATGGAAAGCAAGTAGACATACCAAATACTCATAAACACGTAGCACGTAACATTTAGCATGCTCGACTAGATGCAAGACCCTAATAAAGCAAGTAACAAGTAACACATAGGCATGCAACCAAGCTAATGAACTTACTACATTCACTAACTAAAACAAAAGGGGAAGGGGAAAATGGACCAAATTGCTCGCCACAGCCCTATCTATTACAAGCCAAGAGGTGTACACATACCCCATTTAAAAGAATAATTTAATAAAAGCAAGAAGGAATGAAATAATGGAACTAAAGAATGGTAATGAAAGCAAATTAGGCATGCGATTCACACTTAGCACATTGGATCACATAGGAGAGACAAAAGGGATAAAAGAAATTATACCTCCCTTGAAATGAAGCTCTAATGGAGTGAAATCAACTTATTTACCCTCCAAAATAATAAAGGAGTCGAGGTGCCAATTTATTTGACAAATAATCACAAAGGATAAAAATAAACATGAATTTGAATCAATTAAATCATGTCAACAATCCACATTTAAGAAGTCAAGAGAAGAAAGGACTTGATTGCAAAGATTGGCAAAATTTTGGGGTCAAAATTAAAGAAAAATAAAGTACAGGGGACTATTTCGCAATTAAATTAGGGACCCAATTGAAAAAGGTTGAAAATGTCCAGGGCCACAGTACAGTTAAGGAGAAATTCAGGGACTGATTTGCAACTTTGGTTTCTGGTTGCTAATGGGTCAGGCCAGTAGGCCAGTTACTTATTTGTTTGGGCCTAAGACTCTCTCTAGCCCAACCGAAATTCAGAGCAAAAAGAATGGACCATTCTATCATTTAAGACCCCAAAATTAACCAACAAACGATGGGCTTCTACTCTCTAGCCCAAACCAAAAACCCAAAATCATAAACCAACAACAAAACTTAATCTAATCCTCCAACTATTCTTATTAAACCCAACAATGAAAATCTACTAAAATTTATTAAAAGACTGATTGCACTCTAATTTTCAGAAATTATTTGCTTAAAAAAAAACTGGATTTGAAATACGGAGAAAGAGAATTAGACCTCAATGGGAGCGGAAATGGTTCAATTGCAGAAGTATTCGGGCCAAAATGAAATTATGTAAAAGTCGAAGGACCAAAACGAAATTCAGAAGAGATCATGCAACTCAGAATCGAAGCTTTCTTCTTCCTTCTACTTGCTACAACTTGCGCAGCTCAAAGCTTCGGTAGTTTTACACGGCAAAATGCACTAAATCATTGCAAGATACAACCATAAAAATGGAAGAAATCAACTTCGGAAATCATGATTTTCTTTCCCTCTGCCCGACTAGTGAATGTTCAGGTTCTGACCAGCTTTGCACTGGCCAGAACTCTTCTCAATTGCGTACAGAAATTACATACAAATCTCCTTTTGGTTCAAATTTCTGGTTCAGGCATTTCATCAAACATCTACTGGGCATTAAAAGTTTTAGCAAATCTTTGCTCAATTGGGGTTATAATCAGCCCCCAGATTGTCAGCAAACCAAGGAAATTCAATCCAAACAAACACATACGTCCTGTGTATTCAGAAATTGAAACAAATTAACAGGAGAATTGCGCAAAAAACGACGGCAGACCCATTCCAAAAGTTTTACAAGAGCCGAAATTTAAAGAGGGAAAACAAATAGCTTACCGCACTCCTGCTTAGTGCAATTTTGTAGGTGATGATGGTGGATTCAGGCGGGATTATGGAGGCTCCGATTGTCCCTTCGCTCTGCTTCCTTTCAGACTCCATCTTGTCACGCTCAAGCAGCAAAAGACCGTCGACAGGCTCAGGCTTGACATGGCCCGTTGCCCTCTCGGTCTGCCATTTGCTTACCACCCTTTGCAGCAGCCATTTCTCCTCCACGATGCCTGTCTCAAACTCAACGACGACAGAGGCTGAGGCAGCGGCATCGACGGCCTTAGCCGCTGGAGTGGAAGAAGTGGAACCCCCCCTGCTGGTTGTTTGACCACGAGGCCGTGACGATTTGAGCGACGCCGATGTTGCCGCAGTTCCTCCGAGTTTTATCCACCGCACCCCTCCTCTGTTTCTTTCTTCTTTTTTTCTTTTTAGCCTTCGATGAAGCACTCTCCTTTTCTCTCAACCGAAGCTTTTTCTGATTTCCGGTTTTTTCCTCTGTTTTTGGCTTCCAAATTTCCGCCGCCACCTCTCTGTTGCCCCCTTTTTTTTTCTTTGTTTCCGCCCCTTTAGTCTTCCGACGCCCCTCCTTCTCTCTGTTTCCCCTTAGTTTCCCGTAGCTTTTCCTCTGTTTTTTCATTTTGCTTCGTGCCCAGCCCCCAAAGCCGAAATCTCCTCTATCTTTTTGTTTTTCTTTTTTTTCCTCCTTCCCCCGTAGCTTGTTTCTTCCTTTTTTCTTTTTGTTTCAAAAATTCCTTAAGCTCCACAAGTGTCCTTGACACCTACCCCTCTATACACTTGTGCTATAATTCCTTAGACACTTGTCTAATGATTATTTTGTACACTTGTTCAACATGCACACTTCCACCTATTTTTTGCCATTTTCATTCTTTTTCTTTCATTTTTCATTTTTCATTATTTTTCTCTTTTTTTCTTCTTTTTCCTTTTTATTTTCATTTTCAAGAAATTCTATGCTAAAAACTTAAAAATAATAATAACACAAAAAACTAAAAAACTAAAAACTAAAAAGTAAAAAAAACGAGCACAGACTAAAAAAATAATTAGTAAATGAAATTACACCAAAATTTGGTGTCTACAGTTTGCCCCTCTTTGTCTGAGTTTTGGAAAAACTTGAGACAAAGAAGTAGACACCAAATGCTTACCTGTGTTATTCGGCTACGAGCGTCTCGAACGATGGATGCTTTAGAAATGGGGACTGACCCCTTTGACAAAAATTTAAAATGGGATTGATCCAAACAGAAAATTTAAAATCGGGATTGACCCGAACAGAAATTTAAAACGGGGATAGACCCACGGGATAGACCCGAACAGAAATTTAAAATTGGGATAGACCCACGGGATAGACCCGGACAGAAATTTAAATGGGATAGACCCAGACAGAAATGTAAATGGGATAGACCCGAACAGAAATGTAAAATTGGGATAGATCCACGGGATAGACCCGGACAGAAATGTAAAATTGGGATAGACCCACGGGATAGACCCGAACAGAAATTAAACGGGACTGACCCGAACAGAAATTAAAACGGGACTGACCCGAACAGAAATTAAAACGGGACTGACCCGAACAGAAATTTAAAATTGGGATAGACCTATGGGATAGACCCGGACAGAAATTGAAAATTGGGATAGACCCATGGGATAGACCCGGACAGAAATTTAAATGGGACGAATTGAAGTGAGATGGAGTATTGGTGGGGTTGGCCCATGTTTATTGGTGATGCAAATGAAAGAAGCGAAATGAAATGTTAATGGGACTGAGCCACGTTCCAGTGGCTGTGAAACTGAAATGTTCACTGGCGGGACTGACCCACGTTCCAGTGGCTATGAAAATAACATGCTTTGACAATCGGACAGTGGGATCAAACTCGAACCTGCCGTGATGAACTTGATTTGATTTTTTGATTTTTTTTAAATTGTTTTTTATTTTTTGATTTTTTTTTGATTTTTTGATTTTTTGATTTTTGAGAAACTTTCCAAAGATAATTTGCCCCAGTATGATGAATTGGTCAGTGGGAATCGGTCAGTGGTATAAAGCACGGTCAGCGGGATAAAACCCGGTCCTGACAAGATTGGCGGGATGAAACCCGGTCCCAACGAAGTAAGCGGTCAGCGGGATAAAACCCGGTCCTGCCGAGGTTGGCGGGATAAAACCCGGTCCCAACGAAGTATGAACGGTCAGCGGGATAGAACCCGGTCCTGCCGAGGTAAGCGGTCAGCGGGATAAAACCCGGTCCTGCCGAAGTAAGCGGTCAGCGGGATAAAACCCGGTCCTGCCGAAATAAGCGGTCAGCGGGATAAAACCCGGTCCTGCCGAGGTAAGCGGTCAGCGGGATTAGACCCGGTCCTGCCGTTCATTGGTCAGCGGGATTAGACCCGATCCTGACGAGAAAATCGAAAATAGAAAGGTACGTTGTGGGATTAACCCAATGCTTAACGGAGATAGATCGAAAAATAACACACACGTTAGTGAGATAGACTCGATGCTAACGGTGGTTGAAGGAAAAACGCACACGTTAGTGAGATAGACTCGATGCTAACAGTGGTTGAAGAAAACACGCACGTTAGTGAGATAGACTCGATGCTAACGGCGGTAGGATGAAAACACGCACGTTAGTGAGATAGCCTCGATGCTAACGGCGGTAGGATGAAAACACGCACGTTAGTGAGATAGCCTCGATGCTAACGGCGGTTGAGAAAATGCGCGCGTTAGTGAGATAGACTCGATGCTAACGGCGGTAGAGTGAAACGCACACGTTAGTGAGATAGACTCGATGCTAACAGTGGTTAAAGTTAGTGAATTAAAAGTGGTTGTCAAGAAAGGAGGTAGAAGGGTGTGCGGCGGACGTTGAGACTCGCCAACAAGAAATGAAAATTGGATTTTTCAAGAAATAAGAAATTGGATTTGATTTTTGATTTTTCTGATTTCTTGAGAGAATCTTTTCAAAATAATTTGTCCCCAGCTTCCACCAATTATTAAACTGATCAATTGATTTGCCTTACCGCATGGTTGCTCCTCCATGAAGCCTTGATTCGTGAGATTTTGGCTTACGCTCCTTCGTTGATTTCAACCATGGATGCCTGCACAGGGGCTTACCAAAGTATGACATGCACTTGAATTTCAAAATATTGCAACTACTATTCATAGAAAGAGTAGTGTGATTGATTTGACGAAATCCTCAAATGGACTATAAAAAATTTGCCCCAGTGTGGGCTTATTTCATGAAATCTACAAATAAAATTTTGCCCCAGTGTGGGCTCCCTTGATTGCAACAATTTGTTCAGATGATTTCCCATTTATTTGAACAAAGAGAAACAGCACTTCTAAAATTTAGAAAATAGTCATATATACAATGTGAAGACACTTAACGTCGAGTTTGAACTCATGCAAAAATTTCATGGTGAATTCCTCGAAGTAACACCAAATTCAAGAAGATTTCTTCCTCACTTTTAGCATTGGTGCTTAGGGTAACGGGTCACCACTTCTGGTTGACTCATCTTTTCAGGACCAATCAAGCGACTTTATTTTTGAAACGGCTAAGGAAATGGGAGGTCAGAATTTGTCTCATTTTTGTGCCCCAGTTGTATGTAATCCATCAAATGTCACATCTTAGTGAAAGCAAATAGTTTGTCACCCTCATTTCTTAAGAAAACGTAGTCAACATGCAAGCTTCTGCTTGTAACGTATGGACAGAAGTGATAGCTAAACTTGTGGAAAAAGGTTATACCCTTATGATCACAAATGATTTGATGAATTTCTTATGAGCATGATCCTCCCTTTGGATTGTCATGAAGGAATAAGTCAACGATGGACTTTATTAGCTTGTAATGTGGTTTGAAACGATAGTTGAAGGATAAGACTTTCAAGGACATTGCACCACAGATCGCATTTTTTCAAAATTGCCCCTATTTTGAACTCGAAGATTCTGAACTTTGTTTGATCACTCAATAGGGACTTCACCATCGAATCTTTCGTATTTCATTTTTCCTTTTTGCTTTTCCGTTTTTTCCTTTGATCTGGTGGGTTTTCCATAGTGAGTAGCATCAACCCCATACCCAAGCAATTCAGAAATACAGCTAAAATTTTCCGGCATCAGAAATTTTCTTGACAGGGCCATTGCAAAGAACAGAAGTCAGGACTTTTGGCTTTTGTAATGGGGTCTGGTGGGGTGCTCAGAAAAGTTAAGGCTTGAAAGCGGATTTCAAAAGTGGTTTAGGTAATCTGAGATCGCATTGTTACGTCAACCCTATTTTAGGGTAAAATCAGAATTTGCCAGAGCTTGTGCTCAATTGAGGCTTTTTCTCTTTCATTTTCTTTCTTTTTTTGACTTTTTCGGCCTTTTGCCATTCTTTTGAACTTTCACAAAATTTGCCCCAGTTTATTTGTGAACTGAGGTTCTCATTTCTTCTTTTGTCTTTTGATTTTGTGGCTTTTCACCTTTTCACTTCTTGAAATTTTCCTTTTCAACCCAAACTTGCCCCAGTGTGGGGTTTGCGATTCTCAGGTGTTGCCAAACGAAATATTTTATTCTGAAGGCTCAAAAGGGATAACTAGGGATAGAATGTTTGATTGGAAAAGAAGAGGGCCTGACTTTTATTCCGTTCCTTACAATAACTCTGAGAGGAAACTTTCATTAATGCGAAATTTTTGCATGTATCTGAATTAATTGACTGAGCAAGACTCTTGCTCATTCATATCTATGAAACATAAGTCGGTCCGTGCGGACAAATCTCTTCCTTTTCTTTCTTCTTTTTCAAAATTGGACCCCAAGTGGAATCAAATTTTCCCAATTTGCGGTTCCCTTTCCCCTTTTTCTAGCATTTTTGCTTTTCCTCATCATTTTTTTTCAAAAATTTCCCAATCTCCTTCCCCAATGTGGGGTGCGATCATATGTGCACTCGAAAAGAACCACTAATTTTTTCGGCTCAAATGAGGATGCAAGGGATAAATGGTGTTTAGGTTGTAGAAACGACGGCCAAAGTATCATTCTTACACCTTACGACAACCAAAGTAACGAAATGGTCATTGAAAATCCATTCCCCTTTTTGATATTTGAAAATTTTCCAATATAGGGTAGTGATCATTAGGGCTCTTATTTGAAACGAAATTATTCTTTCAAAGGCTCAAATGGGAGAGCAAGTAATAAAATGTGTATAGGTAGAGGAACGAATGCTCAAAGTATCATTCCAAATTTTCGAAACAAAATAAGAATAATGCACATTTTTTGCTTTCACTTAGATGTGAGTTAGATATAATTAGACACAACGGACATTTCGAAGTAGAGGTGCCCCAGTTTGCAAATTATCAATCAATGTGACTGATTTTATTTTGGGGTGAATAGAAGTGGGCAAAAACATGAATTGTACAGTGAAAGAGAAAAGGTATTTCATGAGGCCTTTTGAGCGACCTCTTTCAATCTTGAGCATTCTTATTGTGTAGCTCAGATCACCAATCTAGTGTATACAAGAGTTAGAAAGCATACACTTGCGAATTTTCAGGCTGGAGGTTGAAAAAATCTCAATTTGGTTTTATTTCTCAAAATTCATCATGAAATCTCCAATGAATAAGAATAAAGAATGAAATGTACATAAATATACACAAAACAATGATTATCCAAAAATTTTATTGCTGAAAAACAATTTGAAACAAAATTTCTCGTTCAATTATGATACAAATGAGAAGAGAGAAACTCGTAAAGAGCTCAAAATATACACTTTTGTCTCCTTTCCTTTTGGAACAAAATGTATTAACAAATCAAATAAACAGAATTTCCCTTTGGAAAACAATTACAAAATCTCTCAGAGGCTTTAGCGTAGAGCTTCCAGATAGATCATTTATGTTTTCATTGTAGGATCTGCCCAAGAATCAAATAACACTTGTAATCTTCAAACTTTATTGGATTAAAATTATCATCAGATATAGAAGAATATTTTCGTCTTATTGAAACATTTTTATGAATGCAGGGGAGGGGGAAAACAAAAGAAAAATACCCAGAGTTAGTAAGCAAAACTGCAAAATCGGTATGCATGTCCTATGGGGGAACCCTTTTTGTGCCAAGGGTAGGCCTAGCATGAAAATGCAATCCGCTAGAGTAGGCACTATACAATACCTGATGGATCCGATCAACTCATGGAGTGAAAAATAATTTTAAAAAAAAAATTTGGCCCATTGGAATGAGAAGAGACGTTGGTCAAAATGAGGACCTCGTCCGAAGGGATTGATCACTTTTGATCGATACAAGAATTTGCGAAAAACGTACGGGTTTGACGTTGACGAACTTCCTATCAAAGAGATTGGAATTCGTTTTGACAACTTTTCTCAGTGAAGCACGGGTCAAAACTCCAACTGATCAAATGGCTAGATGCAATGGATGTTTTTCTCAAAATCGACTAGGTTTTCCATTTTGAAATTCGACATTGAAACCTTAATTGGTCAAATGAAATTGACAATTTATTAAAAATCGACCGGATGACCCTAAAAAGGGTAAATTGGTCAAATGACCCTAAAAAGGGTAAATTGGTCAAATGAATTGACGATTTATTCAAAATTGACCAGATGACCCTAAAAAGGGTAAATTGGTCAAATGAATGGATGATTTTTCAAAAATTGACCGGATGACCCTAAAAAGGGTAAATTGGTCAAATGAATGGTTTATTCAAAATTGATTATGTATTGACAAAAAATGGATCGATTGAATCGTCCGGCCATTGGTGGCTTCAAAAGATTAGTCTATGAGCCTTCTAAAATCACGATTTGGCCTCAATTTATTTATTGTCTCAATAGGAGGCATTATTTGTGAATTTCTTCAAATTAATGTCCTTTACGCAAGGGAATTTTACCAATTTTGATAAAATGGCCAAAAAGTGATTTCTAGACGCTCATATTCTAATGTGCAAAAATTGCTTTATTCTCTTCAAAAGGATCGGATCCTTACCTTACCTTATGCACTACCCTTTTGGATGGTACAAAATGTAAACGTGCAAGTCTCGTTGGATTAAGTATCCGAGACACAAGGTGGTTTATTCCTAACACGGGATCCCCTAAATGGCATTCCCTTTCTAGGGTTTAGTGCATGATGCCAGTTATTAAAGCAGGAAAATATGCAATATGACCTAAATGACCCTTGATTTGCCAGGGTAGGTCCAAAATGACATGACATTATTATTTATGCACAAAAAATATACAAAACTTCTTAAACGTGCCATGTCCTATCTACACGGGTAGGCTTCTTAAAAGAAGGTCATGCCAGACCTCTTATTTGCTAGGGTTGTGAATGCAAAAACAAGAAACAAGGAAAGTTAGTTCCACATTTAATCACATAACACGTTGGACAATTAAACAATAAAAAGCAACAAAGATAGATAAGGAAAAAGGGGTGGGACCCCTCCCCTCGTGAATGGTGTCCCTAATAGGGTAAGGCAGACTCTACCCTAGGTGAACTATATGGATGCATGAGGTTGGGGTTCACTAATGCATCTAACTCGATAAACTCAGGTCCCCAAGCCTTCAGACTTAGGGCCAAGGGTCATCAATTCCATGGCCCTTTGTCGGTGGCTCGAGCGATTCCCCAAACACCGCTACGCACACGTCGTGTCACGGCCGCATGTTTGAGTGAATCTATGAAAAACCTCAACCTTCGACTAAAAACTAAGGATATTAACCCAAAGTTTAAAGCGGAAGAGTGAGTGACCCATTGGATCGTGCTACGCACACGTCGTGTCACGATCACACGTCCAAGTGGGTCTCCTAATCCTAATAGGGTGGAGTGGCGTGACAAGCCACTAAAAAGAAAAATAAAGGGGGATGAATAGTAAAGCGTATGCGCGTATGATAGTGCACGTTTTGGAGGGGAGGGATCGAGAACCCACGCGAGGCTCTAAGGTAGAATCCCCTCCCAAATGCAATGCAAAGCGCGGAATCACATACAAACATCCATTCATCAAAACAATCGTAGGCAAACGTGTGAGGAAGTGAGTTGATATGCGAAATGCAAAAATCCTAGAAAAAGGAAAAATGCAACCCTAAACATCCAATGTGATAAATAAAAAGGTTTAAAAGAAGAAAAGAATTTGACTAAATCGATTGCTCGGACTCTCAAGTCCCCAGTGGAGTCGCCAACAGTCGCACCCCATTTTTTGATAAATAAATAAATTGTTTGAAAAATGGATATTGTGATTGGAAAATGAATCGTGATTTAAAAGAAAAATGGGTCTAGATGGGGGTTTGAAAATGCGACGATTTGACCCAAAATTATAGTTTAAAAAGGGTTTTTTTTTTAAAAAAAAAAAAAAATGGGAGTCGCCACTTGGTAATGAGTTAAGGTGTACCAAGTCACTTAAAAATGAAATTTTTAGGAAAAAAAGAAACCCCTTTTAAACGACTCCTAGTCCACGTAAACCAATGAAAAAGGTTCGGGAGTCACATTTGACGAAGGGGAAGGCAAGGATAAAAATCCAAGGCACCCCTTCGACCTAGCCAAGGCTAGTTGCATGATTTAATCAAAGATTTTCTTGTTTTAACCAAAGAATTTATTACATTTGGATGCACTACATGAATGCAAACCCTAGACCTAGGGGTATTGGGGGAAATTTCTCTTCAAAGATTGAGTGGTGCCAATCACATTAATTGTGAAGCCCAATAACGATCCTTTGAAGAAGTCACGAATAATGCGAGTGGGATGCAAATGAATGGAATGCATGTATGCAATGTGAGGATATGAGTTTAAAAAAGTAATAAAAAACAATAAATATGTAAATGAAAATGTGCACGTGAGTGGGCAAGATACGGTATGTGAAATGATAATATGAAGTGCATGTGTGCAAGTGATGATAAAAGTGTTCGTGTGCAAGTGAAGAAACATAAAGGTGCACGTGTGCGAAATGGGAGGAAAAATGAAAGTGTGATGAGAGTATAAAATGGTAGAGTGGATTTAAAAATGCATGAGCCTAGGGAATTCATGCATATTGGGTACGGGGAGACCTAAATCGTGACTCAATTTGCCCTTTTATAGAGAGGATACAAGCGTGCTAAGGTTTAGAAAAAGCCACACTCGTCTATATCCCATATTTAAGGGGACACTCAAGCAAAATGAACCCTATAGCTAGTATGGGATGCAAAACCTAAAATGAGAGGAAAAGGGGTTCGAGGATCATGCCAAATGATAAAACTAAGGAAAATGCGTGATATGTGGTGAACAAGCAAATGATGTACTAACGAGGGAAAAACCCTAAGGGTCTAGCGTTGGACTAGCCCATTCTATGAATTCCGACTAGCGTTGGACTAGTGGAAACGATAAAAGAAGCCACAACTAGCGTTGGACTAGTGTGGTGACGTACATTCATCCATTCCATTCATCCACACTATGGAAAGCAAGTAGACATACCAAATACTCATAAACACGTAGCACGTAACATTTAGCATGCTCGACTAGATGCAAGACCCTAATAAAGCAAGTAACAAGTAACACATAGGCATGCAACCAAGCTAATGAACTTACTACATTCACTAACTAAAACAAAAGGGGAAGGGGAAAATGGACCAAATTGCTCGCCACAGCCCTATCTATTACAATCCAAGAGGTGTACACATACCCCATTTAAAAGAATAATTTAATAAAAGCAAGAAGGAATGAAATAATGGAACTAAAGAATGGTAATGAAAGCAAATTAGGCATGCGATTCACACTTAGCACATTGGATCACATAGGAGAGACAAAAGGGATAAAAGAAATTATACCTCCCTTGAAATGAACCTCTAATGGAGTGAAATCAACTTATTTACCCTCCAAAATAATAAAGGAGTCGAGGTGCCAATTTATTTGACAAATAATCACAAAGGATAAAAATAAACATGAATTTGAATCAATTAAATCATGTCAACAATCCACATTTAAGAAGTCAAGAGAAGAAAGGACTTGATTGCAAAGATTGGCAAAATTTTGGGGTCAAAATTAAAGAAAAATAAAGTACAGGGGCCTATTTCGCAATTAAATTAGGGACCCAATTGAAAAAGGTTGAAAATGTCCAGGGCCACAGTACAGTTAAGGAGAAATTCAGGGACTGATTTGCAACTTTGGTTTCTGGTTGCTAATGGGTCAGGCCAGTAGGCCAGTTACTTATTTGTTTGGGCCTAAGACTCTCTCTAGCCCAACCGAAATTCAGAGCAAAAAGAATGGACCATTCTATCATTTAAGACCCCAAAATTAACCAACAAACGATGGGCTTCTACTCTCTTGCCCAAACCAAAAACCCAAAATCATAAACCAACAACAAAACTTAATCTAATCCTCCAACTATTCTTATTAAACCCAACAATGAAAATCTACTAAAATTTATTAAAAGACTGATTGCACTCTAATTTTCAGAAATTATTTGCTTAAAAAAAACTGGATTTGAAATACGGAGAAAGAGAATTAGACCTCAATGGGAGCGGAAATGGTTCAATTGCAGAAGTATTCGGGCCAAAATGAAATTATGTAAAAGTCGAAGGACCAAAACGAAATTCAGAAGAGATCATGCAACTCAGAATCGAAGCTTTCTTCTTCCTTCTACTTGCTACAACTTGCGCAGCTCAAAGCTTCGGTAGTTTTACACGGCAAAATGCACTAAATCATTGCAAGATACAACCATAAAAATGGAAGAAATCAACTTCGGAAATCATGATTTTCTTTCCCTCTGCCCGACTAGTGAATGTTCAGGTTCTGACCAGCTTTGCACTGGCCAGAACTCTTCTCAATTGCGTACAGAAATTACATACAAATCTCCTTTTGGTTCAAATTTCTGGTTCAGGCATTTCATCAAACATCTACTGGGCATTAAAAGTTTTAGCAAATCTTTGCTCAATTGGGGTTATAATCAGCCCCCAGATTGTCAGCAAACCAAGGAAATTCAATCCAAACAAACACATACGTCATGTGTATTCAGAAATTGAAACAAATTAACAGGAGAATTGCGCAAAAAACGACGGCAGACCCATTCCAAAAGTTTTACAAGAGCCGAAATTTAAAGAGGGAAAACAAATAGCTTACCGCACTCCTGCTTAGTGCAATTTTGTAGGTGATGATGGTGGATTCAGGCGGGATTATGGAGGCTCCGATTGTCCCTTCGCTCTGCTTCCTTTCAGACTCCATCTTGTCACGCTCAAGCAGCAAAAGACCGTCGACAGGCTCAGGCTTGACATGGCCCGTTGCCCTCTCGGTCTGCCATTTGCTTACCACCCTTTGCAGCAGCCATTTCTCCTCCACGATGCCTGTCTCAAACTCAACGACGACAGAGGCTGAGGCAGCGGCATCGACGGCCTTAGCCGCTGGAGTGGAAGAAGTGGAACCCCCCCTGCTGGTTGTTTGACCACGAGGCCGTGACGATTTGAGCGACGCCGATGTTGCCGCAGTTCCTCCGAGTTTTATCCACCGCACCCCTCCTCTGTTTCTTTCTTCTTTTTTTCTTTTTAGCCTTCGATGAAGCACTCTCCTTTTCTCTCAACCGAAGCTTTTTCTGATTTCCGGTTTTTTCCTCTGTTTTTGGCTTCCAAATTTCCGCCGCCACCTCTCTGTTGCCCCCTTTTTTTTTCTTTGTTTCCGCCCCTTTAGTCTTCCGACGCCCCTCCTTCTCTCTGTTTCCCCTTAGTTTCCCGTAGCTTTTCCTCTGTTTTTTCATTTTGCTTCGTGCCCAGCCCCCAAAGCCGAAATCTCCTCTATCTTTTTGTTTTTCTTTTTTTTCCTCCTTCCCCCGTAGCTTGTTTCTTCCTTTTTTCTTTTTGTTTCAAAAATTCCTTAAGCTCCACAAGTGTCCTTGACACCTACCCCTCTATACACTTGTGCTATAATTCCTTAGACACTTGTCTAATGATTATTTTGTACACTTGTTCAACATGCACACTTCCACCTATTTTTTGCCATTTTCATTCTTTTTCTTTCATTTTTCATTTTTCATTATTTTTCTCTTTTTTTCTTCTTTTTCCTTTTTATTTTCATTTTCAAGAAATTCTATGCTAAAAACTTAAAAATAATAATAACACAAAAAACTAAAAAACTAAAAACTAAAAAGTAAAAAAAACGAGCACAGACTAAAAAAATAATTAGTAAATGAAATTACACCAAAATTTGGTGTCTACACTCGAGTATTACCACCAATATTTAGTTGGTATTCGGGCCCGGTAAGGAGGTTGAATAGTGGACGGATTGGTGTGAAGTGAAGCACTACTAGATTGGTTACTTGAAGGTTGACGGAGTGTCAACTAATACTTGATCAAGCTCTGGTGAAGCAACAGGAAATTGGCTCCTGAGCGCCATCTGTATCCTTATACTTTGATTGTTATTCGTAATGTTCTTGTTTCTTTTAGAAAAGAATTTTACACTCGCTCATTTTGAGATTTGTTACTTGAAGTGTTATTGCTCACTTTATGGGCTGGTTATGCTCGCTACTTTGTTACTTTGATATGTGAACTTTTCAATAATGGTCAACTTGCTATTTGGAACCTCACTGGATTTTTAACTCATTCCACGCCATTTGATTTCCTTATAGGGGGTACGAGCGAGGCGTAAGACTTGTACAGGCTAGCGTAGTCTAGTTTTTGGATTTTGCAATTGTACTCGCGCTAACACCCGACTAGGGTTGATTGTACTTGGGTTGTAAACACTTTAATGTATTTTGGTGTGTATAAGCCTTATAGTTGGATTTGAGCATCAATGTATATGTTAAGTTTGAAATTGTTGTTTCATTTCTTTTCTATGGTCGTGATATCTTTTCTCGAGTTAAGCATAAGTGAGTCCTGACGAGAGTTGGGTAGGTGGTCCGCTAAACCCTGGAGTACGCCCTAGGAGAAGGTGGGGTCGTCACAAAAGAAAGAAAAAATTAGGAAAAAGAAAAAGAAGGTAGAAAAAGGAGAAGGAGAGAAAATAAAAGGGTAGGAGTAATCTTAGTGAAGATTCAACAGGGCATTAAGATAGGGTTTCCCAAGGAAATTGAAGAAGGTAACAATTGACGACTCAATTACATTGTGATTTTTCTGCCGGTATTGAATTCCCGATGGACAATATCCAAAGAGTCAAACGGGACAATTTGTTAGAGGCCAAAGTATTTTGATCATCAAACATAGATTGTTGAGTTTGTGATTCATCTCTCTAAGATCATTTTTCCATCAATACAAGTTAATGGTTATTTTTGGCATTACACTGACTTTTAGACCGAGGAAGAGACGTGAATTAAAATCTTAAGGAGGAGCAACGATGTCATAATGCAAAACAAATGATCGGTTGCACAATAATTGGTTGAAATTGGGGCAAATATTTCGAAAAGATTCTCCAGATCACATTTAATTTCTTGTTGCCGAGTCTTAGCGTCCACCGCGCATCCTTCTACCTCCCCTTCTTGACAATCAAATTTAATTTCCTGTTGCTTAGTCTCAGCGTCCATCGCGCACCGTTCTATCCCTTTTCTTGACAATTTAATTCCCTGTTGGTGAGTCTCAACGTCCGCCGCGCACCCTTATACCCCCTTCTTGGTAATTTAATTTTTGGTTGGTGAGTCTCAGCATCCACCGCGCACCCTTCAATCCCATTTCTTGGAGCATAACTGTGACGCCCCACATCTCCCTAAGGCGGACCAAAGGGTATCCGCAGACGCCTGCCCAGCTCTCGCCAGGACTCAAGCCATTCCATTCAATTTAAAACCGAATTAAGCACTTCGATGAGAGCAACATGAATACAATAATGCGGAAGCGTTCAAGCTTAAGAAGTCACTTAATGTATATCCAGTGCATCGGGTAAACATGAAACGACTTAAATTCAAAGTACACATCAAGGCCCAAACTTTTCAAGTTTACAATTTCCAAAAGTACAACCCAAACCAGGGCCTAGTCAAAATATATAACAAGAGTCTTAACAAAATTACAACGGATGGTTTCTCCATAATTCTCCAAGAGTCGGTCCTGTTAAGGAAAACAAAACTATAGGGTGAGCTAAACGCTCGTGAGGCCAAGAACACACATGCAAGCACGTAATCAAATAACAATCCCAACTTTAATAAATAAAGCCATGTCTTTTCAATAATCAATTTATCAAACAGGAAAAAGTAATCAGAAACAATTCAAGGATATAGTAGCTCTCAGGAGCTAAGTTCCACTCGATCTGCCGTTGTCATTCGTATACTTTCCCGCATTGACCCTCCTGTCAACCGGGTCGGTATTTCCATTTCTGTAGATCACCACTTACTTCCCTCCGTCCACCGTACACCCCAAGGGCCCACAAGTCTATTTTTAGGGCGATACTCGACGAGTATGCCAAGCAAGACCTCTTATTAGGTCGAGCTTATAATCTCATGGCTCGCCCAAGTTCCCGACCAAGCCCATTGCCGGCTCGAGTCTAAGGACGGCCTATGAGTTTGGGCGTCCCCCATTCATTTGGTAGTCGAGGAGATTCACTCCAACGACACAAGCATTCATGACATGACATTGCATTTCATTCATTCATTCATTCATTTGAAATTAGAACGAGTGCGATAAAGTACGCACCCGCCCTTATTTTTAAAACTCCCAACAAGTATCACAATAAGCAAGTATCAAATTCATACACTTGACACTCACCGAGCAATTCAATAAGAATTATTTCCCGGAAGTTCAAGTGTCCACGGTGAGATCCTCTTGAAGGTCTTCTTGCGCGCCTGGCAATTTAATAGTGGATAATCACACAATTAACCCACTTATCAAGAAAGATTGTACACTAGTACAATCTAAGAATTATTTTGCAAAAAGGAACCTCAATTACACGTAAATCGAGGTTCAACTTGCCTTTTATTAGGTATAATATTATTTGAGTTTTTATCATGAAATTCGTAAGCAAAACGTTTAAGAACATCAAAAGAATAAAGAGTTTTTTTGAAAAACTCTATTTCTTTGAAATTGGAAAATTTTCCAGTTTTATGATGAATCTTTGAAAAATCATAACTCGCTCGGTATAAGTCGAGAATTGGAAAACTTTATACCGTTAGAAACCTCTTAGAGAGTACTATAAGTTCCTAGAAGACACTTTTCCATGAATCGAAGTGAAAAGTGGTCAAAATTGAGCTTGAAGATGCTGGGTTGGTTCACAAGGCAGAATGAAGTTGGATTTCGGCCAACTTTGAAAATTCGGCACGATTCGTACGTTGCAAACCGGCCTCTGAAATTTGCAGCTCAATTAGTGTTGCAAGTGAAGTTTATAACAAAATAAGCGGATCAAGAATCGGAGTTTCGAGTACCGAGATACGGTAGCCCGAAGTTGGGGAAATTCAAGACCGGATGAGAATTTTCCAGATTTGAACCTCTAACTTTAGTAATTCAATTGGGTATCGAAACGAACTTGAATCGGCACCAGAATTGGCAGTGTTTCAATACTATATGGAAGGTATCTCTCTATCGAATTTCGGGGAAAAATACCTTCGGCAAGGTAGTTAATGAGCCAACCAAAGTTCAAGAAAAATCCTAAGGCAATCTGCCTTGGACTTTCATTTTCCAAATTTTCCAATCGTTTAACCAAGAAAGTTATCCAACCATGGTTCGTTTGTGAAATAAGGGTCTAAGATATACCCATGATACCTTTGGTAAGTGTTTAATATCAAAAACATCAACTAACAAGTTCACTCCAAGATTTTGTTCCAAACCAGTCCAAACATTAGGGTTTTCCAAAACAGAGCAGTCCCCTTGTTTCAGTCACAACTCAGTCAATATAGCTCGAAATTGAGCATGGCTTACGCCGTTGGAAAATGCATTCATAGAGTTAAAATATCACAGAAGAAATCATTTCCAAATTCGGCACCCATCTGGTTCAAATTCGGGCATCAAGTTGCTGCCTGAACACTTCATTCCGGATGAACAGAGTGACAGGACAGCGAACTTAAAACATTTGGTTCGACTTGGTCACAAAGAATCAGAACGTGCATTATATACCAAATTAAATCTAGGAATGTCTAGTTTCAAACGCCACCGACGGCACATGATTTTGACATCCGAGGACAGAGTTATAGCCAAAATACTACTGCTGGTCAGAGACATACGCGAATCAGTTTCCAGATTTGCTGGTTTCGAAAAAAAAATTCATTTGCCCATTCAAACCTCATTATTTTTCAATGAAATTTTTCACACATCTAATACATCCTACAAACATCCAATTCAAGCAATTAAACCATTAAAAATTGGCCTGGAAATGGCCGAATATAGCAGGGGCAAAATCGGAAGTTTTAGCCTCTTACACCCAATGAAGTTTCCACTAATTACCCATCACTAATGCATCATTATAATCACTAAACCAACAATATAATCACCATTAATCATCACATCAGCAACAACAACCCAAGTGTGGGAATTCCAAGAGCCCACAACCACATTTTTACACCATAATCAAGTAACTAAGTGCATGCATGAGCTTAATCTTGTCATATAATCTCCAAAAGATAAGAATCCAAGGGTTGATCATTACCTACTCCTTTGGTTTGCAAGGTCAGAATTTTCGGCCCTCTTGAAGCTCCAAGAAACTGTGAGAGCTCCCTTCCTCCTTAGCTAGATGTAGTCTCCAAGTGGTTTGCTAAGAGATCTCCAAGTTTGGTGTGATTTGGAGGTGATTTGGGGTGGTTTTGGGTGAGATTAGTGTGCAGAATTTTTGTTGCAAATGAGTTAGAGAGAGAGGGGAGCTTGGCCGGCTGTGAGGAGAGAGAAGAGAGAGTGTGATTTTGATCTAAGTTGGCTTCTCAAAGAAGATTAAATGTGTGGTGAAAAATTGCTCCAAAGTCAACTTGAAATAGTGCAATTTAGGGTGTGTTTGGACTCGATTTTTCTCGCGCGTTTGGTTCACTAGTGCACTAAACCTCCAAGGCATATATATTCTTGTAAATATTATTCACTCTTAATTGTCCCGTAATAAGGGTCTAAAGTCCTTCAATTGAAGTCGCGCGTGTGAAAACGCGTACCGTCAGTTTTACCGCTATAACGCGAAACTTTCGAAAAATTCTTATAACGATTGCACTACTAACTATCACTTGAATATTTATTCATAAAATTACCTATTTTAGGACCCTAGTACAAGTCTCCAATATTCCAAGCTTATTGTGCTACTACGCGGATAAAAATCTCCAAGTACTATTACTATTTTTACTAAACGCGCTCTAGGAAATTAATTTTCGAAACGAATCATTTTAAAAAAATAACGAAATTATATTATCATGCGTTTAGGTCTCATAAGACTAGAAAATATTCCTTGGAAATAAAATCCAATTAAATAATTTATTAAGCCATAAATTAGGCATAAAATAATAGTTTTTTGCGAGTCCTCACATCCTCTCCCCCTTAAGAAAATTTCGTCCTCGAAATTTACCTTGGTCGATGAACAAGTCTGGATACTTCTCCTTGATTGTCTCTTCAACTTCCCATGTTGCTTCCTCGACTCCATGGTTCTTCCATAGAACTTTCACTAGTGGTATCTGCTTGTTCCTCAATTCCTTCACCTTTCGATCCAGAAGTTTTACCGGTCTCTCCTCATAGGTCAGGGTTTCATCAATCTCAATATTCTCCGGTTGTAAAACATGAGAGGGGTCTGGATGATACTTCTTAAGCATGGACACATGAAACACGTTATGGATACGAGATAAACTCGGTGGTAATTCCAGCTTATAGGCCACATTCCCAACTCGCTGAATAATCTTATAAGACCCTACAAACCTTGGTTGTAGTTTCTTCCCTTTTCCGGACATCAAACTTGCTTTTAAAGGCGTAATCTTGAGAAATACCATATCTCCAACCGTGAACTCCAAATCCTTCCTCCGATTGTCGGCATAACTCTTTTGTCTACTCTGAGCGGTTTGAATTCTTTGCCGTACCAATTTCACCTTTTCATTAGCCTCCTCAATCCAAGATACAGTAGTCGCGTCTAAGATTTTCCGTTCACCTACTTCATCCCAACAAATTGGGGATCTACACTTCCGACTATAAAGTGCCTCATACGGAGCCATTTGAATAGAAGAGTGGAAACTATTGTTATAGGCAAATTCCACTAAAGTCAGGAACTTACTCCAATTCTCTCCAAAATCCAGTACACAAGTCCTCAACATGTCCTCAAGAGTTTGAATTGTTCTTTCAGATTGTCCATCAGTCTGGGGATGATAGGTGGTACTAAAGTTCAACTTAGTCCCCAACACTTCTTGCATCTTTTGCCAAAACCTCGAAACAAATCTTGGATCTCTATCCGACACAATACTCACAGGTATACCATGTAGTCTGATGATCTCATCCAAGTATAATCTGGCCAACTTCTCCAATGGATATTTCATATTAATCGGCAGAAAATGAGCCGATTTTGTCAATCTATCTACTATCACCCAAATGGCATCGTGGCCTCTCTGTGTCCTTGGTAAGCCTGATACAAAATCCATGGTAATATTTTCCCATTTCCACTCAGGTATTTCTAGAGGTTGTAAAAGCCCAGATGGTTTCTGATGTTCGGCTTTAACCTGTTGACAAACCAAGCATGTCTGAACAAATTGGGCAATTTCCTTCTTCATATTTTTCCACCAATATAGACTCTTCAAGTCTTGGTACATTTTATTCCCTCCTGGGTGTACTGTAAACTTTGATCGGTGTGCCTCTTCCAAAATTTCTTTTCTAAGCTCTTCATCCTTTGGCATAACCACCCGATTTCGAAATCTCAATATTCCATCTGATCCCAAAGTGAAATCGGTCTGGTCTCCCATCTTGACTTTCTCCACCAACTTTTGCATTTCAGGGTCCTTTTCCTGAGATTCCTTAATATGTCCCAATAAAGTGGAGGTTATCACAATATTCCCCAAAATCACTTTCCTTGGTTCTAATCGAGGATTCCAATAGCTAACTTCCTCCAACAATCGAAATTCCTTAACCATCAATCCAGCCATTTGTATCTGACGGCTCAAAGCATCGGCCACTACATTGGCCTTCCCAGGATGGTACTTAATAATGCAGTCATAATCTTCCAGAAATTCCATCCATCTACGTTGCCTCAAATTCAGTTCCTTCTGAGAAAATAAGTACTTAAGGCTTTTGTGATCTGTAAAAACCTCAAACGTCACTCCGTATAAATAGTGTCTCCATTTCTTCAAAGCAAAGACCACAGCCGCTAACTCCAAATCATGGGTCGGATAATTTCCTTCATGCGGCTTCAATTTTCTAGAGGCATAAGCTATCACTTTATCATTTTGCATCAAAACACATCCCAAACCTTCCTTAGATGCATCTGTATAAACCACAAAACTATCATGTCCATTTGGTAGAGCTAAAACAGGCGCTCTAGTCAACCGTCTTTTCAACTCCTGAAATCTTCCTTCACACTTAGAACTCCAAATGAACTTTCCATTTTTCTTGGTCAACTCAGTCATAGGTCCAGCGATTTTCGAAAAATCCTGGATGAATCTCCGGTAATACCCTGCCAATCCTATAAAACTCCGAACTTCCGTTGGATTTTCCGGTCGTTTCCATTTCGAAACAGCTTCCACTTTAGCTGGATCCACTTTAATCCCATCCTTAGAAATTATATGCCCTAGGAAAGTCACTTCCTTCAGCCAGAATTCACACTTGCTAAACTTAGCATATAGCTGATGTTCCCTCAAGATTTGTAAAACAATCCTCAAATGTTTCTCATGATCTTTCACATTCTTAGAATACACCAAAATGTCATCAATGAAAATCACCACAAATTGATCCAAGTAAGGCTTAAAAACCCTATGCATTAAATCCATGAAAGCGGCAGGTGCATTGGTTAACCCAAAAGGCATCACTGCAAACTCGAAGTGCCCATACCTTGAGTTAAAAGCAGTCTTAGGTATATCCTTCTCCAAAATCCTCAATTGATAGTAACCTTGCCTTAGATCCAACTTTGAAAACACTACTGCCCCTTGCAGTTGGTCAAACAGTTCATCAATGTGGGGCAGTGGGTATTTATTCTTAATCGTAACGTCATTTAAGCCTCGATAATCTATACATAACCTCAAACTCCCATCCTTCTTCTTTACAAACAAAACTGGGGCTCCCCACGGAGAATCACTCTCCCGTATAAAACCTCGTTCCAACAAATCCTGTAATTGTAATTTCAACTCCTTCAATTCAGCTGGGGCCATCCTGTATGGTGTCCTTGATATAGGCGCTGTTCCCGGAGCTAAATCAATTTTAAAAGCTATTTCCCGTTCCGGGGGTAGAGACTCCAATTCTTCAGGGAAAACATCCGAAAATTCTTTTACTACCAGTGTGTCCTCCAGATTCACCTTATCGTTAGGGGTATTAATAAGAAAAGCCAAATACCCTTGAACTCCTTTACTTAACAACTTTCTAGCCCGAATTCCCGAAATAAGTGCAGACGAGGCTAACTTACCCCTCACATCCAATTTCAAGGTCGCTTCCCCTGGAATACACAATTCTACAATTTTTGTCCTACAATTCAGTTGGGCATTATAACGGGCTAACCAATCCATCCCTAGGATCACATCATATCCTTTAATCGCTAAGCCTATCAAATCGGCCAGCAATTTTCTTTCCCTCACGCAAATTTCACTATTCTTATATACCATATTAGCAATTAGACTTTTGTCCCCAGTGGGTGTTTTAACCTCCAAGTCATATGGTAACTTAATTGGCTTCAAGTCTATTCCACTCATGAAATCAGGGTTTACAAAAGAGTGCGTTGCACCCGGATCAATTAAAACCCTAGCTAGGCGGTGAAAGATTGGAATTGTACCTTCGACCACTTCTTAGTCCTTCCATTAGTCTAAAGGTGCCTAGTGCAAGGAAATAAATTAATTTAACCAGCAAACAAGAAATATATCGAAATTAGAACTAACCAAGAAAGCATTAAAATTAACAATAATTTACATTCATAAGCATGTCAAGTTCGTACAATTAGCAAGTTAGGGACAATTCACAAAATATAGCACGCAGGTGCTCAAAAGTATACTTTTAGTCACAGAAGACTAAAGTAAGAACAAGTGCCCAAAAGTAGGCCACACAAGCATGCAAAATACAATGGCCTCGGCACTCGCGTCACCCTAACTAGTCCTAACTGTACCAATCAAAAGTCAAAAGGGGTCAACGACCAAGATCCTAGTCCATAGCAGGGCTATCAGGAGGAACCTCCTCCTCGGGATCCTCCTCGGGATCCTCCTCGGGATCCTCCTCCTCATCATCAGGAATCACTGCAGTAGCGTCCTCAACCAGACTAGTAGCATCAACCAGCATCTCGAAAGCCCGAGTACGGACATCCCGTGCTAACCTAATAAGTCGAGCTCTAGTATCCCGAAGCTCCTCATTAACCACTGCAGATGTGGCTACCTCACCCTCTAGCACCTCCTCGAGCTCAGCAATCCGCTCACCCTGAGCGCCAACCATCTGCCTAAGCTCATCTACCTCAGCCTGTAAATCACGGTTGGCATCCACCAACTGACGACGCTCGTCGTCCAAAGCAAGCACCACATAGTCCGGGTAGGCGAAAGTCAACCTACACGAACATCGAGGGTATCTATCATGCGGCGAGTAGCGTACACGAGCTCCTCCTGCTATAGATCGGTAGTAGATAGTCCTAAGGGGCTCGTAATGACCATTCGCATGGCCATTCCCGTTAGCTGCCGGGGCTCCGTTTCCATCAGCCATCCCTGCAAAATAATAACAATAATAATATCTTTCGGGTTAGAAACTTAAATCACTACCTAATTCCAATATCCTGCAATGCATGCCTAACTTAATCGTTGGTTCATCCCAATCGTCACTTGAGGTAGGACTAACTTAGTTGCTAACTCGCCTCAAGTATCACTTAGGGTAGGATTAAGTTATCCCATATCGAGTCTTAAAGGTAGAGTATCCAATATGTCTCCCATATAGACCTCTAACCTAGTGCTCTGATACCAACTGTGACGCCCCACATCTCCCTAAGGCGGACCAAAGGGTATCCGCGGACGCCTGCCCAGCTCTCGCCAGGACTCAAGCCATTCCATTCAATTTAAAACCGAATTAAGCACTTCGATGAGAGCAACATGAATACAATAATGCGGAAGCGTTCAAGCTTAAGAAGTCACTTAATGTATATCCAGTGCATCGGGTAAACATGAAACGACTTAAATTCAAAGTACACATCAGGGCCCAAACTTTTCAAGTTTACAATTTCCAAAAGTACAACCCAAACCAGGGCCTAGTCAAAATATATAACAAGAGTCTTAACAAAATTACAACGGATGGTTTCTCCATAATTCTCCAAGAGTCGGTCCTGTTAAGGAAAACAAAACTATAGGGTGAGCTAAACGCTCGTGAGGCCAAGAACACACATGCAAGCACGTAATCAAATAACAATCCCAACTTTAATAAATAAAGCCATGTCTTTTCAATAATCAATTTATCAAACAGGAAAAAGTAATCAGAAACAATTCAAGGATATAGTAGCTCTCAGGAGCTAAGTTCCACTCGATCTGCCGTTGTCATTCGTATACTTTCCCGCATTGACCCTCCTGTCAACCGGGTCGGTATTTCCATTTCCGTAGATCACCACTTACTTCCCTCCGTCCACCGTACACCCCAAGGGCCCACAAGTCTATTTTTAGGGCGATACTCGACGAGTATGCCAAGCAAGACCTCTTATTAGGTCGAGCTTATAATCTCATGGCTCGCCCAAGTTCCCGACCAAGCCCATTGCCGGCTCGAGTCTAAGGACGGCCTATGAGTTTGGGCGTCCCCCATTCATTTGGTAGTCGAGGAGATTCACTCCAACGACACAAGCATTCATGACATGACATTGCATTTCATTCATTCATTCATTCATTTGAAATTAGAACGAGTGCGATAAAGTACGCACCCGCCCTTATTTTTAAAACTCCCAACAAGTATCACAATAAGCAAGTATCAAATTCATACACTTGACACTCACCGAGCAATTCAATAAGAATTATTTCCCGGAAGTTCAAGTGTCCACGGTGAGATCCTCTTGAAGGTCTTCTTGCGCGCCTGGCAATTTAATAGTGGATAATCACACAATTAACCCACTTATCAAGAAAGATTGTACACTAGTACAATCTAAGAATTATTTTGCAAAAAGGAACCTCAATTACACGTAAATCGAGGTTCAACTTGCCTTTTATTAGGTATAATATTATTTGAGTTTTTATCATGAAATTCGTAAGCAAAACGTTTAAGAACATCAAAAGAATAAAGAGTTTTTTTGAAAAACTCTATTTCTTTGAAATTGGAAAATTTTCCAGTTTTATGATGAATCTTTGAAAAATCATAACTCGCTCGGTATAAGTCGAGAATTGGAAAACTTTATACCGTTAGAAACCTCTTAGAGAGTACTATAAGTTCCTAGAAGACACTTTTCCATGAATCGAAGTGAAAAGTGGTCAAAATTGAGCTTGAAGATGCTGGGTTGGTTCACAAGGCAGAATGAAGTTGGATTTCGGCCAACTTTGAAAATTCGGCACGATTCGTACGTTGCAAACCGGCCTCTGAAATTTGCAGCTCAATTAGTGTTGCAAGTGAAGTTTATAAAAAAATAAGCGGATCAAGAATCGGAGTTTCGAGTACCGAGATACGGTAGCCCGAAGTTGGGGAAATTCAAGACCGGATGAGAATTTTCCAGATTTGAACCTCTAACTTTAGTAATTCAATTGGGTATCGAAACGAACTTGAATCGGCACCAGAATTGGCAGTGTTTCAATACTATATGGAAGGTATCTCTCTATCGAATTTCGGGGAAAAATACCTTCGGCAAGGTAGTTAATGAGCCAACCAAAGTTCAAGAAAAATCCTAAGGCAATCTGCCTTGGACTTTCATTTTCCAAATTTTCCAATCGTTTAACCAAGAAAGTTATCCAACCATGGTTCGTTTGTGAAATAAGGGTCTAAGATATACCCATGATACCTTTGGTAAGTGTTTAATATCAAAAACATCAACTAACAAGTTCACTCCAAGATTTTGTTCCAAACCAGTCCAAACATTAGGGTTTTCCAAAACAGAGCAGTCCCCTTGTTTCAGTCACAACTCAGTCAATATAGCTCGAAATTGAGCATGGCTTACGCCGTTGGAAAATGCATTCATAGAGTTAAAATATCACAGAAGAAATCATTTCCAAATTCGGCACCCATCTGGTTCAAATTCGGGCATCAAGTTGCTGCCTGAACACTTCATTCCGGATGAACAGAGTGACAGGACAGCGAACTTAAAACATTTGGTTCGACTTGGTCACAAAGAATCAGAACGTGCATTATATACCAAATTAAATCTAGGAATGTCTAGTTTCAAACGCCACCGACGGCACATGATTTTGACATCCGAGGACAGAGTTATAGCCAAAATACTACTGCTGGTCAGAGACATACGCGAATCAGTTTCCAGATTTGCTGGTTTCGAAAAAAAAATTCATTTGCCCATTCAAACCTCATTATTTTTCAATGAAATTTTTCACACATCTAATACATCCTACAAACATCCAATTCAAGCAATTAAACCATTAAAAATTGGCCTGGAAATGGCCGAATATAGCAGGGGCAAAATCGGAAGTTTTAGCCTCTTACACCCAATGAAGTTTCCACTAATTACCCATCACTAATGCATCATTATAATCACTAAACCAACAATATAATCACCATTAATCATCACATCAGCAACAACAACCCAAGTGTGGGAATTCCAAGAGCCCACAACCACATTTTTACACCATAATCAAGTAACTAAGTGCATGCATGAGCTTAATCTTGTCATATAATCTCCAAAAGATAAGAATCCAAGGGTTGATCATTACCTACTCCTTTGGTTTGCAAGGTCAGAATTTTCGGCCCTCTTGAAGCTCCAAGAAACTGTGAGAGCTCCCTTCCTCCTTAGCTAGATGTAGTCTCCAAGTGGTTTGCTAAGAGATCTCCAAGTTTGGTGTGATTTGGAGGTGATTTGGGGTGGTTTTGGGTGAGATTAGTGTGCAGAATTTTTGTTGCAAATGAGTTAGAGAGAGAGGGGAGCTTGGCCGGCTGTGAGGAGAGAGAAGAGAGAGTGTGATTTTGATCTAAGTTGGCTTCTCAAAGAAGATTAAATGTGTGGTGAAAAATTGCTCCAAAGTCAACTTGAAATAGTGCAATTTAGGGTGTGTTTGGACTCGATTTTTCTCGCGCGTTTGGTTCACTAGTGCACTAAACCTCCAAGGCATATATATTCTTGTAAATATTATTCACTCTTAATTGTCCCGTAATAAGGGTCTAAAGTCCTTCAATTGAAGTCGCGCGTGTGAAAACGCGTACCGTCAGTTTTACCGCTATAACGCGAAACTTTCGAAAAATTCTTATAACGATTGCACTACTAACTATCACTTGAATATTTATTCATAAAATTACCTATTTTAGGACCCTAGTACAAGTCTCCAATATTCCAAGCTTATTGTGCTACTACGCGGATAAAAATCTCCAAGTACTATTACTATTTTTACTAAACGCGCTCTAGGAAATTAATTTTCGAAACGAATCATTTTAAAAAAATAATGAAATTATATTATCATGCGTTTAGGTCTCATAAGACTAGAAAATATTCCTTGGAAATAAAATCCAATTAAATAATTTATTAAGCCATAAATTAGGCATAAAATAATAGTTTTTTGCGAGTCCTCACAATAACCGCGTCTCTCCACACATCTTTTTCTAATTATGTTAATTTACTTTGCTTGACCGTTTTATCATGTTGGGTTTGAGTTTTATCCCACCAACCTCGACAGATTAAGGTTTTATTCCACTGATGATGTTATGGCAGGATCGGGTATTATCCCATTGATAAATGTTATGACAGGATCGGGTTTTATTCCACTGCTCA
The DNA here is from genome assembly GCF_036785885.1 of Coffea arabica. Lineage (NCBI taxonomy): Eukaryota > Viridiplantae > Streptophyta > Magnoliopsida > Gentianales > Rubiaceae > Coffea > Coffea arabica. The sequence continues at coordinate 35,424,144 of NC_092329.1, forward strand.
ATTTTACGGCATGTTTGTGTATTATCCCACTGACTGATGTTATGGCAGGCTCGGGCTTTATCCCACTGACCAATGTTATGGCAATTTTGGGTATTATCCCACTGACCGATGTTATGGCAGGTTCCGGTATTATCCTATTGACCAATATTATGGCAGGATTGGGTTTTATCTCACTAATCTCGACATGTTTGGGTTTTATCTGACTTACCATTTTTATCTTGTTGGGTTTGGATTTTATTTCACCAATCTCGGCAGGATTGAATTTTATCCCATTGACCGTTTCTATCTTGTTGGGTTTGGATTTTATCCCACCAATCTCGACAGACTTGGATTTTATCTCACTGACCGTTTTATCTTGTTGGGTTTTGATTTTATCCCACCAATCTCGATAGATTCAGGTTTTATCCAACTGACCAATTTTACGACAGGTTCGGGTCTTTATCCCACTGACCAATGTTATTTATGGCAGGCTAGAGTCTTTATCCCTCTGATCGATGTTATGTCAGGTTCGAATTTTATTCCACTAGCTTTTCTATGTTTACAAGTTTCAGTTCGTGGCAGAATAACTACAGGTAAGTATTTAGTGTTTACGTCTTTGTCTCAAGTTTTTTCGAAATTCAGGTAAAAAGGGGCAAGCTGTAGACACCAAAATTTCAATTTTATTTAATTCAATTTTAGCTTTTTTGTATTATTTATTTTTGTTTTTATTTTATTTTAGTTGACTAAATTAGAAAAATGATAGTTAATATTTATTTTTATTAGTAAATTAGGTTCATCATTTCTCTTTTAAAAAAATTTTTGCATTAAATTCCTGAAAAAGAAAATCTCAATAAAAATTTATTTTTAATCTTTTCAAACTCAATTTCTTCCAAATAAAATGACATTTTAGTAAGGCAATTTCAATTCGGAATTAACATTTTATTTACCCTAAATTTGTTTTGAAAAAAAAAAGAAAAACAAAAAGAGGTGGAAGGCATGCAGGGTAGCTAAGTGTATGAGGTGAGTATTGGACAAGTGCCTTTATTTTTTGCACAACACATGCAAGGGGTTACGTGGCAAGACAAGTGTAGAGTTCGGAAAAATCTAGAAAAGGGGAGGAAAAATCAAAGGGAGAAAGCTACGGGCAAGAGGAAGAAAGGGGAGCAAGGAAGGAAAGGAAGAAAAATCGAGAGGGGAGGATAGAAAAAAGGGAACAGCTGAACAGAAAAGAAAAAGGGGAAGCTTTGGAACAAGAAGAAAGGCTTTAGGGGAGAGGAAGGCAGAGAAGAAACAAAGAAAAAAATCCCTCTAACCTTCTCAAATCGCGACCCAAAAATGCTGATTTCATCAGCGCTGAAATTTCTGCAGCAAGTCTTCTTGAACTGCATTTCCAGATTGTCGTGATCTCTTGAAGGATTTTCACGTTTATTCCTGCTTTACAAACGGTTCAAGGTAATCCTAGCTTCTTTCTTGGATCCCTTAACACTATTTTGCATGAGAATCGAAGGCTATAAGATGTGAATCTTGAACTGTTTGACTGTTGTTGTAGCTATGCTACCTTTATCACTTAGATCTTCATGATTGCTAGTCGAAAGCTGGTTTTTATCACTTGCTGCATGTTTGCTAATCCTTGATGAGTTTGAGAGAGATATTCCTTGTCATCTTAAGAAAGATATTCCTTGTCTGAGACATGTTTTGAAACTTTGTTTGGGAATTCATGTGCGGTTAGTGTGACAGCCCCACCTTCCCCTAAGGCGAACCAAAGGGGTTAGCGGACTGCCTGCCCAGCTCTCGCCAGGACTAACGGTACGGTTTACGTCAATCTAAAACGTTCCGGAACATACCATTGCGCGCAAACAAGTCAAAAACACAAAATAAAAAAAAACGAAAAAACCGGAAGCCGAAATTTATCTAAACCATAGCCAAGCATATATATACAATGGAAATCAACATTTACAACCATAATGGCATGCCAAAACCATTCATTAAGGAGTACACATTCGATTTGCCTATCAAAAGGAAATGAACCCGTTATACATTAGGGTTTCACTTCAAGAGCTATACAAAAGACATTTACAAGCTCAGTATGGCAATTGACTATCCAGTCCATTTTCAAAAGCAATTATATCCCTGTAAGGAAAACAAATAACACGGAATGAGCCAAAGCCCAGTGGTATACCACCCAATAAGCAATCAAAGTCATATAAGAATGAACCTTCATTTAAAGTGCACAAACAAGCAATGAAGCAAAACGGTAAAAGGATACGGTCGGCTCTCAAGAGCCCATTTCCACGCTTGCAATCTTGAACCAACCTCATTGACTCTCCGTCAATGTTAAAATACCAAACCATAGACAACTCTTTACTTCCATTCCTTCCACCCAACATACCCCAACCGGGCCCGCACTCCATTCAGTAATATTTTTGGTAATACTCGAGTTTACCGGAACCAAGGGTCTCATTACCACAAGGTTCCCCAGTACGGTCCCCGTGGCAATTCAATCTTCACGACCAAGCCCTCGCCGGCTCGATTCAATTGACTACCAAACGGGGTTGAGCTCAGTGATACAGTAAAGTAGTAGGACAACCGTCCAAACAACCCAATTCAGTTTCCATGCATGGAATTCAGTATCTCATATAACAAATGCAGTATTTCAGTGGAACAGTAGATAGCTATGAAGAAAATCACAAGGGGTGAGAGCGGTCAAGTACACCCTCACCTCAATCACTTTCAATAACCAATTAAGCCTTCAAGGCATCAAATACACATAGCACAAAGCCACATTATAGCAAGTAAGTGAGTAGTATACTCACCAAGCGAGAAAGTGGTGTTTCATACACCGTGGTCACCAATCCGCCGTGAACTACCGTCACGCCCTAGAATCACGCAACAAATGCAATGAGACTCGATAACGAGTCGTATAGCAATGCTTAACACAACCCCAATAGGGTTTCGTATGCACAAATAAGCATGATAGTAAACCAGAAATTAAGAAAGGGCTTTAACTTAAGCCTTAATAAGAAAATCGGTTTTGCCATCATAATGCGGTAATGGTACAACTCTCACTACAAATATCGGTTGGGGGTGTAAGACCCACCGTTTCGAAGCTATGGAACAGGGCTACAACAATGTAGAAGGTCACTCAATCCATTTCCTAGCTTAACTAGGTCGAAAATGCCAAATACTAACCCAGAATTCCTAAAACAGGTTCGCAAAACACAAAAAACTGTAATCGGTATATCTCAGTCCATACAAGTCCAAATGCCGAAATTACAAAGGCATAAGTTAGCTAAGTCATCCAACTACATTTCATCAGAAGACACCAACTCCAAAATCTAAACCAATACCAGTCAAAATGGCCAATTACTATCGCAGTTTTCGCATTCTGTCCAAAGCAGAACAGCTACAGTAATTTCGTCATATCTCATTCCACATTAATCCAAATGACCTGAAATTTTGTAGGCACATCAACCTCATCAATACATACAACTTTCATGTTTTGAGCAAAGTCAAATTCGGCCTCTAACACAGTGATCTAAAACCGGACAGAATTGGGGCTTCAAGAACCCTAACTTTCCAATTTTCCATCCAAATCCAAAATTAGTTGCATTTTCCTATCCAATACACCTCATAGAGTCATTATCAAACATTACCATTCATCATGCAAAGCCACAACCTTCATTTCATATTAAACCAGAAAAATTCTCAATAAAATGAAAACTTCACCAAAACAAACCCAATCAAGAAACAAATCACATATTACTCCTCTCATGCCTCCATTAAGCACAAAATAAGCATCATTAGAGATAGTAGGGTGTTTCAAGCTTCACTTACCAAGAACCAAGAGAGAGAGGGATGTTGACCACCTTAGGCCTTCAAACAAATCTCACCAAACTACTTACTAACACTAGAAGGAAAGTTTTTATGGAGTGAAATCAACTCTAAGCTTTGGTTTGTGGTAGATTGGACCAAATGGAAGCTTGCAAAAATGGAGAAGTTCCCTTCCTTCTTGAGCTAAGGAGAGCCGGCCAACAAGAGAAGAAAAATGGTGATTTTTGGTGAATTTTTGGATATTTACTTAGTTGGGTCAAAAGTCAAAAAAAAATGTCAAAAGGTGAATAGTGTTTCATAAAATGTATCCAATAAGAAAGTGACATGTGTCACTCTATTAAATGCAATCTTATCATTCTTTTCTCTCTCACATCAATCACTTCATATACTCTACTTATCCCTTAACACCCGATAAATTTTACACAGTATCCGAAACTTAACCTTATTGGCCGAATTTTTCCGAACTTTTCGCACTAGTGGGTCCCACGTCCACTATTTACTCTTAATTTTCAAAAAATTCTCCAATGCTAGAAAAATCATCTTAAAACTATAATTGCTCATAAAATCCACTAAGAAAATATTTCTAAGCCAGAAAATGCAGAAAACATGCAGTTAAGGGGAAATAAACCCTAGGAAAATATTAGGGTTTTACGGGTTCTCACACTCTCCCCCCCTTAAAAGAATTTCGCCCTCGAAATTTCTCACCTTAATTCTCGAAAAGGTTTGGGTATTTATCTCGCATTTCCTTTTCCATCTCCCAGGTAGCTTCCTCCACTCCGTGGTTTCTCCATAGCACTTTCACTAGTGGAATCTTCTTGTTTCGGAGCTCTTTGACCTTTCGATCGAGTACTTGAACCGGTTTCTCTTCATAGGCAAGCGATTCATCTACTTCGATCTCTTCCGGTTGCAATACATGGGATGGATCAGGATGGTACTTCTTTAGCATCGAGATGTGGAATACATCATGGATTCGAGAAAGACTGGATGGCAGTTCCAATCGATACGCGACCGCTCCAACCCTCTGAAGGATCTTGTAGGGTCCGACGTACCGCGGTTGAAGCTTCTTTCCTTTCCCCGCTGTAAGACTTTGTAAGGGTGTGATCTTGAGGAATACGTAGTCTCCAACTTCAAACTCCAAGTCCTTCCTTCGATTATCCGCGTAGCTCTTTTGTCGACTTTGAGCTGTTTGAAGTCGTTGCCGAATTAACTTGACCTTTTCCTGAGCCTCTTCCATCCAGGGAATGGTTGCCGGGTCCAGTGCTTTCTTTTCACCTACTTCGTCCCAGTAAATCGGTGAGCGGCACTTGCGTCCGTAGAGAGCTTCGTACGGAGCCATTTGAATTGACGAATGGAAGCTATTGTTGTACGCGAACTCCACCAAGGTCATGTGCTGACCCCAACTGCCTCCAAAGTCCAGAATGCAAGTTCGTAGCATGTCCTCGAGAGTTTGAATCGTCCGTTCTGACTGGCCATCCGTCTGAGGATGATAAGTAGTGCTCAAGTTGAGTTTCGTCCCCAGGGTTTCTTGAAACTTCTGCCAAAATCGCGATACAAACCGTGGATCCCGATCAGAGACAATGCTCACAGGCACGCCGTGTAACCTTACAATTTCATCCATGTACAATCGGGTCAATTTGTCCATTGAGTACTTCATGTTCACCGGCAAGAAATGGGCCGACTTGGTTAATCGATCAACGATCACCCAAACGGCATCGTGTCCCCTTTGCGTCCTTGGTAAACCTGAAACGAAGTCCATAGTGATGTTTTCCCACTTCCACTCGGGTATCTCCAAGGGTTGTAACAAACCCGATGGTTTTTGATGCTCCGCCTTCACTTGCTGGCAAATAAGACATTTCTGCACGTACTGCGCGATTTCCCTCTTCATATTATCCCACCAGTAAGTTCCCTTCAGGTCTTGATACATCTTGCTGCTACCCGGATGGATTGTATACTTAGACCTATGAGCTTCCTCCAGAATTTCTGCTTTCAACGATTCATCCTTTGGTACTACGATTCGGTTCCGATACTTCAAAATACCCTCGGGACTCAAATTAAAGTCCGTAGTTTCTCCCTTTTCCAATTTCTCTCTCCACTTCCGTACCATCAAATCCTCGCCTTGTGCCTCTTTTATACGTTCCAGTAGAGTGGAGGTAACCCTAACATTGCCAAATATCACCTTATGGCTCCCTAGACAGGGTTTCCACTCACATACGGATTCTAGCAATTCCCACTCCTTAATCATTAGTCCTGCTACTTGCACCTTACGACTCAAGGCATCTGCTACCACATTTGCCTTTCCCGGATGGTAATTGATCGTACAGTCGTAATCTTCCAGGAATTCCATCCATCGTCGTTGTCTCATATTTAATTCTTTCTGGGAGAAAAGATATCTAAGACTCTTGTGATCCGAAAACACTTCGAAGGTCACCCCATATAGGTAATGCCTCCACTTTTTCAGTGCAAACACAACTGCGGCTAATTCCAGATCATGAGTCGGATAGTTCTGCTCGTGAAGCTTCAATTTCCTAGAGGCAAAAGCAATCACATTCCGGTTCTGCATCAAAACACATCCCAATCCCTCTCGCGACGCGTCCGCATAAACTGCAAACCCGTCCACTCCATTTGGCAAGACCAGTACTGGAGCCATGGTCAATCTTTTCTTTAATTCCTGAAAACTCGTTTCGCAACGGCCGTTCCAGATAAACTGGCCATGCTTCTTTGTCAAGTCAGTTAAAGGTCCTGCTAGTTTGGAAAAATCCTTAATAAACCTTCGGTAGTATCCAGCTAGCCCTAGAAAGCTGCGAATCTCAGTGGGGGTTTCTGGCCTCTTCCAATTTGTCACGGCCTCAACCTTCGCCGGGTCCACCGAAATACCTTCGTGGGAGATCACGTGCCCTAGAAACGCTACTTTCTCCAACCAGAACTCGCATTTACTAAACTTGGCATACAGTTGATGTTCCCGTAATGTCTGCAGTACCACTCTCAAATGCTCCTCGTGCTCCTCGTGTGTCTTAGAGTAGACCAAAATGTCGTCAATAAACACCACGACAAATCGGTCCAGGTAGGGTTTGAAAACCCTATGCATTAGGTCCATGAAAGCGGCGGGAGCATTAGTCAGTCCAAAGGGCATAACGGCGAACTCGTAATGCCCGTATCTTGAATTGAAAGCAGTTTTCGGAATGTCCTCCTTCCTAATCAACAACTGGTAGTATCCCTGTCGGAGGTCCAACTTGGAGAAGACCACTGCTCATTGCAACTGGTCAAACAATTCGTCGATGTGGGGCAGTGGATACTTATTCTTGATCGTTACATTATTTAGACCCCGATAGTCAATGCACATCCTCAAGGTTCCATCCTTTTTCTTCACAAATAGAACAGGAGCTCCCCAAGGAGACTCACTCTCGTGAATGAAACCGCGCTCCAACAGATCTTGCAATTGCAACTTAAACTCCTTAAGTTCTGCAGGCGCCATTCGGTAAGGGGTTTTTGAGATAGGTGCAGTTCCAGGTAAAAGGTCAATTCGAAATTCTATCTCTCTTTCTGGCGGTAGGGCTACTAACTCGTCAGGAAATACATCCGGAAATTCCCTCACTATGGTCACATCTTCTACCTTTAACTTATCCGTAGGGGTATTAATTAAGAAGGCCAAAAATCCTTGCGCCCCTCTACTTATCAATTTCCTAGCTCGAATGCCCGAAATGAGAGCAGATGAGGCTAACCTACCCCTTATATCTAACCTTAAGGTTGCCTCGCCAGGAATACGAAATTCAACTATTTTCGTTTTACAGTCCAGTTGGGCGTTATATTTGGCTAACCAGTCCATACCCAGGATTACGTCGTACCTCTTAATGGATAAGCTAATCAAGTCCCCTAGAAACTTCCTTTCACCTACCCATACATCGCAATCCTTATAAACCATACTAGTCACCAAACGTTGATTCCCCGTAGGTGTACTAACCTCTAAGTCATATGGTAAGCTAGCAGGTTTTATATCGATGCCACACATGAAATCAGGGTTAACAAACGAATGAGTGGCACCCGGATCAATTAAAACTTTGGCAAAGCGGTGGAATATAGGGATCGTACCTTCCACCACCTCGGAAGACTCCGGGACCTGATGGGGCTCTAAGGAATACACCCTAGCTGGCACCTTTGGTTTGGATCCGTCTCCCTTGGCTGGTCCAGTATTGGTCCTCGACGGTAGCTGACTTCCCTTTCCGTCTTGTTTCAGGACCGGGCATGTAGCCAGTTGATGGTCCGCACTTCCACACCGCAGGCACTTACCCAGTTTCCTCCAGCAATCATCTTCGGTGTGGTTTGCTTTCCCACAGTGCCCACAGGGACCGCGAGGTGCCAAAGCCGAGCCACTCCGAGCGTTTCCCCTTTGTCCTCGCCCAGCTTGGCCGCCCCTGAACGGAGTCCCTCTGCCTGATCCAGATTGTCGACCACCTCCCGGGCCTCGTCCAAACTTAGAGGGAGTGCTCTTCTCACCCTGTCCAGATGTACTCCCAAGAAAACCACGCTTTTTAGCCTGGAAGTTTCGGACCTGAAGCCGTGCACTCTCAACCCGTTAGGCCTTCTCCATTGCCTCGCTAAATGTAGTGATTTGAGCCGCCGCGAGGTCTTTCTGGATCTCCACATTCAAACCCTGAATGAAGCGCCTCACCCGTCGTTGCTCAGTCATGATCAGTTCAGGCGCGAATTTGGACAGGCGGGTAAACTGGCTCTCGTACTCCGCCACCGTCTGAGCCCCTTGCCGGAGCCGGATAAACTCGTCCTCCTTCCTCTCCTGGACTAAAGGAGGAAAAAACTTGGCATTAAATTCCCGGATGAAGTTCACCCAAGTCCTCGGTGTCTGCTCCCGTTCCCATTTCTGTCTAATTACGTTCCACCAGGAACGGGCAGCCCCTTCAAGTTGAAACACGGCAAAAGTAACCTGCCGTTCGTCCGGGTAGTGTAGGGCCGCGAATATATCAACCATTTTCTCAAGCCATTTCTCAGCCACATCAGGGTCGGGTCCTCCAATAAACTTTGGCGGAGAAAACTTTTGAAACCGTTCTAGCGCTCTATCTTCACTCTCGACATGATGGCCAGGGTTTCCGGGGTTAGGGTTTGGGTTCTGGCCCTGTTGTTGCACTACTTGTGCGAGTAGGTTGGTCATTTGCTGCATGGCAGCAGCTATTTGTACATTGGGGTCTAATTGCGGTCCAGGGTTAGGTCCAGTAGAGGGTTCCCCCGTTTCCCTAACCGGTGCGGTTTGTCTAGTTCCGCGCCCGCGTCCCCGACCACTTCGTGTTCCTTCCATAAATTCACTCGGTCTAGGCAAAAGTACTAAACCAAAGCAGTAATAAAGCAGGTAAGTAACCAATAAACTTTCACTTAACACATATTGATACATTTCAAACAGGGTCACAAGCACACATATATACAAGCCAAACATATATATACAAGCAGTCAGTCAAGTACGGCCAAAGCACGTACGTACACAAAAGATCCACCTGAGGATAGGCCTATCAAAAAAGAGATTTACACGTAGCTAACTCTACATCCAAAACGGTTAGCTAAGGCTCTATCCCTATCCGCCCTGTACACAAGACCAAAACTATCTATAACAACTCTAGGAGTCATAGCCTAGCCCGAAGATGAGCTATGAGACCCACTCGACGGAGTGGATCCAACCCTAGCCTCAGACCCCGCACAGGAGTCCTTATCGCTCACTCCTTCCACCACCTCGGCACAGAGGTTTAGGATTGCAGCGGCTCGAGTCCTCACCTTCCGAGCCTTCTTAGACTCGTGCTCACGCGCCTCCCTCAGCTGGGCACATAGGTCATCAACTCTATCCTCCACCTCTAGTACATCGTACTTCAGATCCTCTATCCTTTTGGCTTGCCCCTCGTTGGCCGCCTTTAACTGATTCACCTCAACCTCAAGCTTGGCATTAGCTTTTGCCAGCTCCTTTCTTTCCTTCACAACTGCCAAAACGAGGGCATTCGGGTAAGCATACTTCTCCTTACACGCGCACCGCCGAAGACGGTTAGACGGGCTCCAACGAATAACGGCCCCCTTTGGCCGGATCTGGTACTTAATTATCGGGAGCGCTACACGGGGTCGCTTGGCCGCAGGGCCATCACTAGGTCCACTGGAACTGTCCATCCTACACCAAAAGTGTAAAAATAAGAATCAATAAGCTTAAAAACCATAAACAATAAACCCTCAGATCAAGCATTCCTATAACACCCAGGCTAATTCAAACCTAGGCTCTGATACCACCTGTGACAGCCCCACCTTCCCCTAAGGCGAACCAAAGGGGTTAGCGGACTGCTTGCCCAGCTCTCGCCAGGACTAACGGTACGGTTTACGTCAATCTAAAACGTTCCGGAACATACCATTGCGTGCAAACAAGTCAAAAACACAAAATAAAAAAAAACGAAAAAACCGGAAGCCGAAATTTATCTAAACCATAGCCAAGCATATATATACAATGGAAATCAACATTTACAACCATAATGGCATGCCAAAACCATTCATTAAGGAGTACACATTCGATTTGCCTATCAAAAGGAAATGAACCCGTTATACATTAGGGTTTCACTTCAAGAGCTATACAAAAGACATTTACAAGCTCAGTATGGCAATTGACTATCCAGTCCATTTTCAAAAGCAATTATATCCCTGTAAGGAAAACAAATAACACGGAATGAGCCAAAGCCCAGTGGTATACCACCCAATAAGCAATCAAAGTCATATAAGAATGAACCTTCATTTAAAGTGCACAAACAAGCAATGAAGCAAAACGGTAAAAGGATACGGTCGGCTCTCAAGAGCCCATTTCCACGCTTGCAATCTTGAACCAACCTCATTGACTCTCCGTCAATGTTAAAATACCAAACCGTAGACAACTCTTTACTTCCATTCCTTCCACCCAACATACCCCAACCGGGCCCGCACTCCATTCAGTAATATTTTTGGTAATACTCGAGTTTACCGGAACCAAGGGTCTCATTACCACAAGGTTCCCCAGTACGGTCCCCGTGGCAATTCAATCTTCACGACCAAGCCCTCGCCGGCTCGATTCAATTGACTACCAAACGGGGTTGAGCTCAGTGATACAGTAAAGTAGTAGGACAACCGTCCAAACAACCCAATTCAGTTTCCATGCATGGAATTCAGTATCTCATATAACAAATGCAGTATTTCAGTGGAACAGTAGATAGCTATGAAGAAAATCACAAGGGGTGAGAGCGGTCAAGTACACCCTCACCTCAATCACTTTCAATAACCAATTAAGCCTTCAAGGCATCAAATACACATAGCACAAAGCCACATTATAGCAAGTAAGTGAGTAGTATACTCACCAAGCGAGAAAGTGGTGTTTCATACACCGTGGTCACCAATCCGCCGTGAACTACCGTCACGCCCTAGAATCACGCAACAAATGCAATGAGACTCGATAACGAGTCGTATAGCAATGCTTAACACAACCCCAATAGGGTTTCGTATGCACAAATAAGCATGATAGTAAACCAGAAATTAAGAAAGGGCTTTAACTTAAGCCTTAATAAGAAAATCGGTTTTGCCGTCATAATGCGGTAATGGTACAACTCTCACTACAAATATCGGTTGGGGGTGTAAGACCCACCGTTTCGAAGCTATGGAACAGGGCTACAACAATGTAGAAGGTCACTCAATCCAGTTCCTAGCTTAACTAGGTCGAAAATGCCAAATACTAACCCAGAATTCCTAAAACAGGTTCGCAAAACACAAAAAACTGTAATCGGTATATCTCAGTCCATACAAGTCCAAATGCCGAAATTCCAAAGGCATAAGTTAGCTAAGTCATCCAACTACATTTCATCAGAAGACACCAACTCCAAAATCTAAACCAATACCAGTCAAAATGGCCAATTACTATCGCAGTTTTCGCATTCTGTCCAAAGCAGAACAGCTACAGTAATTTCGTCATATCTCATTCCACATTAATCCAAATGACCTGAAATTTTGTAGGCACATCAACCTCATCAATACCTACAACTTTCATGTTTTGAGCAAAGTCAAATTCGGCCTCTAACACAGTGATCTAAAACCGGACAGAATTGGGGCTTCAAGAACCCTAACTTTCCAATTTTCCATCCAAATCCAAAATTAGTTGCATTTTCCTATCCAATACACCTCATAGAGTCATTATCAACCATTACCATTCATCATGCAAAGCCACAACCTTCATTTCATATTAAACCAGAAAAATTCTCAATAAAATGAAAACTTCACCAAAACAAACCCAATCAAGAAACAAATCACATATTACTCCTCTCATGCCTCCATTAAGCACAAAATAAGCATCATTAGAGATAGTAGGGTGTTTCAAGCTTCACTTACCAAGAACCAAGAGAGAGAGGGATGTTGACCACCTTAGGCCTTCAAACAAATCTCACCAAACTACTTACTAACACTAGAAGGAAAGTTTTTATGGAGTGAAATCAACTCTAAGCTTTGGTTTGTGGTAGATTGGACCAAATGGAAGCTTGCAAAAATGGAGAAGTTCCCTTCCTTCTTGAGCTAAGGAGAGCCGGCCAACAAGAGAAGAAAAATGGTGATTTTTGGTGAATTTTTGGATATTTACTTAGTTGGGTCAAAAGTCAAAAAAAAATGTCAAAAGGTGAATAGTGTTTCATAAAAGGTATCCAATAAGAAAGTGATATGTGTCACTCTATTAAATGCAATCTTATCATTCTTTTCTCTCTCACATCAATCACTTCATATACTCTACTTATCCCTTAACACCCGATAAATTTTACACAGTATCCGAAACTTAACCTTATTGGCCGAATTTTTCCGAACTTTTCGCACTAGTGGGTCCCACGTCCACTATTTACTCTTAATTTTCTAAAAATTCTCCAATGCTAGAAAAATCATCTTAAAACTATAATTGCTCATAAAATCCACTAAGAAAATATTTCTAAGCCAGAAAATGCAGAAAACATGCAATTAAGGGGAAATAAACCCTAGGAAAATATTAGGGTTTTACGGGTTCTCACAGTTAGTCACTAGGTGTGCGGGAGTTCATGACTGTATTTTGGTTGTCTGTTGTGCATGATCTGGGTTGGAGAATCCTAGGGAATGCATAGTATATGATTGGGTTTTGATGATAAGATGCATAAAGTGTTGTTTTGGTTCGAAAGTTTGCTGTTTGTTCGGATTTTGTTACCTGTGTATGAACTGAATGTCATAGTTACGAAGTTATAGAAGAAAGCTTCAACCCATTGCATGAAAAATTTTCAAAAATTACAACTTAACCCCTGTATTTTCATATAATTTTGCTATGGCCAAGAAAATTAGAAAAATTAATCAATTTTCTCCCTTCAAAGTGTTATTTTCTTTGGTATGTTTTAATGTGATATTTGGACATATTATTTATTAATTTTAGGATGCAGATTTAATAATTTTTGATAGATTTATAGTTTTGATTTGGATTTTAGTGAAATAGTTAAAAACTTGGGTAATATTTTGTTTGGGGTTTGGTGAGAGAGCTTTGATTTATTTTTGTGATTTAGTATTTGGTTTTGGTAGGCTTCATCTTAAGCCCTTAATATTATTTTAATTTAAACCCTTAATTTTGTAGTACTAATAATTTGACCCCTGAAACTTCTATAATTGTTTCAATTAGGTCCTTACTTGTTTTAATTTCTTGAATATGAGTTGTTTACTTTCATTTAAATACTTTAATTGATTCAATTTCATGTTTATTTCCATCTTTTATGATTAGTTGTTAATTAAAGTGGTGCCTTAACTATTTTCTTCGTGTTGGGAGGTAAATTAGAGAAATTTCATTTCATTAGGTCACAAATTCAAGGGAGGTACATTCTACTCCTTTATTTTGATTTTACTTGCTCCTATGTGATTTTATGTGTAATTGCATGCTTTTTTGAATTTTTTTATTATTTTATATCATTTATTTTTTTATTCACCTTATTTGTTTTTATTTTGTATATTTATTTTAATTTAATTTTTGGTTATTTGAGAGGCATTTAAATGCCAAATTGTAATAGTTAGGTTATTATTTTATTTCATTTCATTCTTTACCCCTTTAGATTGTAGTTAGGGCCTCCCGGATGTAATAGTTAGGTCTTTATTCACTTTTATTTGATTATGTGTTTGCATGCTTGTGTGTTTATGTGTTTACTCACTTTCCTAGGGTCTTTGCATTTAGATATTATGTTTATGTGCTATGTGCTATATATGATTTATGTGTTTATTTTGTGACGACCTCACCTCCTTCTAGGGTGTACCCTAAAAGTTAGCGGATCGTTTGCCTGACTCTCGCCAGGACTCATTAATTTTACATTAATTTCAGAGATAACCTTTGATAAACTCTTATTAATCTTACATTAACTTCAGAGACAATATTGTGGTATACTCAAACCACAAGTTCAAATCTTTTACAGTGCCAAGTTTAATACAAAACTTCAGCCGTGCTATGATGCTAGATAATTTATAATCATGAAAGACTTCATGTTAACTCCCTAATCTCCCTCGTTTGTTTCTCGACCACCAACACCTATAAGGAAAACAAAACTAAAGGATTAAGCTAAAGCTCAGTGAGGTTTGCCGAGTAAGTAACATTTAATAAACACTTAAATCAGTACAGTTAAGCAAGTAGTGCACATTTCACTGTACAATCACTTTCAAAAGGATACAAACTCCTCCTAGGAGTTATTTCAATATCATTGTACATTCATTTCAGTGTCGTGAGACATTCATTTCAATATCATTGCACACTCCACCAATTCACCTCCTTATGTCCTCCAAAACAATAAACAATCCCATACGTTCAATAATCAATTCAATAATCTCCCAACTTCAGGGTAATACTCGAGTATACCGAAACAGTTACCCAAAGCTTCCATCCTATCCGACTAAACCCTTTGTTGGCTCGAATAGTCCATTGAACAGAGGGTTTTGGGACCCAATTCAACCGATGTGGTAAAGTTCACATACGGCTTACATTCATGCACACTTGCAGTAACATTTGGTCAATTATCAACCTTCAATCTCAACTAAGTCGAGTGCGATAAAGTACACCCCCGACTTAAAAGGCGAGGGACAAATGAAATACACTTTACAATGAATCACTAGCAATATTCCATAATAAGCACATTTATCACATAATTTCACTTAAGTAAACGTAAATAGTTAAACACACAATTTTAGAAACACTAACCAAATATCCAAATAAATTACTCTCGAGCCTCGGGTTTGTTTCTTGGCTCACAGCTACTTCCTGAGACAAGTTCATAATTCCAAAATAAATATACATTTTGTAGATGTTCACCTATTATTTATTATCCTATTATTTAAATTATTAGAATTAGGTTTGACTTTAAAATATAAAATATAATATATTCAATATTCATTCTACATTTCATTTCGAGACTTAATGACTTTATCATTTTAAACCAAGAAATATACATATTTTCCAACTTTATAATTTATAGAATATTTAGATTAAAATTAAACCATTTTCCACTCAAGATTCTAAGATTGAAGCTTAGGAATACTCCATTGGTTCCCTTTTAAATTAACTAAACTCTAGATTGTTTTCAAATTAAATTTTGTTTCACAATATCAGCCCCCCTAGGTTCTAAGGTCTTTAAAATGTTCTTGAAGACAAGATTAAGCGATTAGCAACCGTCTTATGTATCTAATTGTAATAAGTTGCCTTAAGGTTTCCAAAATATTCTAAGAGTTCACTTCATTACTATGTGTGATAGCCCCATCTCTCCCTAGGGCAAACCCTAGGGTATCAGTGGACGGCAGCCCAGCTCTCGCCAGAGCTCCGTCGATCAAAGTACTATTAACTCAAATGAAGCGAATGAAATATCTTCCATGCAAGGGAATGTAACCCTAATATAAAACATAATCACTTCACCAACAATCCAAAAGCTTAGTATACATATAGCCAAATGTCAACTTACTACTCCACACATAAACTTACATACCATGAGTCGAACTTATAGGTTTAAGCTCACAGGAGTCAAAAGTAAGGTCAACTTAAGCAAAAGGTTACAATCTCAAATACAAGTCCAAAACGATGTAAAGCTAAGCAAGCTCCTGATCAAATCCATCCCCGATCTGTTAAGAAAAACAAAGGGAGTGAGGTGAGCTAATGCCCAGTGAGCTTCCAAGTACAACAAGTAAACACATAGCCAAATAAGGTCACAAAATAATTAAATAAACACCGTATAGTAAGATAGTAGTTTAATCACAGTTCAATTCAAGGATACTGGTGGCTTTCAAAAGCCAATAACCACTGGAGCTTGATCATAACTAGATCCGTTAACCCTCCGTCAACGTTTGTATTCATAGAATGCAAGTCCGTAGAATACCGCTTTCACCAATCTCCGTCCACCAATCAACCCCCTACCGGGCCCGCACACCACAAATAGTAGTTTGGTAATACTCGAGTATACCGATTTCCAGTGTTCAGTAAACAGTCCCCAAGGTTTATCGGCCTTCTTGACCAAGCCCTTGCTGGCTCAATACGACCGATTCACCTATGAGGTTGGGTACCCAAACAGTAGCAGTAGTTGATGGGATATCACCCAAACAACTCAAACACAGTCATACATAGAGATATCACATCTTATAATAATAGTATATAGAGCTTCAGTAGAAAACCAGGGAGGTCGACTGCGATTAAGTACAAACTCGCCTCCATTTTATCAAATTAGTATTTGGCTCCAACAATCATAAATCAAGTATTTCAAATATTCAGATATTTCACATAACAGGTAGTAGGTAGTGGAACACTCACCTGTCAAGCAAAGTAGTAGTCAAACGTCAAGTGTCTTGGTTACAACCACCTTCGTTTCCCAATCCCAAGGCAACGAGTGAAATCGTTAACATTCGAGGTTCATTTTTCACTCAAATGTAGGCTCATTAAGAGGCCAAGTGAGTGGTTAAAGCCATACAATTCATCATGTAAATTTAGTCCAAAATTCAGTAAAATTTCATGAGAAAACAAGTTTAACAAGTGCAAGAAAGTTGGCAAAAAGAAAAGTTTCATTCAAGTTAAAAATGTTCTTCACGGGTAACACAGCCGTGCCCGCGCAGTTTTGGGAACACGGTCATATCTCATTGTAGGAAGGTCGGAATTAGGTGCCGTCAGCGGCGTTGGAAACTAGACTTGAAGAGCTTTACAACAGTACCAATTACACTCTCTAGTTCGTCTTCTAGCAGTACCAGTAGCTAGGACAAGTTGGCTGATTTTCCAATCCTGGATCAACCCTAACCTCAAGCAAAACTACATGAGTTCTTGGTGCTATCTTCATTTGTTTGTGTTCAAATTCACCCAAATCAGTCCTCAAATGTTCATGTACAGGGATTCAAGTCACCTAGGACCTTTGGAGCTCAAAAAGTAACACATAAACATGATTGAGAATAACTATAGCAGCCTAGCCATCAAGGAAACCAAACCAGTCCACTGTGGCCCAAACCACCACTTTACTTACTCAAATTCAATCCAACTCACACATGAGCTTAACCTATGTCTGGCCATGTTTATTAGGCTTGATTAGGGTACAATAAAATCACAAAAATCAAGGAGAAACCCTTCCTTCAAGAACCGGTCAACCATGGCAAAGAAAACAGTCCACATTTTCTCATATTCACTCAACCTTCACCCTCTCATGTTTTCCCTTAAAACAACATATCAAGTGGTAGATCTAACTCAAAAGAGGTTTAAAACATGTTAACACCTCATAAACAAACATGAACAAAGGTTAAGCATTTCATCAAACACATGGTAGGCATACTAACAAGCTTAATTACTACTTGTTCAATTCAAGAGATTTACCCCAAATCTCAACCAAACAACTTGTATTTTACCATTAAAACTTAAAGTAGATGATATAACATCATAAAACTCCAATTTAAAGATCATTTACTTCACTTACAAGTTGCTTAAGTCACCAAACAATCCACCAAGATGGAAGCTTCAAGCTTGGAACAACCACTAGGACTGAAGGGAAGTTTCTCAACTAACTCAAGATCTCTCTCTTTTGATTTTTTGCTCTTGATTTACTAGGGTTAGAAAGCAAGGAAAAATGGAGTTTCTCTCTTCCTCTCTAAGCTTCAAGAAATTTGGCCACTATAAGAAAAAATAATGGCCAAGCTTAGCTTAAATTGTCTTCTAACTTTTGGTCAAACAAAATACTTGGCTAGGGTTTTGCCACATAGCCCTCATCTTAGCCATAACTTCTCTTAATCTTTTGACTAATGATATTTCAACCCTTCCAAATATACCAATACCTATTTAACACCTCTAATCTCTCATATAAAGTCCCTACCACATATAATTACTACTTGGCAAAATGTAAGTGGTGAATTATTTAAAACCAACTCAAGAAAATGTTTTACTTCAAGAAAAAGGAAATGAAATGTAATGCATGGAAATTATTATAACACATAGGGAATATAATGTAAGGGCATATATTAAATGGTCTAGATCTTAGAATAAGGCATGTAAGTAAGGAAAATTACGATTTAAATTGAGGGTTCTCACACTATGTCCATTGTTAAATCAAGTTCTAGTAGTATACTTCATAATTTTTATCAATATTTCATCTTCTACTTGGTAAAAATATTGATCACTGAATATTTACCCTTTATTTGAAGGAGAAAATACTTATGATTAATAAGTGGTTCCATAAGTGAGGAAAACTTTGATCGAAGGTCTTCCTTAGTTTTGGTGTGTCAACATTTGGACCGACCTCGCATAATTGAAGCTCCCTTTCATAATTTTAATTTACCCCAAGTTGTATCTTGCCTTTGTTTACTTAAAATAATTTTTTTAGGCAATGTATAACTTTAAGAAGCAAAATGTCCTACCTGTACTAGCTAAATTGTCTATTGAGTGAGGTGGCTATCTTGCCACTAAGTTGGTATCACTTAGCATTTTTCTTCCTTTCAAGCGATTCAGGAAACTCCAACAACTAGAAAATGTTTATAGTCTAATAAGTGGTCTTCATTCATCAAGCACAAATGCATAACCAAGTCATTTGACTTGGTTGTCGGCTTGCTGAACATGCTAACTAACATTTCTGCAGTTGCTGTACTAGAGACAGCCCTGCCATTTGGAGAAATCCAATTACTAAGATGTTTAACTTATCTCTTGCATGATTCTATAGCTGGTTTGTACTTTTGAAGTTGTCTCACAGACGTTATTCCCCATCAAGGTTAAAGGAATTACATGAAACACAGAACCATATCTGATCATACATTCATTTTTTGCAATTTTCTTCCTAGTAAACTTTCGGTTGCTGCACAGATTCTTTTCCCTTCGGCCAAGGGTCCATTTTCCTAGCTAAGTTCATAGGCAGCTTAAGTATTAGGTATATCAAACGTGTAAGAGGTTATTATAGAATTTCTCCTTCCCTTCTCCTCTTAGACTTTAAAAGTTGCAGCCTGCACTTTTAGTTCCTGCTTCAGTTTCCCAAGCCGTACCAGTCTGTCATTTTTTTCTCATTTTAGCTCACGGTTTGAGGTTACAATCTGGACTAATGGAGCTAGCAAATTTTCAACTCTCTCTCCCTTATTCTCTCAGTTGCAACTAGAAGAAAAGAGGAACCAGATTCCTTGAAGAAACCTGCAATGATTCTTCATTCTTTCCCTCGGCTGCAGCCACAATTTTCCAACAGTAGCAGCAGCCTATCATTTGATGTTTCCGCGTAATCCCTCTTCAATTTTATGTTCCAATTGATCATGCAAAGGATACTTATTCAAGCTCAAGTTATCCTAAACAAACATGGAAGTCTATGATCAGAGTTCAAGGGAAATAACTAGATTAAATCTCAGGTATGTGCAAGGCTGCAAAATCTGATGCATAACAGTATGCATCAGATTCTTTCAAGCTCAGTCCTTACTATTTCATGCTCACTTTCTCATGCATGAAGCAACCATGATGCTATGCATCATGTTACAGTTTAGCACAGGATATCAGAGTTATGGTGTATGGAATTCAGCAGCAATCTTTCCATTTCTTTTCTGATAACAGGCTACACAACCAATGCCTATCTCACGGCTAGAAGTTAGAATTTTCCTTCAACTAGCTATTAGTTCTAAGCAAATTTCTCTGCAGCAAAACTCAATTTTTCTTCACTAGAATCCAGCCTACAACATACGTATTCAAGTGTACCAAATGCTTAAGAGGTTATCACACAAATTTTCCATCATTTATAAGCTGGAATTCAATAGCAGCTCCTAATTCCCTCCAAATCCGTCCAACAGTTTTATCTCCTTCAAAACAGAATTTCACCTTGACTAAGGACCCATTTTCTTTGCTAAATTCACATGCAGCTCGTATTTTAATCCATTTATACTGAATAAGTAAGAGATTATTACAGATTCTTACCTTTTCCTCCTGAGTTTCGATGATGTAGACTGCTCATGTTTCTGATTCAGTTCCTCAAGTCCTACTCTAGCTATCTCTCCCGTTTTCCTTGCAGTACTCTTTCTTGCTTTTGGTTAGTTAGTAATGAAGCTGGCCAAACATTCTCTCCCACTCTCCCATTCAGTCCCACACTCTCCGTTCTGGTTTACAAAGGAAGAAAGAAAAAGAGACAACTGTCTAGTTCATTGCTCTCTATGACGATTAGAAAATTCGCTCATATTTTCTTAAAATTCCCTTTTATTTTGACACAATTACTTTATAATAGTTTTATTACTCATTTACTCTCTCAATAGGTGTAATGAATAATAGATTTAAATTTTACCCTTAGTTTTATAGTTCGGGTAAATTAGGGTTTTTGCGTATTTTGGTAGTATGATTAATTGGTATAGAGTGTGTACTAAATTTGGTGGTTAAGAGTGAGTTTTAAATAAGAAAAAGTGTGTGATCAGAATTGATAATAATAAGTTAGTGAACCATAAGTAAAAACACAAGTACGTGCGATGTAAGGAAAATAGGCTTGAACCGTCGTGCACCGTTTGCTACCGAGTGAGTGCACCACTTAAATACTACTTTATTACCTTAATCACCTTGTTTTTATTTCACCTAATCCTCCCTAAATTACCCCCAAATCAAGCCATCTTTGTTGACTAAGGAAAAGGAAAGAAAAGAAAAAAAAATGAGATGGAATCTTATGGCAACTTTGACTAAACCAAATTTCCTTCCTCTTACCGTTCTCTTGGCTTCCATTCTACTCCATTTTCTTCTTGTGGCCGAGCTTCAAGAGAGAAAAACAAACAAGATAGAAACTAGCAACTTCCACCTTCAATCAAGCTTGTTTGAGCGGAATCAACGAAACTAAACC
The DNA here is from genome assembly GCF_036785885.1 of Coffea arabica. Taxonomy (NCBI): domain Eukaryota; kingdom Viridiplantae; phylum Streptophyta; class Magnoliopsida; order Gentianales; family Rubiaceae; genus Coffea; species Coffea arabica. Next base: position 35,445,263 of record NC_092329.1, read on the forward strand.
GATTAACCTTTCCTTTCGGAGCTTGGAAGACTTGAGGTGCTGAAATTTTGGGGAGAAAGTGGTTTGTTTCTCACTTACAAGAGGCTTTGGGAAGGTATCATACTTGAATTTTCTTTACTCTTGTTAATTTTGCTAAAGTTGGGGATAGAAGTTCTTATTCTTGGATTTTGATAGTTGAATTCCTAGTTGTGATGATATAGTGGAATGTTTAGTTAGGGTTTGCAATTTTCAGCCTTGATTTTGTGGTTGTTTACCTAGTAATTAATGGTATTGAGATAGTAATTGATGGTTTTGATGATATAGTACTTGATAGTAATGAGCTAGGATATGAATTTTTAGAGTATAAGTGAATTTCTAGCTTGGATGATGAATCTGCCATGCTACTGACCTACATGTTCGTCCATGATAGAGGCCGAATCAGGTCTAGGTCAAAGCACGAAAGTTGTAGGTAATGGAGTTAAATATCTTCCTATAAAAGTTCAACTCAATCAGAGCACTGTAGCATGTGAAATAACTAAAATACCCCTAACTGCCAAAAGCCCTATTTCACAGGCAGCTTTCTGCTTTCTCTGAGATTTAACATTTTGACCTTGAATGCACGAACTGGGTGGTGATGTCTTCACAAGAAATTTAGATCTCTATCTTAGCTTCAAAACAGCATAAAATGTACTCCAATCCGATAAGTATAGCTTTAGTTGTGACCAAAATGCCAGAAGGTGTCAAGCCTGCTACTTAGTTATTCTTCTTTAATACTAGTTTCCAATTTTGATTTTTGGATTGCATTGCTAGAATTGCTTTGCATTTGCATGACATTGAGCCTATTGAAGGGCTATTGTGTTAAGATTGTTTATGTATGAATTTGGGCTGAGTTGAGAAAAATAATGAAGCCATAAATGGTTGGAAAATAGCTAAATACAAAGGGCATGCTACCCAAAATTTCATTCGAGGGTTAGGCGCGTGTACTCGTGACTTGAGCGAAGATTTGAGGTCGAATTAAACTAGAATTGTTTAGGGTATTTGAGTCTTTTTTCGTAGAGGTATATAAGTTGGAATTTGGCAAAAACTCGTACCCTTGGAAACATGAAAGTAGCGACCAATAAAAATACGTTTTTCTCGTCTTTTGGACTCAAATGAGAATTCCAAAGTTTAATTGCATCCTTACCAAAATTAAAAGAGCAAGCATGAGTTTTCTAGGGTGTGTTAAGTAATATAAATATTACCCAAATGAGTTTCAGTTACTTGATTTTTATTAAATGAAACGCTTAAGTTTCGAACCTTAATTAATTTCAAAGATCTTAAACGATGTTTTCTCGCAGATTTGGACTCCAACGAAGGAGTTACACTTGAGCGTGATTTTGACAAGCACTAAATCTTTGGTGAGTGCTTCCAAATACATGATTGAGCTTGATATTTGATTTACCAAGGTGATCGAATAACATTTGCTTGGTTTGGTCGGGAAAGTGTGTATTTTATCACACTTGACCTAACTGAACTAAATACTTGATATCTCATTCATGCCTGTACAAATAACATGATTTGCATTGACCTGTACTTGTGCTTGACTTTCAAGTGCTGAGAGGCAGTACATACCACACTTGATACCAATGGGAAGTACCTCTTGTGACGCCCCGAGGCAGAAGAAAAGGGAAAAATTTCTGGTGAATAGAGTTTTGTGGGAAAATCCGGCCAGAAGCCGTGCAAATTCCTTATATTTTTCTTAAAATTCCCTTTTCTTTGACAAATACCACTTTATAATGGCCATACTACTCAATCACCCCACAATAAGTGCCAATGAACCTAGAAAATAGGATTTTTCACTTCGGTTTCAAATTGAGCAAAATTAGGTTTTCTCGATTTTCTCGCCGGATGAATTTTCGGTATGGAGCAAGGATTAAATTTGGTGAATAAAAGTGACTTTTAAGTGAGAAATAATATGTGATTAGGGGAAATGAAATAAAGTTAGTGAATGGGAAGTAAAAACCCTAGTGCGGGTGTTTTTAAGGAAAACGGTGCGAACCGACGGGTCCCGCGCACTACCGTTTGAACGCACCACTGGACCACCACTTTCTTGCACCACAAGCTTATTGATATTTGAGCCAAAATATCTTCTTATATTACAGCTAAGGGGACCGAAATTTGTGGCTTATAAGCAAGGGGAAGAAAGAGAAAAAAATTAGTGGCTAAGAATTGTCCAAGTGTTAGCCAAATTGTGGTCTTAATTAACTCTAACCTTCTTACTTCTTATAAGACAAAAATCAGCTTCATTTCTCTTCATTTTCTGCTGCTAAGAGCCGAGAGAGGGAGAGAGGAAGAATAAGAGAGAAACCTCTTCATTTCTTCTTGGATTCATCTATAAAGCAAGAATCAAACCAAACCAAACCGATTAATCTTCCCCTTGAGTGATTAGCTAGTGTTTGGTGGTGAAATTTTGGAAAGAGAAGGCTTGGGCTACCCTTGGAGAACTCAAATCAAGGTAAGAGGATGATATCTCTCTAACTTTCTCTTTCAATCATGGTTAAAGTAAGCTTACTAGCTTGATTGGTGGTGGATTCATGGATGCTAGCATGTGTAGAAGTTTTTCCCCAATTTAATTGATGAACTAGGGCTGTGGAATTTCTGCCCAACTTGATGTGTGATACTTGTATGTTACCATTGAGGTTTTATAAGGTGTTTTGGGAGTGATTGGAGTGAGAAATTAGGGAAAATTTCACTAGAAACTACAAATTCCAGATTTCTGGAAAATTCTTGATCATTTCTGTCCGAATTTGTATCTATGTGTTAGAGGTCGAATTGGCCTTGGGTCAAAGAATAAAAGTTGTAGAAAATGATGTTTTATAGGTTCCTATAAAATTTCAGCTCAATCGGAGCAACGCAGAACGTGAAAAGTCCAAAATACCCCTACTGTTTTAAGAATTTCCCAGCAGTCCGTTTCTTCAGTTCAGTCCAGTTTATCACGATTTTTGACCAGGATCCATTCTGATTTAGCTCTGGGCCAAAACATAAAAGTTGTAGTGTTCTGAAGTAGCTTTAAAATACCTCAAAGAAAACCTGATTCGGACTTGTGTACACTGAGTTATGTCCATTACAGTGTTCTGCATTTAAACAGCCGACGAATTGGTTTCTGGTTTAGTAATTCGAGAATTTGACTAAGTTACATTAGGAACTGGACTAAGTGACCTTCATGAATGTTGTAGCTCTGTGTCTTAGCTTCGAAACGGCATAGGTTTAGTTTTAATCCGATAAGCGTAGCCTCGGATATGTTATTTCCGCATTTGTACGTCAAATCTGTCTTGAACTAAATTGAATTTCTGCACTTGTACTTAATGCGATTCTTGTTATTATGATATTGTGAGCCTATGGAACGGCTCTTGACATAAATTGCTGATATGTATGATGTTGGGTTGTGTTTGAGAAAAACAATGAAGCCTAAAAGGCTGGAAAATTAGGTAAACACAAAGGGCATGCTGCCCGAATTTATACTCGAGGACTAGGAAACGAGACTTGTAACTTGTGTAAAGTTAAGTGATTATTACTTGAACTAGCAAGCACCTTTGCTACTTTGTTTATCGAGGGTTATACATTAGGACTTGGCCGAACTTGTACCCTTGAGGAAAAGACCTAATGGCCAATGTAAACTTGTATTTCCTTGTACTTTCAACTCAAGTGTTATTTCCAAGTATCTATACTACAAAACCTTATGATTTGAAAAGCGAGCAAGTGTTTCACGAATGCCTTTCAAATGAATTTCAATTGGTTGATTCTTAATGAAAGGAACGTTTAAGTTTCGAATCTTACTCGTGTTTCAAGTTCTCAAATTGGATTTTTATCGCAGAGCTGGACTTCAAACCTGGAGTATAGTTGAACGTGAATACTTGAAGCACTATATTTTGTGTGAGTGATCCCTCGACTGTCCCAAAGTTACTTTTGAACTAATTCTTGCATTTATTACTCCATTGTATATCATTTGGGGTTCGGGTGTGTGCCATGACATAATTTGGCTCCAATGAGTTCCTGGAAAGTCTTGTGCTTAGAACCAATGTCTCCACTATTGTTTACACGTTCTTTGGAGCACGATGGCTCCTTACTTCTGTTTCATGGTTACATGATCTAAACGAGCATTGGATATTTAAGTACAAGAACTTCACTGGCTCACATGAGCAATAAATGAACATTTGATTACTGCATCATGACATCATATTAATGCTTTCTTGTGAAATATACTTGGCTGTTGATTTTACTGGTCACTCGCTGAGCTTCTAGCTCACCCCCTATTATCTTCTTCTCCCCACAGGGATCGAGGTAAAGGAAGACCTTGTATTTGGATCTTTGTGTGGCTGGATGGCATACATCTTGTATAGTTTAGTTTTGGTTTTGATTTATGTACTTTTGGGCTTGTATAAATATTTGGAATTGAATCGGATGTAAATCTACATTTTTCGCTTAAAACTAGTTTCCGCTTCGATTGTGATATGTAAATTTTCGAGAATATGATGTAAAAGTTGAGTTTTATCTTGTAATTCATTCGAGGACTGTAGGGAATGATTGAGTCCTGGCGAGAGTTGGGCAGGCGGCCCGTTGACCCCTCTGGTTCGCCTTAGGGGAAAATGGGGTCGTTACACCTCTCATTCCTATCTCCAAACTTTTCTCTTGACTATGTCGATTGGTTATCGACTATAGTGACTACTTGGGAACCCAAACCCCACTGGCAAGTTAATCGAGTCGAGCCGGTAAGGGCTTGGTCGATTAGATAACAAACCATGAGTATCTAGTGTTGTCGAGTGGAGTGTTATCTCCTCGACTAATCGGTATACTCGAGTATTACCATCAGTATTTAGTTGGTGTTCGGGCTCGTAAGGGGGTTGAATGGTGGACGGATTGATGTGAAGCGAAGCACTACTGGATTGGTTACTTGAAGATTGACGGAGTGTCAACTAATACTTGATCAACCTCTGGTGAAGCAATGGGAAATTGGCTCCTGAGAGCCATCTGTATCCTTATACTTTGATTGTTATTCGTAGTGTTATTGTTTCTTTTACAAAAAAATTTTAGACTCGCTCATTTTGAGATTTGTTACTTGAAGTGTTATTGCTCACTTTTATGAACTGGTTATGCTCGCTACTTTGCTACTTTGATACGTGAACTTTTCAATAATGGTCAACTTGCTATTTGGAACCTCACTAGGCTTTTAACTCATTCCAGACTATTTGTTTTTCTTACAGGGGGTACGAGCGAGACGTGAGACTGGTACAGGCTAGCATAGTTTAGTTTTTAAAAATTTTGTAATTATACTCGCACTAGCTGCTCGATTAGGGATGAATTTATTTGAAACTCCAATCATTTGATGTATTTGGATTGTATGGATGTTTGAGATAGAAATGAATGTATTTGTATGTTTCAAGTTTGGGAACTGTTATTTCCTTTATTCTTGAGATTGTAACTTATTTTATTTGAAGTGAGTGAGTGAGTGGGTCCTGGCGAGAGTTGGATAGGCGGTCCGTTAAACCCTGGGGTACGCCCTAGGGTGAGATGGGGTCGTCACAGATGGTATCAGAGCTCTTATCGAGCTCGTGTCGGGAGAAGGTTCTCGGACTGTGGGGATTGGCTTGTTAAGTGTGGAACAAATGTCTATTGTTGGGGACCTTAGATATGTATGTTGGGTTGGAATTTCAAAAGTGGTTGATTTCCTCTTGAGTCTAGCTAACTCGAGTGGTGAATTATCATATTTTCGGATTCCTGTACCCGAATATCAAAGAGTGATACCTTTATGATAAGTCGATATCCCGAATAATATTAGGATAAGCCTGGATGGCAAAATCCTAGGCACGGGGAATGCGAATAGACTGGACTTGGGATATATTGAAGATATTAGTGAGATTTGGACCCTTATTATTCACGTGTACGTATTTAGTTGTACTTCTTCAAGTTTTGATTAAGTGTAGTGCTTGAGCAATATCTAGGGTTCATATTCCATAGGATATGTGAATTGCTATGATATGTACATAACGAAAGTATGTTATTTTCAATGTGTTCATTTATTTTTCATTTTATGATTTGTTATAATTACTTTATTTTACTTATACTTATATAGACTATTGTCTAAAAGAGATATGGAGGGTAGGCGGAGTCAATGACGTGTAACAAATTGAGGATGCAGTTCTAACCGTGGCCGTGGGGCTAGACAGGCACAAGAACCAGTACGGGAACCAAGAGAGGAGAGAGGTGAAACAGTTGAGCCGTAACCTGGATCCCGAGCTGAAGGGGGGGACCAAGTAGCAGCAGTGTGAGAACCCATAAATTTTCTCATTTTCTAGGCTATTCTATTTAATGGCATGTTTTTCTGCATTTCCTTTATTAGGAAAAAATTTTCCGAATAATTTTTATGAGTAAATATAGTTTTTAGATGATTTTTCTAGTATCGGTTAGTGTTGTAATTTGCAAACCGTACTTGTATAAACTTGTTGGACAGCTTGTGTATGCTATTCTGACGTGTCAGCTACTATTCATGTTCGGTTTCGATTTTAATTTTTTTTATTTTTTTATTTATTTTTATTTATTTTTGTGATTTTGACTTACTTAAATGCACTAGTACATTCCAGAACGTTTAGATCGCATTGAATTGTCCTATTAGTTTTGGCGAGAGCTAGGCAGGCAGTCCGCTAACCCCTTTGGTTCGCATTCGGGGAAGGTGGGGCTATCACAAGCAGCAATTCAACAACTGACCAATATGCTTGCTCGATTGGTAGAGCTGCAGGGTAAGCCTCTTGTTAATCAATCTAGAGATCCTGAAATGGGGCAGGATAGGGCTCTAGAGAGATTCCAAAAGTTTTCTCCTACTAAGTTCCTGGGAGGGCCAGACCTTGAAAGAGCTGAGAGGTGGTTGGAAACGATGATCAATATATTCGCTGCTTTCAACTATGCGGAGGATAGACATGTGTAGTTTGCTATCTTTCAGTTTGAAGGACCAACCAGAGCCTGGTGGAAGGTGATAAGGGCTAAGTGGGAGAGAGAGGGTGTAGCATGGACATGGGTGAATTTTGTACGGGATTTTAACGAGAAATATCTCCCACCAATAGTCTCAAAAAAGAGGGATGACGATTTTATTAAACTCCGCCAAGGAACCCTAAGTGTAGCTGAGTATGAGATTCAGTTCACCAAGTTATCCAAATTTGCTCTAGAATTGATAGCTACGGAATAAAGGAGAGTGAGGCGGTTTGTGCAAGGATTGCACGTAGAAATACAGGAAGCCTTGGCGGCTGCACAAATTAATACTTTCATCGAGGTTCTTGAGAAAGCCCAGAGGATAGAAATTGCTAGGGTACAAGTAAGGGATTTTCATGCAAAATGGAGGGGTGCACCTGGTGGAAGTCAAGGGCAGGAAAAAGGTGATCTAGGTATGCCACCCTCTAAGGTGGGTCGAGGAAGTGATGGTGAGCAAATTTTGGGGACAAGCAAAAGGTGCCTCACAGGGAGGTCAGACCTCAGCCCCTCGAGTAATTTGTGGGTACTGTGGGAAATCTAGCCATACCGAGGATAATTGTTGGAGAAAAGCTCGAAAGTGCTTAAGGTGTGGAAGTACTGAACATCAGATCACCAATTCCCCCCTGATTAATGATGCTCAGTCGACTGGTAAATCAAGCCCTAAACAACCGAATGTAGGAAGGGATAAACCCAGAGTGCTAGCCAGAGTGTATGCCTTAGATCACCAAGGTAAATTTCATGTTTTTCATTAATTGGCTAAAAGTTTGGCTAATGGTGAGACCTGGGAGCTAGAGAAGGACATGCAAGAAAAATACCCTGAGTTATTTACGAATAAATGTATGAATTTCGAGGACGAAATTCTTTTAAGGGGGAGAGAGTGTGACGACTGGAAAATTCACTCATATTTTCTTAAAATTCCCCTTTATTTTGACTCAATTACTTTATGATAGTTTTACTACTCATTTACTCCTTCAATAGTTGTAATGAATAATAGATTTAAAAGTTTTACCCTTAGTTTTATAGTTCGGGTAAATTAGGGTTTTCGCGTATTTTGGTAGTATGATTAATTGGTATAGAGTATGTACTAAATTTGGTGGTTAAGAGTGAGTTTTAGACAAGAAAAAGTGTGTGATTAGAATTGATAATAATAAATTAGTGAACCATAAGTAAAAACACAAGTACGTGCGATGTAAGGAAAATAGGCTTGAACCGACGTGCACCATTTGCTACCGAGTGACTGCACCACTTAAACACTACGTTATTACCTGAATCACCTTGTTATTATTTCACCTAATCCTACCTAAATTACCCCGGAATCCAGCCATCTTTGTTGACTAAGGAAAAGGAAAAAAAAAAAGAAAAAAATGAGATGGAATCTTATGGTGTAGACACCAAATTTTTGGTGTAATTTCATTTACTGTTTATTTTTAGTTTTTTATTTGTCGTGTTAGTTTTATTCGATTTTTAGTTTTTAGTTTATAGTTTTATTTTTATTTTTAAGTTTTTAGCATAGAATTTCTTGGAAAAAGAAAAAAAAGAGAAAAAGGAAAAATGAATAAAAAAAGAGAAAAAGGAAAATCATGAAAAAATGAAAAAATAGAGAAAAAAAGAAAAAGAAAAAATAGCAATTTTGTTTTATTTGGTTTTATTTATCTATTTTAGTCATTGGATTTTATATTTTGTTGTTTCTAGTTTATTTTTTTTATCCAAGGTTAATTAAATTATTTTATTAGCCATTTTTAACTATTTTAAAAAAAAAACTGCCGTAGCATGCAAGCTGCAATTTTTTGCAGCTTGCAAAAGAAGGGCTCGAGCAGCCCTTGGTTGCAAATAGAGTAGAAATTGTTTGAGGGTTTAGGGGAGGCTCCCATATAAATAGCAATAGAAGGCTCAGCCGTGAGGAAGGGATTTTAGAAGAGAACGGCAGAAAACAAAAAGGAAGGGAGCTGGGGGGAAGTGACGGATGAAAATCAGAAATAGGACTGGCGGCTGATTAAGGCGAGGGAGGAGAGAAGACAAGAGAGAGGACGGCTGAGTTTAGGATCAAGAGCAAAAGAAAGAGAAAACAGAGGAAGCCGAGAGAGGTTTCAGCAAAGTAAAACCAAAGAAAGATTGGGAATTTGAAGAAACCGACGGGCAAGAAAAAGCGAACCTGGGAAAACTTGGAGGAAAGCTTCGGCAAGGAGAAAACAGCGACAAAGGGGAGAGTTTTTGGATGGCTGGAAAATAAAGAGGGTAGTAGGAAAGAGCTTCCGTGAGAAAGAGTCTGAGATTTGGGAGAGGATTGAAGGGGATAGAGAGAGGGGGACAGCCACACAGCCACAGGAAAAGAAAAGGAGAACCAGCAAAAGGAAGGTGAGCTTGGAGAGGCTTTGGACGGCTGGCAAAGGTGGAGGGAAAAAATAGAGCAAGAGTGAGGCATAGAAAAGATTACGGGAAAAGAGAAAGAAAAACTGGGAAAGGCTGTCTCGTTGAAGTCGGCGTCTATACGCTCTCTCTTCGATTTTTTCTTTGCGCACGGAACTTCATAAAGTGCTAAAGGTAATCCCTTTTGTTTCATATCTCCAAGCAAGCTCAGCAGATTGTATATTCTTTCTTTTTTCATTAGATTTGCATAATTTTTTAATCTGGTCCACAAGTTTACGGTAGGAAGTTGCAAGTTTGACTTGTTTTGATATGATGTGTTCATCTTGTTTTGATGTTCTGGGTTTGCTTTCTGGATTGAAGATTTAGAGGTTGTTTTGTCGGGAAAATTAACTTTGTTTGAGTGTTTTTGATCATGCACGTTTTGTCTTGTATTCTATCTCTTCATGGCTGTTTTGACGATAAAATTGCTGAAAAGAATGGAATTTCTGGGATGGATTTTTGTATGTTGAAGTATTGGATGTTGTTTTCTTGCTAGAAATCTGAAAGCTTACGATGTTGGTTCTTGTGATGTTGGTTAAATGGTGCTAAAGGTTTGTGATTGAGTCTGAAGCCTATGCACGAAAATGAAGAGTCTTTGCTGCAATCAGAATTGTCTAAGGCATGTTTGCGAATAGGAAGGTTTTCAAACCATTTTTGAATGAAGGTTTTCTAGAACCTACATGATTTCCTTTGAAATCTTTCTTTGTTTGGATTGTGGTAGCCATGTATTTCATTGCTTAGGTTAAAGTTATGGTTTTTGGCTGGAAAATTTGATCAAAGTTGTGTGTTTGGATCAAAAAGTTGCGTCAGAAATGAACGGCAACAGGTTTTCATTTCGGTTATTGATTTTTGGGTAGCTAAGTTTCTGGAATGGCTTGAATTTCCTTTGTCCGGTCTGTTTGATAGTAATTTCATGTATGATTTTGCTACAATCTGAAATAGCAGTCCTTAGCAACATATGCCTGATGTCTTCCATTTGTGTCTTGAGCCCAGACTGTAGAAATCTTCTTTAAGAAATGAGTTTTTGCAAATTTTCATCATTCTGCATTCACCTTCCATTTGCATGCATTCGGATGACAAATCTATGTAAAGCTTGGGATTGTTTTGATTTAAGATTGTTGTGGAAACTTGCCGTATGTCTTTGCTGAGTTCTCAAAACATTAAAAGTTGTAGACATCTTGTTTTGTCAAAGTCTGCATCAGAAAATATTGCAGAAAACATCCTCAGCTGCCGAATCCCTTTATTGCAGAAAGCTTGGTTTGAATTCTTGTTTGCATGAAAATCTTCTTCATTCTGGTTCAGCCATCCGCTTGCATGCATGATAGAGTATTGGAAATGATAAGTGTGACAAGAACATGAGGTTGGGTTTTGATTTTGAGATGATTGTGTGAATTTGCCGGGCAACGTTGCTGAAGTTTAAGAGCATAAGAATTGTTGCAGAAATCTATCATTCACGCATCTGCATGAAGTTTTGCATGCAAAATAATTCTGAAAATCACACTTTACCCCCTCAAGTTTTCCCTTATGCCACTAGGACCCAATCAATTGAATAATTTCATCAATTTGGTCCTTGATAGTTTTAATTTTTACAACTTCGTTACTTGTTTGCTTTAATTAGCTACCATGCTTTGCTTAAATTGCACTTAAGTCACAATTTTAAAGGTTATATGATCAATTGAGCTTGTGTTTGTACATTTTCTTTAATTTTCTCAAATAAATTGGTACCTTGACCATTTCTTTTATTTTGGAGGATGAATAAGTGATTTCACTCCATTTAGGGCGTCGATTCAAGGGAGGTACATTCTACCCCTTATATTTGCACTTCATTTGACCCTACGTGCTCCTACGTGTTATGTGAATATGCATGTCTACTTCGCTTTTCTTGCCTTCCCTTAATTCCTTGCATTTATTTCATCTACTTTTACTTTTATTTAAGTTATTCATTATGGGGTATGTGTACACCTCTTGGCTTGTAATAGATAGGGCTTGGCGAGCTTTCTTGTCCATTTTCCCTTTCCCCCCTTTGTTTTAGTTAGCAAATGTAATAAGTTCATTGCTTGCTTTCGTTGCTACGTGTTTAATCGCTTTATTAGGTCCTTGCATCTAGTCAAGCATGCTAAGTGTTATGTGCTACGTGTTTATAAGTGATTCGCATGTCTACTCGCTTTTTATAGTCATGAATGAATGTGATGGATGAATGGACGTCACCACACTAGTCCAATGCTAGTTGTGGCCCCCTTTCCCGTCACCACACTAGTCCAACGCTAGTTGTGGTTCATTGTTCCGTTTCCACTAGTCCAATGCTAGTCGGAATTCACAGAATGGGCTAGTCCAACGCTAGACCCTTAGGGATTTCCCCTCGTTAGTACATGTTTGCATGTTCATTACATGTCATGCATTCTTTTTAGTTTTATCATTTTTGCATGCCCCTCGAACCCCTTTTCCCTCCATTTTAGGATTTTTGCATTTCATGCTAGTTATAGGGTTCATTTGCTTGAGAGTCCCCTTAAATATGGGATATAGACAAGTGTGGCTTTTCCTAAGCCTTAGCACGCTTGTATTCCCTCTATAAAAGGGCAAATTGAGTCACGATTTAGGTCTCCCCGTACCCAATATGCATACATTCCCTAGGATCATGCATTCACTCTACCATTTTATACTCTTATCACACTTTCATTTTTTTTCCTCCCATCTTGCACATGTGCACCCTCATATTTTCACTTGCACACAAACACTTGTAAATACATTTGCACACCTCCACTTACATCCTATTATTTTTATTATTTTTCTCACTTCACATATCCTCACATTGCATACATGCATTCCCTTCATTTGCATCCCACTCGCATTATTCGTGACTTCTTCAAAGGATCGTTATTGGGCTTCACAATTAATGTGATTGGCACCACTCAACCTTTGAAGAGAAATTTCCCCCAATACCCCTAGGTCTAGGGTTTGCATTCATGTAGTGCATCCAAATGTAATAAATTCTTTGGTTAAAACAAGAAAATCTTTGATTAAATCATGCAACTAGCCTTGGCTAGGTCAAAGGGGTGCCTTGGATTTTATCCTTGCCTTCCCCTTTGTCAAATGTGACTCCCGAACCTTTTTCGTTGGTTTTTACGTGGACAAGGAGTCGTTTAAAAGGGGTTTCTTACTACTTTTTCCTATTTTTTCTTTAAAAATTCATTTTTAGGTGACTTGGTACACCTTAACTCATTACCAAGTGGCGACTCCAATTTTGATTTCAAAAACCCTTTTTAAACTACATTTTGGGTCAAATCGTCGCATTCTCAAAACCCCATTTAGACCCATTTTTTCTTTTAAATCACAATTTGTAACGACCCCATTTTCCCCTAAGGCGAACCAGAGGGGTCAACGGGCCGCCTGCCCAGCTCTCGCCAGGACTCCGTCAATCACTACAGTTCTCCAAAAATTACAATATAAATCTCAAATATATACATCAAATTCTCCAAGAACTACATATCACAAACGCTGCGGAATGTACACGTACGTCCATTCAAGTCCAATCATTCATTACAAACCATATCCACAAGCTATTACACAAGAGGCGATCCAAATTCAAACCGTACAAGGTGTAATTCCATCCATTCCAATTCCCCTAGCCCAACAATTACACAAACGATTCCAAATCTAAACTATACAAATTACAAGCCATCCAGGCACACAGATAACGTAATACAGCTCTTCCTTTGTTCGAAACCGGTACTCGCATAAACACATCAAAAACGTAATGCAGTTTATCCAAGACTTGATAAGGACATATATATGTGTCATATATATACATGAGAAAGGTTCAATTGTACACTTCAGAAGTACTTGAATTCATTTACATCAAAATTCCAAATTTTCGAGGAGCAACTCAAAACTAGCTACATAACTAGTTCAACTCATTTCAAAACTTGAGTCCAACAGTGTCCCTGTAAGGAAAACAAAACAACGGGGGTGAGCTTGCGCTCGTGAGGTACCAAATGCACAATTACATGATACGGCCAAATAACATATATGCATAAGTGCTTTCGTTCAAACATCCATTTATAAAAGGATACATTCGGCCCTCAAGGGCCGTTTCCGATGTCCATACTTGATCGTACTCGTTGACACTCCGTCAACCATCGAGGATAACCAAGAACCGTAGACACCTCTTCTCACCATTTCCTTCCACCATTCACCCCCTAATCGGGCCCGCACACCTCATAGTTTCAAAGGGTAATACTCGAGTATATCGCAAGGTCGAGGAGTTAACACTCCACTCGCCTATCAGTGACCCGAAGACTCGTTAACGAATCGCCCAAGCCCTTGCCGGCTCGACTCGAATAACGGTCCAAGGGAATGAGCTCAGTTTTCACAGTAATAATAGGGCATTGCCCTAACAGATATCAAATCACATATTCATGAAATTTCACAGTCCAATAGTAACAATAGTGCAAGCAAGTGGTCAAGAGCGGTAAAGTACACTCTCGACCTATTCAAGTCATATAACAAGTACATTGAACCATTTAATGATACACTCACCAAGCACGGCTCACGAAGCTTATTCGGCAAACCTCATTATCTCGATCGAGTTGGAATCCTAAAACCAAATATCAAGTCAAGCAAAGGAAAATTCTAACATTAACAAGTTTCTATTGCCTTTTGGCATTTTAAAGCTACACCCATCCGATCGAAACAAATCTTATGGCGTTACAAAGCTAAAACATATGTCAACATTTCTTATGAAGATTTCCAAGGCCAAATCACACATTTTCAGGATCAAATATCGAAATCTCGGAGAGGGCAGAAAACTGTCCGCAAAATAGGGTCTATGAACAGTCAAGGGTATTTCAGTCAATTCACAAGCTACAGTACTCCAATCACTCTGAAATTTTGCAGGTAACTAGCTAACTCATATATCTACAAGTTTCATGTTTTGAGCAAGAGCCGAATCAGTCTTTAACATGGTCAAATGTACAGTACGAAAACAGGGCAGAAATAATACAACAAAAGCTGAAATTACACTTCCAAGCCAATCTTTGCAAATAACCATCACTAACCACAATTAAGGGCTAGAAATCCTCACTTAACATGAGACTAGCCTATACTAGTCATGTACATGCCAAAACAAGGATGAATGAACTTAAACAAAGCTTAGAAATGTCACCATTATGGACTCTTAACAACCCAACATCCAATTTACAAGAATTTCCATAAATTTAATCAAGATCACACAACTTCAAATCAATCATATACTCTCCAAAAATGGGACAGCATTACCCCTTAATTTAACACATTTCCAACCTACCCTTCAATACCAAATATATATCAATTCAACTCCATTTGTACATACAATTTATAGACTAGTAAATATACTCAATTAGGGCCACAATGCCCCTCAATCAAGCCAATTAGAAGCTTATAAGCCAACTATTAGAATTTTCCCCAAATCGAAACCCTAGAAACCGGAATTCACACTACAAGCGTAAATTTTCCGCAATTGATCACAATTAACGCATAAAAGCTTCAATTAACACCATTTCAATCCATCAATCCAATCCTAATCATAACTTTCATATAAAATCAGGAAAATACCCAATAAATCAACAATTCACCATCAATTCCTTCAACCCATGAAATACTTCACAATATAACACATTTAATCACCACAAATCATTAATTAACCAATATTAGACCAAAAGGAAACTTGTTTATGCCACTTACCTCAAATTCAAGAAAACCATCAACATAGAGCCTCCCCTCCAAAATCAATCCATCAAAAGCTCTAAGCCACCATAGCAAGCCCATGTGTGAATTATTGTCCAAAACCACCGGTGAAATCACAAGATTTAAGAAGAAATCAAAACTAGAAAATGGAAGAGTTTTTCTCTTTCTCAAGGCCTCGGTTGAGCAACAGCAGAAAATGAAGACAAAAGACAGCAAAACATGATATTTAATGAAGGAAACAGCCGGTCAAAGCTGCTGACCGGCTGTGCCACGTCAGAATCCGGCCGGAATCTGGCCGGATTTCCGGCCGGATTCTTGGCCGGATTCAAGGCAGAGAGCTCCTCAATTTTTTTTCAAAACGGCTGGGCAATCTGGCCAGCTATCCGGCCAGAAACTGGCCGGATTTCCGGCCGGATTCGGCCCCCTTCATATTTCCAAAAAATTTTCTTCTTTTCCAAATTCAAAAATGGTACTATTCCGCTCGTTCAACAAAAACTTGTATAAAAGGAAACCCTCCTTTGGCCGGGGCGTCACAATCTCCCCTCCTTAAAAGAATGTCGTCCTCGACATTTCAACTCATATACATCCGGTCAAGATATCGCTCAGAAACCAGTCAAGCATTAGAATTCAATCTAATCCTACTTGTATTCACCCGGTCTCATCCGTTTTCCCCAAGATTAGTCAAATACTAAGAATCATGGTCCAATTCAACTTATCACTTATCATGGTCAAATACTAATAATCGCTTATCAAATTCAAGTACTAAATATCACGCCAATCCAACTTATCAAATAGTCATGATCCAATAGGGAGTTATCGCGTAGCCAGATAAAACAGGCAAAAGGCTTGAAATAGGACGTAAAGTCCCAGATATCTGGAAGAAATTCAGGATATAGCGAAGCTGCAAATCAAAAATTCATCCCTGGTGGTGCTGGACAACACAACAAGCTAGCACAACGGCTAAACTTCGCCAGAGAGCCTCAATTCAAAATTCCATCCCTGGTGGTGCTGGACAACACAACACGCATGCCTCGCCTGAAGAATGGCGGTGCTGGACAACACAACAGGCAATGCCTCACCAGAGAGGTTCAGTTCAACCGCTACAAAAGAGTAGTAGCCGGTCTACAACCATATGAGTACGAATAAGTTCAAGAGTAGGGTCAAAGCAGCGCCAATTACTTCAGGTTCATAGTGCATGAGTACGAGGAAGTTCAAAAGCAGGGTCAATTATTGCAGGTTCAGGGAGCACGATCACAAATAAGAGTACAAGTGCAAGTTCGAGGTGCATGAGTACAAGTAAGATCACACTGGCCTAGCCTCTGTCCCACAACTTACACTCTTAAACAAAATTCAAGTCCACATTCAGGTTACATACTGATCACATTCCATATATTCAGTCAAATTAGGTCCATTAAGAGTACGTAAGGGCACACTAGCCTAAACAGGTTCAAGTCTCAAGTGAGCTCAGTCTAATCGGTTTCAGACAGTTCGAGTTCTCTTATCAACTCAATACAATACTTTCGGAGTTCAAACTTCCTAAGGTTGTAATATTGACACAGAACCAACTAAACCATATGTTGCGCACAAGAAAATTTCACCAAGATAGAAAGTATATACAAGCAGGATACAAAAGGCAGCACAGCGTATACCATCCTTTCTAAGTCCATAAATAATCCAAAGGGTCTGCATATCCTTAATTTCAATCAAATCACAGGCCTTTACGAAATTAGATCTAATCGAATCATAACACAAGCTGAAACCAAAGATTATCCATTCAAAATTCAAAATCTTTAATAAGCAAGCCACCAGCCAGAGCACTCTCATCCCCAAAAAAATAACCAGGCTCCAAGTGAGAGTCTCAGCTCCAAGTTCAAACCCAAGAGTAAGTACAACTTGCTAACTTACGTCTCAAATGGAAACCAAATCAATTCACACTAACTTCGTACTCTTGAATACAGTCATTCCATATCTCAAAGTTGCCTCAGTCCAAACATTTAAAATTGGCTCACTCTTCTTGAAAGTCAAGAATTTTAAACCTAAGAAGAGTATTTAAAGTAACCAGAAATCTTATCAAGTTCAAGATTCACATTATTAGACATAAGCTTGCCATTCTTTCAAAAACTCAGGATATATATATATTTTTCTTCGTGTAAAATATGGACAAATTCGAGTGTGAGAATATACCAACATACAATCAAGGGGAAAAACTTAGTTTAGACATTGTTATCCTTGTATTAACCCATCATATACAAAATTCAACAACTCATCAGTTATTCACAAATTTTCAAATTTGAAACTTCAAGAAAAATTCACCTTTTACCAAAATCGGAAAAATTACACATATTTAAAGTGTATATATCTTATTTTCTAACATCACTTACAAATAAAACTAGTACATCCTAGTTTTCTTCAAAATCCCAAAACAGAATTTCTTTAGAAGGTAGGTGGGCGGAAAATGCATTTTATTCCTTTGGTACTTCTTTCTTGGTTCAAAACCATCACACATGGAGTTTGACTATCAAATCTCGGTCTCTTATCCTTCTAGCCAGTAATAATAAGTCAACTCTTGCCATACTTAGAGGTATAAGGATAATTCAATTCGTCCAAATTTTTCACTACAACTCTCTCATCCCATATTTTCTTTCAATGTAAAGCCCAAGTAAGAAACTCCCAAATAATCAATTTCTGTAACACCTAAGATACAATAGATCCTCATTCACATAATATTCAAATTAATCCCACAGTCAGACATTCTAAACTTCAAGCTTAGGATACACTACAGAGATCTGAAGCCTAAGCTCTGATACCAATTGTAACGACCCCATTTTCCCCTAAGGCGAACCAGAGGGGTCAACGGGCCGCCTGCCCAGCTCTCGTCAGGACTCCGTCAATCACTACAGTTCTCCAAAAATTACAATATAAATCTCAAATATATACATCAAATTCTCCAAGAACTACATATCACAAACGCTGCGGAATGTACACGTACGTCCATTCAAGTCCAATCATTCATTACAAACCATATCCACAAGCTATTACACAAGAGGCGATCCAAATTCAAACCGTACAAGGTGTAATTCCATCCATTCCAATTCCCCTAGCCCAACAATTACACAAACGATTCCAAATCTAAACTATACAAATTACAAGCCATCCAGGTACACAGATAACGTAATACAGCTCTTCCTTTGTTCGAAACCAGTACTCGCATAAACACATCAAACACGTAATGCAGTTTATCCAAGACTTGATAAGGACATATATATGTGTCATATATATACATGAGAAAGGTTCAATTGTACACTTCAGAAGTACTTGAATTCATTTACATCAAAATTCCAAATTTTCGAGGAGCAACTCAAAACTAGCTACATAACTAGTTCAACTCATTTCAAAACTTGAGTCCAACAGTGTCCCTGTAAGGAAAACAAAACAACGGGGGTGAGCTTGCGCTCGTGAGGTACCAAATGCACAATTACATGATACGGCCAAATAACATATATGCATAAGTGCTTTCGTTCAAACATCCATTTATAAAAGGATACATTCGGCCCTCAAGGGCCGTTTCCGATGTCCATACTTGATCGTACTCGTTGACACTCCGTCAACCATCGAGGATAACCAAGAACCGTAGACACCTCTTCTCACCATTTCCTTCCACCATTCACCCCCTAATCGGGCCCGCACACCTCATAGTTTCAAAGGGTAATACTCGAGTATACCGCAAGGTCGAGGAGTTAACACTCCACTCGCCTATCAGTGACCCGAAGACTCGTTAACGAATCGCCCAAGCCCTTGCCGGCTCGACTCGAATAACGGTCCAAGGGAATGAGCTCAGTTTTCACAGTAATAATAGGGCATTGCCCTAACAGATATCAAATCACATATTCATGAAATTTCACAGTCCAATAGTAACAATAGTGCAAGCAAGTGGTCAAGAGCGGTAAAGTACACTCTCGACCTATTCAAGTCATATAACAAGTACATTGAACCATTTAATGATACACTCACCAAGCACGGCTCACGAAGCTTATTCGGCAAACCTCATTATCTCGATCGAGTTGGAATCCTAAAACCAAATATCAAGTCAAGCAAAGGAAAATTCTAACATTAACAAGTTTCTATTGCCTTTTGGCATTTTAAAGCTACACCCATCCGATCGAAACAAATCTTATGGCGTTACAAAGCTAAAACATATGTCAACATTTCTTATGAAGATTTCCAAGGCCAAATCATACATTTTCAGGATCAAATATCGAAATCTCGGAGAGGGCAGAAAACTGTCCGCAAAATAGGGTCTATGAACAGTCAAGGGTATTTCAGTCAATTCACAAGCTACAGTACTCCAATCACTCTGAAATTTTGCAGGTAACTAGCTAACTCATATATCTACAAGTTTCATGTTTTGAGCAAGAGCCGAATCAGTCTTTAACATGGTCAAATGTACAGTACGAAAACAGGGCAGAAATAATACAACAAAAGCTGAAATTACACTTCCAAGCCAATCTTTGCAAATAACCATCACTAACCACAATTAAGGGCTAGAAATCCTCACTTAACATGAGACTAGCCTATACTAGTCATGTACATGCCAAAACAAGGATGAATGAACTTAAACAAAGCTTAGAAATGTCACCATTATGGACTCTTAACAACCCAACATCCAATTTACAAGAATTTCCATAAATTTAATCAAGATCACACAACTTCAAATCAATCATATACTCTCCAAAAATGGGACAGCATTACCCCTTAATTTAACACATTTCCAACCTACCCTTCAATACCAAATATATATCAATTCAACTCCATTTGTACATACAATTTATAGACTAGTAAATATACTCAATTAGGGCCACAATGCCCCTCAATCAAGCCAATTAGAAGCTTATAAGCCAACTATTAGAATTTTCCCCAAATTGAAACCCTAGAAACCGGAATTCACACTACAAACGTAAATTTTCCGCAATTGATCACAATTAACGTATAAAAGCTTCAATTAACACCATTTCAATCCATCAATCCAATCCTAATCATAACTTTCATATAAAATCAGGAAAATACCCAATAAATCAACAATTCACCATCAATTCCTTCAACCCATGAAATACTTCACAATATAACACATTTAATCACCACAAATCATTAATTAACCAATATTAGACCAAAAGGAAACTTGTTTATGCCACTTACCTCAAATTCAAGAAAACCATCAACATAGAGCCTTCCCTCCAAAATCAATCCATCAAAAGCTCTAAGCCACCATAGCAAGCCCATGTGTGAATTATTGTCCAAAACCACCGGTGAAATCACAAGATTTAAGAAGTAATCAAAACTAGAAAATGGAAGAGTTTTTCTCTTTCTCAAGGCCTCGGTTGAGCAACAGCAGAAAATGAAGACAAAAGACAGCAAAACATGATATTTAATGAAGGAAACAGCCGGTCAAAGCTGCTGACCGGCTGTGCCACGTCAGAATCCGGCCGGAATCTGGCCGGATTTCCGGCCGGATTCTTGGCCGGATTCAAGGCAGAGAGCTCCTCAATTTTTTTTCAAAACGGCTGGGCAATCCGGCCAGCTATCCGGCCAGAAACTGGCCGGATTTCCGGCCGGATTCGGCCCCCTTCACATTTCCAAAAATTTTTCTTCTTTCCCAAGTTCAAAAATGGTACTTGTGAGGCCCCAGTTCGTTCTACGTTGATATATTCATTATTTGGGCGGTAACGTTTGGTTTTGGGAGTATTTCGAAAACCCTAAGTAGGGATTAAGATTTAAACCCTAAGTTCCGGTTAAGATTGAAAACCCGTTTTCTACATTTTCTTTATTAGAAAATTCTCCAGGATAATTTTCATGAGTAAATATGGGTTTTAGATGATTTTTCTAGTATTGGTTAGATTTTGAGAAATTAAGAACGTATATCGGACGTGGGACCCACTAGTGCGAAAAGTTCGGAAAAATTCGGCCAATTAGGTTAAATTCCGGATACTGTGTAAAATTTATCGGGTGTTAAGAGATAAGTAGAGAGTGAGATATGATTGATGTGAGAGAGAAAAGAAAAGATAAGATTGCATTTAATGAGGTGACAAGTGTCACCATTATATTGGACATGACTTATGATTCACTATTCACCATTTTGACCTTTTGACTAATTGGGTAAATATCTCAAAAATTCACCAAAAATCACCATTTCCTCCTACTCCATGGCCGGCTCTCACTTGGACAAAGAAGAAGAAACTCTTCAACAATTTTAGCTTCCATTTAGCTCAATCTTCCAAAATCATTCACCTAAATTAGTTTCTACTCCATAAAATCCTACCACTTGGTGCTAGTGAGTGCTTTGGTGAAGTTTTGTGGAGAGCTAAGGTGTTCTACAACTTCCTCTCTCTTGTTTACTTGGTAAGTGAAGCTTAAACTTCCACCTACACCTATTGATGCTTAAGATATGATTAGTAGTGATTAAAGTGCTGAAATTTCTGGTTTTATCTTGGTTTGAAGTGATTTGGTGAAGTTTTGATTTTATTGATGATTTTTCTGGTTTAATTGGATTATGGTGTTGTGGTTGTTTATGATGATTGATAATGAGGGGTTATGACTCTAGTGGATGGAAATGATTGATATTTGCAACCAATTTTGGATTTGGAATAAATTTTGGAAAGTTAGGGTTCATGAAGCTACATTCTGCCCGAATTTATTACACCATGTTAGAGGCCGAATTGGCCTTGGCTTAAAACATGAACATTGTAGGTAGTGATGTGTTTGAAGTGCGTGTAAAATTTCAGGTCATTTGGACTAGTGTAGAGTGAGATATGTCGATTTTACTGTTGCTGTTCTGGGTTGCTCAGAATGTGAAAACTGCGCTTGTAATCGTTTGTTTTGACTGGAATTGGTTTGGATTTTGAAGTTGGTTTCTTCTGATGAAATGTAGCTGGATGTCTTAGGTAACTTATGCCTTTGGAATTTCGGCATTTGGACTTGTATGGACTGAGATATACCGATTACAGTTTTCTGCGTTTTGCAAACCTGTTTTGGTAATTCTGGATTTGTATTTTGCATATTTAACCTAGTTGTGCTAGGATTTGGACTGAGTGGCCTTCTACATTATTGTAGCCCTGTTTCTTAGCTTCGAAACAGTGGGTCTTACACCCCTATCCGATAACCGTAGTGAATTTGGTGCCATTACCGCATATTGAGGTCAAATACGGTTTGTGATTCTAGTACGTTTTTGGAAAGTTTATGGCTGGAACTTTGGCTTCACATTTGACTGAGTTACAAGCTGTTTGGGCTTCCGACCAAAACACCAAACTTATAGCCCTATATCCGAGCTTTCTAACGACCTTGGAATTTCATGAATCGGATTTATAAAACCTGAGATATAGCCGAGCAAACAAGGCCTGCCCGTGAAAATGACCAGAAATCTGTTTTGGTCCTGATGACCAATTTCCGTTCCGAATTTGGAGTTCCGACCTTCATGAAAGTTGTTCCATTTGGAATGAACTATCTAACTGCCAATTTTCAGCTCTTTTGACCATGTGTAGCATAGAAAACAGTTTGCACTCAAAACTGACCATTTGTGCATTGGCCAGATTTCGTAAGTGATTGTGTTTGGCTCATTTGGGACTAAAGCCTCCAGTTTCAGTTCTGGATGTCTTCATAACAGTTGTTGTTCATCCTTTAAGCTTCGATATGGCGTCTCATACGCCTTAATCCGATGTTCGTAGCTCAACTTATGAGTAAACTAGAAACGAGTGTCAAATCTGCCGTTTCCGCTAACGGCCGTCTCCGTTTCCGTTCGTCATATTTACGTGCGCGCGTGCCGTTTTTGCCGTTTTGCTTGTTTTAGGCACGATAATAGTCGTTTGCGATATTATGTGACACAATCTTCTATTTCAGACGGTGGTGAGCTGGGCGGAACTGGTGGGGCCCACTACTAGCTGTTCATTTCGATCCGACTTCGTACTTTTGCTATTTCAGTTTCTGTGTAAGTATTCAGGCCAGTTTGGTGTGTTTTCTTTGCTATGTGTTTGAGATATGTGAAAAGGGCACTTAGGCGAGGGTGTACTTTATCGCACTCGACCTAAACCCTAATTTGAATGTATAATTGTACTTGGCATATGTATATGAACCTTTTGGAACCAAAACCCTTGAGCTTGTGGCTCGGGGCGACTTTCGAATAAAGTTTGTGAAGTTTGCAAAGTTTGTGATTTTGAATAATTTTGTGAAGTTTGTGAGTTTGGGGCGAACTCTTGACCTGGTTGGACTATTCGAGCCGGTTAGGGCTTGGTCGAAGTCAGTCCAACTTAGTCTGAGGTCACCAAGTTTGTAGGTTCATGTTATGAACCAATTTTGTGAATCCGGTTCACCGAGAAAGTGACCAAGTTTGTGACCCGAGCTTGTGACTCAAGCTCAAGTTTGTGATTTCGTTCGCCCGGGCAAGTTTGTGAGGTGACTGGCCAGTGAGGGTGATAAGGTGTCGGTGGGTGTACAAGTGAAGTTCTACGGACTATTATTTGCAGTCGACGGAGTGTCGGCAGGAGATCACGCATGGCACATGAGTTGGCTTTGGAGCCACCTGTATCCTTATTATGTGATGTTACTTTTCTGCTTTTGCTTTACTCTTATTGTGTAACTGTTACATGAAATTTATGCTTTCGCCCCTGTTTACTTACTAAGCATATAGCTTACCCCATTCCTTTTGTTTTCCTTAGCAGGGGCCGACGCGGGGACTTTTGGCTCGTATACTAGTATAGTTAGATTGGCTTGTAATAGTTGAACAGTTAGGATGTTTGTTTTTGTTTTGGTGGTTTGACTCGATACTTTTGGAGAATGTAATTATAACTCTTTTGGGATTGTATATATTGTTTTTAGTGCTCTTTCGAACTTTAAGTTTTGAGTCCTGGCACGAGCTAGGCAGGCGGCCCGCCGATACCCTTGGGTTCGCCCTTGGGAGAAGTGGGGTCGTCACAGTACTATTCTGCTCGTTCAACAAAAACTTGTATAAAAGGAAACCCTCCTTTGGCCGGGGCGTCACACAATTCATTTTCCAATCACAAATTGAATCAAAAAATACATTTTTTAAACCTATTTTATTTATTTATCAAAAAATGGGGCGCGACATATGGCAACTTTGACTAAACCAAATTTCGTTCTTCTTACCTTTCTCTTGGCTTCCATTCTGCTCCATTTTCTTCTTGTGGCCGAGCTTCAAGAGAGAAACTAGCAACTTCCACCTAAAATCAAGCTTGTTTGAGCGGAATCGATGAAACTAAACCGATTAATCTTTCCTTTTGGTGCTTGGGAGGCTTGGGGTGCTGAAACTTTGGGGAGAAAGTGGTTTGTTTCTCACTTACAAGGGGCTTTGGGAAGGTATCATACTTGAATTTGCTTTACTCTTGTTAATTTTGCTAAAGTTGGGGATAGAAGTTCTTAATCTTGGATTTTGATGGTTAAATTCCTAGTTGTGATGATATAGTGGAATGTTTAGTTAGGGTTTGCAATTTTCAGCCTTGATTTTATGGTTATTTACCTAGCAATTAATGGTATTGAGCTAGTAATTGATGGTTTTGATGATATAGTACTTGATAGTAATGAGCTAGGATATGAATTTTTAGAGTAGAAGTGAATTTCCAGCTTTGATGATGAATCTACCATGTTACTGACCTACATGTTCATCCATGATAGAGGCCGAATCAGGTCAAGGTCAAAGCATGAAAGTTGTAGGTAATGGAGTTAAATATCTTCCTGTAAAATTTCAGCTCAATCAGAGTACTGTAACATGTGAAATGACAAAAATACCCCTGACTGCCAAAAGCCCTATTTCACCGGCAGCTTTCTGCTTTCTCTGAGATTTAACATTTTGACCTTGAAAATGCATGAACTGGGTGGTAATGACTTCATAAGAAAAGTAGGTCTATGTCTTAGTTTTGAAACGCCATAAAATGTACCCCAATCGAATAAGCGTAGCTTTAGTTGTGACCAAAACGCCAGAAGGTGTCAAGCCTGCTACTTAGTTATTCTACTTTAATACTAGTTTCCAAATTTGATTTTTGGATTGCATTGCTAGAATTGCTTTGTATTTGGATGACATTGAGCCTATTGAAGGGCTATTGTGTTAAGATTGTTTATGTGTGAATTTGGGCTGAGTTGAGAAAAATAATAAAACCATAAATGGCTAGAAAATAGTAAAATACAAAGGGCATGCTGCCCAAATTTTCACTCGAGGGTTAGGCGCGTGTACTCGCGACTTGAGCGAAGATTTGAGGTCGAATTAAACTTGAATTGTCTAGGGTATTCGAGTCTTTTTTCATAGTGGTATATAAGCTGGAATTTGGCAGAAACTTGTACCCTTGGAAACATGAAAGTAGCGTCCAATAAAAATACGTTTTCCTCGTCTTTTTTACTCAAATGAGAATTCCAAAGTTTTAATTGGTTCCTTACCAAAACTAAAAGAGCGAGTATGAATTTTTTAGGGTGTGATAAGTAAAATAAATATTACCCAAATGAATTTCAGTTACTTGATTTTCGTTAAACGAAATGCTTAAGTTTCGAACCTTAGTTAATTTCAAAGCTCTTAAACAATGTTTTATCGCGGATTTGGACTCCAACAAAAGAGTTACACCTAAGCGTGGTTTTGACAAGCACTAAATCTTTGATGAGTGCTTCCAAAAACATGATTGAACTTGATATTTGATTTACCAATGTGATCGGATAACATTTGTTTGGTTTGGTCGGGCAAGTGTGTACTTTATCGCACTTGATTTAACTCAACTAAATACTTGATATCTCATTCATGCTTGTACAAAAGGCTTGATTTGCATTGACCTGTACTTGTATTTGTACTTGTGCTTGACTTGTAAGTGCTGAGTGGCAGTATGTACCACACTCGATACCAGTGGGAAGTACCTCTTATTCCCGTCTCCGTACTTTTCTCTTGACTAAGTCGATTAGTCATCGACTATAGTGACTACCTGAGAACCCAAACCCCACTGGCTCGTTAATCGAGTTGAGTCGGCAAGGGCTTGGTCGATTAGGTAAGAATCATGGGTATCTATTGTTGTCAAGTGGAGTATTATCTTCTCGACTAATCAGTATGCTCGAGTATTACCACCAGTGTTTAGTTAGTGTTCGGGCCCGGTAAGGGGGATGAATGGTGGACGGATTGGTGTTAAGCGAAGTACTACTGGATTGGTTACCTTACTTGAAAGTTGACGGAATGTCAACTAATACTTGATCAACATCTGGTGAAGCAATGGGAAATAGGCTCCTGAAAGCCATCTGTATCCTTATACTTTGATTGTTATTCGTAGTGTTATTAATTTTTTTAGAAAAGAATTTTACACTCGCTCATTTTGAGATTTGTTACTTGAAGTGTTATTACTCACTTTTATGGACTGGTTATGCTCGCTACTTTGTTACTTTGATACGTGAACTTTTCAATAATGGTCAACTTGCTATTTGGAACGTCACTAGGCTTTTAGCTCATTCCACACCATTTGTTATCCTTACAGGGGGTACGAGCGAGATGTGGGACTGGAACAGACTAGCATTGTCTAGTTTTTAGAAATTTTGTAATTGTACTCGCACTAGCCGCTCGATTAGGGATGAACGTATTTAGAACTTCAATCTTTCGATGTATTTGGGGTTGTATGGATGTTTGAGATAGAAATGAATGTATTTGTACGTTTTAAGTTTGGGAACTGTTATTTCCTTTACTCTTGAGGTTGTAACTTATTTTATTTGAAGTGAGTGAGTGAGTGAACGAGTGAATCCTGGCGAAAGCTGGGCAGGCGGTCTGCTAAACCCTGGGGTATGCCCTAGGGTGAGGTGGGGTTGTCACACTCTCTACTGCAGTCAGTGAATTGATATGGCCAACGAACTTTCCTTCTTATACTCTTTTAGTTCTCTACTTAGAAGACTTTAAGATCGGAAGAAAATTATACTACTCGGTGGTCAATGTGTCCAATCGGTGGTACACTCTTCTAAGCTGCTCCTGCTCAAGCTACATTCCACTGTTTCTTTCTCTTGGTTTCTGCTCAAAAATCCTGTTGGCTTGTTTTTGTTGGCTGCATGGTAGCTCAACCGAGCTCAAGGTTGGTTTGGTAAGGAGGGGAACTGAAGTTTTGTTCTCAGCCACTGCCCAAATTTTTAGCAACTAGTTTTCTTTTTTTTCCTCTCAGTCACTGTCTGGATTTAGTAGACCATTGGCTGTAGATTTTCTTTGGTTTCTCTCAATCACAGCCCAAGTTTTTATTTAACCTTTGGTTGCCTAAGTCCTCGGTTGTCCAGGAACTAAAGTTCTCTTTTGGCGTTGCATGGCTAATTGTCCAACCGTTAATGGTTAAATTGGTCCTTTAGTTTACTATTTCATACATTCACTCATAACTTTATTGGTATTTTCTTGGAAAATTTTCTTACATTGATCTAGTAGATCTTTACACATTTGATTTTAAAGAAAATTAATTAGATATGTAACTTATTCATCTATATAATATATTTTACGTGTCTAGTAATATTTGCAAATGACATAAATTATGATATGCATGCCATATATTTATTTGGTTTCATAAAATTTTAGCACCATTCTAGGATATTTATAAATTCTAAATTTTATCCGAATTCAACTAGGCATTTAATTTAAGCAATTATGTGTTCTATATGATACTTCTAATAGAAAATTTTAATATAATGAAGTAAATTTGAAATATACACATAAATTTCTCAGAGTTCTCACATCCTTTCCCTCTTAAAAAAATTTCGTTCTCGAAATTTCGTATCTTTAGTCATGAAAAGTTTTGGATATTCCTTATGTATTTTCTTCCAATTTCCACATCACTTTCTCCAATCATTCATGTTTCCACTAGATCTTAACCAAAGAGATTTATTTCTTAGCGTTTTCTCCTTTCAATCTAAGGGTTGTATCCACTGCTTCCCCAAGTATATAAAATTCAACTACTTTAGTTTACAATTCAATTGGGCATTATACCTAATTAAACAATCTATAATTAAGATAACATCATAAACCTGACATTATCACTCCCTAAACTCTATAACTCTCACAACTAGTCTATATACAAATATGTAATAATCAATTATGCATGTAAACAATTGTAATTAACTATATCCTAGAAACACATTCTATGAGGACTTGCAAAATTCTTCATATTTTCTTAAAATTTTCTTTTATTTTAAAAAAATTACTTTATAATATCTTTACTACACATTTACTCCCTTAATAGTTGCAATAAATTATAGAATCAAGAGTTTCATCTTTAGTTTTATAATTAGCGTAACTTAGGGTTTTTGCGTATTTTGGTAGTGTGATTAATTGGTGAGGTGTATGTATTAAATTTAGTGGTTAAAAGTGAGTTAAATAAGGGAAAGTGTGTGATTAGAAGTGCTATTAATAAGTTGGTGAATCATAAGTTAAAATACTAATACGTGCGAGTTAAGGAAAATCGGCTTGAACCGACATACAACGTTTGCTACCGATTGAGTACACTACTTGAACATTACTTATTATCTTAATTTCCTTGCCTTTATTTCAGAAATATCAACCCTAAAATATCCTTTAGCTGGCCAAAAATTTTGACCAAGAGAAAAGAGGAAAAAAGAAAAATTTTGAGATTTAACCAACTTTGACTAAACAAATTTCCTTCCTTCTATCTTCAAATTGGCTTCATTTCTTCTTCATTTTCCCCTTGGTTGGCCGAGCTTTAGGAGAGGAAAAAAACAATAGAGAAAACTTGTAACTTCAAGCTTGAATCAAGCTTGTTTGAGTAAAATCAACAAAACTAAACCGATTAAACTTACCTCTTGGTGCTTGGAAGGCTTGGTGTGCTGAAATTTTGGGAAGATAGTGGTTTGTTTCTCACTTGCAAGAAGTTTTTGGAAGGTATAAGGCTTGAACTTGCTTTCCTCTTGTTTAATCTTGCTAAAGTTGGTATAGAAGCTTTTAATCTTGACTTTCTATGGTTGATTGTTTAGTTTTTGATGGTGTAGTGGCATGTTTAGCTAGGGTTTGCATTTTTTTCAGCTTTGGTTATTGTTGTTTATCTAGTAAGTGATGTTATTGAGCTAGGATATGGATTTGGTGAAGGGATTAATGGTTTGGTTGTGACTTTTTAGAGTAAAAGTTGAATTTCCAGCATTTGTAGTGATTCTGCCCTATTTTTTGAACCAAACTGACCTGCATATTTGTCCATGATAAAGGCCAAATCAGTTCTTTCTCATGAAAGTTGTAGGGAATTGAGTTAACTTTCTACCGAGAAAATTTCAGCTCAATCAGAGTATGGTAGCTTGTGAAATGACTAAAATATCCCTGACTGCCCAAATGCCCTATTTAACTGATAGCTTTCTGTTTTTTTTTTGAGATTTCAAATTTTGACCTCGAAAATGCAAGAAATGGGTGTCAATGTCTTCATAGGAAATGTAGGTCTATGTCTTAGCTTTGAAACGTTATAAAATGTGCCCTAATCCGATAGGCATAGCTTCAGTTGTGACCAAAATGCCGAGAGATGACAAACCTGACACTTAGCCATTCGTCTTTAAAACTGGTTTCCAGCTTTGATTTTGATGGTTGCATTACTAGAGTTGACATGTATTTGACTGACATTGAGCCTAGTTGAATAGTTTCTTTTTTTGTTGAGCTTGCTTATATGTTGAATTTGGGCTGAGTTGAGGATGGAAATGAAGCCTTAAGTGGCTGGAAAATAGCTAAATACCAAGGGCATGACACCCAATTTTTCACTCGAGGTTTAGGCTTATGTACTCGCGACTTGAGTGGAGATTTGAGGTCTAATTAGACTTGGATCATCTATGGAAGTTGAGTTTCCTTTAGTCAAGGTATATAAGTTGAAATTTTTGCCGGAACTCATACCCTTGAAAAGTGAAAGTCGCGACCCTTTCGAAATACAATTTTTTCGATCTTTGATACCAAGTGCGACTTCCAAAGTCTAAATCACTTCTTTATCAAAACTAAACGAGTGAGCATGAATTTTTCAGAGTCTGATAAGTAACTTGAGTAATACTTAAACGAGTTGCATTTCTTGAAGCGAAACTCTTATGTTTCAAACCCTAGTTGATTTTAAACTCTTGCATAATATTTTACCGCAAATTTGGACTCCATCCAAGGAGTTGCACCTGGACGTGACCTTGAAAAGCACTAGACCTTTGGTGGTGCTTCCAAGTGCATTTTTGTACTTAATACTTGCTTTTACATGTTTTACCAATGTGCTTAGACAATATTTGACTTGTTTGAAGGGACAAGGGTGTACTTTATCGCACTTGTCCTAAACATGACTTGTTGCTGTGCCTTGAGTGCACATGACTTGATATACTTGTCTAAGCGTGAGCACTCTGGAATTCTAGAAACCCTGAACCTAGTTAATCGAGTTGAGCCGGAAAGGGCCTGGTCGATTAGATAACGAACCCTAGGTCTTTTGTTTTGTCGAATAGAACGATACCTCCTTGACTAATCGGTATACTCGAGTATTACCATGCGTGTTTCTCGTGGTGTTCAGACTTGGTAAGGGGGTTGAATGGTGGACGGATTGGTGTAAAACGGGGCATTACTGGACTGGTTACTTTACTTGAAAGTTGATGGAGAGTCAACTAATACTTGATCAAGCTATGGCGGAGCTATTTTGAAATAGCGGCTATATCCTTTCACTTGATATGTTGAATATTCATTACTTGGCTCATTTTCTAGATTTCATATGCTCTCTATTTTGATACTTATGAATTTAAATCATGGTTAATTTGCTATTTGGGTCTGCATGATGTTTTGAAACGTCACTGAATTTTAACTCACTCTATTAGTTTTTATTTCCTTACAGGGGGTACGAACGAGGGCGTGAGACTGCTACAGACTAGCGTAGTCTAGTTTTTAAATTTTTGCAATTGTACTTGCGCTAGTGCTCGACTAGGGTTGATTGTACCTGGATTATAAACACTTTTGACACATTTGGGCGTGTATAAGCCTTGGAGATGGATTTAAGTATCAATGTATATGTTAAGATTGAAATTGTTGTTTTATTTCCTTTCTATGGTTGTAAGTTATTTTCTTGACTTAAGCGTGAATGAGTCCTGACGAGAGTTGGGCAGGTGGCTCGTTAAACCCTAGGGTACGCCTTAGGGGGAGGTGGGGCCGTCACACATTCACTCTACATATATCATTACTACAAAACAAACTCATGATCAATTGAATTACACCATAAAGAAGTCAATTACAACATATATCAAGCTCAAGTACACTTTAAGAAGAAGTCAAACAAGTCTTTAGTATAAATACATTTAGTATCAAAACATGGCAAAGTTCCAACTCGATCATCCCAATCTAATGGTTTATTGGGTCAGTTCATAATAGAGCTGGTATATCCCTGAAATTTCTACCTTTAGTTTTTGTTTTCCTTATACGGGGTACGAACGAGGGCGTGAGACTGGTACAGACTAGCGTAGTCTAGTTTTTAAATTTTTGTGATTGTACTTGCGCTAGTGCTCGACTAGGGTTGATTGTACCTGGATTGTAAACACTTTGACATATTTGGGCGTGTATAAGTCTTGAAGATGGATTTAAGTATCAATGTATATGTTAAGATTGAAATTGTTGTTTTATTTCCTTTCTATGGTTGTAAGTTATTTTCTTGACTTAAGCGTGAATGAGTCCTGACGAGAGTTGGACAAGCGGCTCGCTAAACCCTAGGGTATGCCTTAAGGGGAGGTGGGGCCGTCACACATTCACTCTACATATATCATTACTACAAAACAAACTCATGATCAATTGAATTACACCATATAGAAGTCAATTACAACATATATCAAGCTCAAGTACACTTTAATAAGAAGTCAAACAAGTCTTTAGTATAAATACATTTAGTATCCAAACATGGCAAAGTTCCAACTCGATCATCCCAACCTAATGGTTTATTGGGTCAGTTCATAATAGAGCTGGTATATCCTTGAAATTTCTACCTTTATTCATGGAAGTTCGATTTTTTTTCAATTTTTTTAAATCGATCATAGCCTATCTCACACTAACTATCTGTTCAAATATCCCAATAATATCATTCCATTCAATAGAATTATCAAGTCATGGCTTCAACATTAGTCTGTCCTTACTTCCAAACTTATGAGACGATAAATAGATCAAATTTACTAACTTTTAAATTTTATACATGTTCTCACTCTTTCCTACTTCTTGTTATCAATAATTGTTATATCAACTTCTTATAAAACATGTTACGATAAGTATTTCCTTAGACCCATAAATTGCATCGATTCACCATAACATTATCGCGCTAATAATCACAACCTACCACATATTACATTTCTTTGAATTTCATTACAAAATAATTCATTTTCTTATTTCATCCATCTAAGTCTTGCCTTAATAGTTATAGCACCATTAACTTAAACCTTGTCTTAATCTTATCCATTGATAGAAGTCTATTTCATACTAACTACCGTGTATGATCATCCCAACATAGCCAAGGTGACAATCTTTTCAAGTGCATTTACTAATCCAATTACCCCATTAGTAACACTAACCAAAATTCCTTAGTAAATTGTAGACCTACTACGTCTAATATGAAATCAAATAGTATGATTGTGAGAACCCGTAAAACCCTAAATATTTTTCCTAGGGTTTGCGTACAACCCTAAGTATGATTGTAGACCTACGAACTTGCATTCTGGACTTTGGAGGCAACTGGGGTCAGCACATGACCTTAGTAGAGTTTGCGTACAACAATAGCTTCCATTCGTCGATTCAAATGGCTCCGTACGAAGCTCTCTACGGACGCAAGTGCCGGTCGCCGATTTACTGGGACGAAGTTGGCGAAAAGAAAGCACTGGACCCGGCAACTATTCCATGGTTGGAAGAGGCTCAAGAGAAGGTCAAGTTGATAAGGCAACGGCTTCAAACAGCCCAAAGTCGACAAAAAAGCTACGCGGATAATCGAAGAAAAGACTTGGAGTTTGAAGTTGGAGACTACGTATTTCTCAAGATCACACCCTTACGAAGTCTTACAGCGGGTAAAGGAAAGAAGCTTCAACCGCGGTACGTCGGACCCTACAAGATTCTTCAGAGGGTTGGAGCGGTCGCGTATCGATTGGAACTGCCATCCAATCTCTCTCGAATCCACGATGTGTTTCACGTCTCAATGCTAAAGAAGTATCATCCTGATCCATCCCATGTCTTACAACCGGAGGAAATTGAAGTGGACGAATCGCTTGCCTATGAAGAGAAACCGGTCCAAGTGCTCGATCGGAAAGTCAAGGAGCTCAGAAACAAGCGGATTCCGCTAGTGAAGGTGCTATGGAGAAACCACGGAGTTGAGGAAGCTACCTGGGAGATGGAAGAGGAAATGCGAAAGAAATACCCAAACCTTTTCGGGAATTAAGGTGAGAAATTTCGAGGACGAAATTCTTTTAAGGGGGAGAGAGTGTGAGAACCCGTAAAACCCTAAATATTTTTCCTAGGGTTTATTTCCCCTTAATTGCTTGTTTTCTGCATTTTCGGGCTTAGGAATATCTTTATGGTAGATTTTATGCGTAATTATAGTTTTTAGATGATTTTTCTAGTATTGGCGAGTTTTTGAAAAATTAAGAATATATATTGGACGTGGGACCCACTGGTGCGAAAAGTTCGGAAAAATTCGGCCAATTAGGTTAAATTCCGGATATGTTGTAAAATTTATCGGGTGTTAAGAGATAAGTAGAGTGTGTGAAATGATTGATGTGAGAGAGAAAAAGAAGTGATAAGATTGCATTAATGAGGTGACAAGTGTCACCCTCTTATTGGTTTTACTTTAAGACTTACTATTCACTATTTTGACTTTTGACCAAATTGAGTAAATATCTTGAAAAATTGCTCAAAAATCACCATTTTCTTCTCCTCCATGGCCGGTTCTTCCTTGAGCCAAGAAGAAAGAAATTCTTCAACTTTCTAGCTTCCATTTCACTCAATCTTCCAAAACCAACCACATAAATTAGATTCTACTGCATAAAATCAATCCATTGGGTGCTAGTGAGTGGTCTAGTGAAGTTTGTTTGAAGAGCTAAGGTGTCCAACATCTCCATCTCTCTTGTTTACTTGGTAAGTGGTGTGTGACTTCCCTCTTATACTTAATAAAGCTTAAATTATGCTTAGTATGTAACAGCCCCACTTTCCCCTAAGGCGAACCAAAGGGGTTAGCGGACTGCCTGCCCAACTCTCGCCAGGACTACGGATCAGATTAGGGCTATCTGCTTCACTCCGGAACTTACAAACTCGCGTAAACACATCAAAATGGTAAAATAACCCAAAATAAAAAAAATGAAATCCGGAGCCGGCCATGAATAGTAACCGACCCGTCAGAACCCAACCGAAATAACTAACAAACATTCACACTGAACTTTAGCGTTTACAAATCAAAATGACATACAAAAGCTTTCAAAAGTTAATACATATACACGGTTTGCCAAATCAAAAGAGAAAACGCCCCAAAAGTACACTTAGGGTTTTAATACATGAGCTATACAAAAGATATGTTCATCTAGCTCAATTTGGCAGCCATTTGTCAAATCCAGACCAAAAGGGTTTATTTTCCTGTAAGGAAAACAAAAGGAACGGAAAGGGGTGAGCTTGCGCTCAATGAGGTACCAAACAAATAGCATTAAAATCATGGCATTTCACATTTAACAAATCAGATACACATGTCAGATGTAAAGCACAGAAACCAATGATTCAAATCAGAAGGATACGGGTGGCTCTCAGGAGCCAAATTTCAAGCGCAGTACTTGATCCAAACCGGTTGACTCTCCGTCAACGTATATAGAACCAAAACGTCCGTAGACCCCTCTTTACACCGAATTCCGTCCACCAAACACCCCTTTACCGGGCCCGCTCACCGTAACCGAACAGAAATGGTAATACTCGAGTATACCGGAATCAAGGGTCTCAATACCCAAAAATCCCCGAACAGACTACCGTGGTTCGTTATCTAATCGTCCAGGCCCTTGCCGGCCCGACTCGAATAACTTAACCACAGGATTGAGCTCATAGGTCATAGAAATCCGAACAGATGCAGACACAGATAACAGATTCAAATTTTGCATAGTAAATTGGCATATGAACAGACTAGAGAACGAGTGTGATAAAGTACACCCCCGTCTCGAACAAATAAACAGATTGCAGAGCAGAAATCAAGTTAAACAGCAATGGAGGGGAGTGGTACACTCACCGATTCAACTTCAAAAAGTTTCACTTCAGATTGGCCTTAATCGCCAAGAAACCCTAAAATAATCAAAATAAACCAATTGAAGGTTTTACTTCCAGAATCGAGTAAACAGAATGCACATGTGAGGCTCGACTACACGTCGTACGCCTTGCCAAATAAATACTAATGCAAGAATGCAAAAACATGATTCCCTTGGAAACGAAAAGGTAGCATGAAGACTTAGGCGCAAACAACCCAAAAGCCTTTCATTTCCACCAAAAGGCAAATCCAACTTAAAGGAACCAAACGGCCTAGAAAATTAGGGCAGCACTTCCCCTAAATTTCTTACTTTTCCCAGCCATTAAGGCTTCACTATATCCTCAAATCAGTCCCAACATTTCACACAAGAGTCACCTCATTTCCCAAAAGCCGTTCACTAGGCTCAAAGCAGTACAAGTACAAAAGTTAGCTAGGAAACAACCGAAATGAAAGCAAGCCCTAAAACAGACTCGATAACGAGTCATATAGCCATACCAATTATAACCCTACTAGGGTTTTATATGCATAAATAAGTATCATAGGTAACCAGAAATTAAGAAATGGCTTTAACTTAGGCCTTAACAAAAAAAACGTATTTGACCTCATAATGCGGTAATGACACCACTTTCACTACGGTTATCGGATGGGGGTGCAAGATGCACCGTTTCGAAGCTATGAAACAGAGCTACAACAATGTATAAGGCCACTCAATCCAGTTCCTAACACAACTAGGTCAAATATGCCAAATACTAACCCAGAATTCCCAAAACAGGTTTGCAAAACACAGAAAACTGTAATCGGTATATCTCAGTCCATACAAGTCCAAATGCCGAAATTCCAAAGGCATATGTTAGCTAAGACATTCAGCTACATTTCATCAGAAGACACCAACTTCAAAATCCAAACCAATTCCAGTCAAAAGGGCCAATTACTATCGCAGTTTTCGCATTCTGATCAAAGCAGAACAGCTACAGTAAAAACGGCATAACTCACTCTACACTCATCCAAATGACCTGAAATTTTACAGGCACCTCAAACACATCAATACCTACAACTTTCATGTTTTGAGTAAAGTCTAATTCGGCCTCTAACCACATGATATAAAACCGGACAGAAATTGGGGATGATAGAACCCTAACTTTCACTTTTCCTTCCAAATCCAAAATTGGTTGCAATTATCTATCATTCACACCTACCATAGTCATTACCCCTCATTATCAACCATCATAAACAACCACAACACCATGATCATATTAAACCAGAAAATTCCTCAAAAAAATAAAAACTTCACCAATTCATCACAAACCAAGAAATAAATCACATAATCCATCACTTTAGCTCCCATTAGGCACAAATTAAACATCATTAAGTGTAGGAGGAAGTTCAAGTACCACTTACCTAGTAAACAAGAGAAAGATAGTGGTGGAACACCTTAGCTTCTCCAAAAACTTCACCAAGTCACTTACTAGCACCTAATGGAGTGATTTTATGGAGCAAATCTAAGTTTAATTGGTTGGAATGGAAGATTGAGATAGTTTGAAGCTTGTAAATTGCAGAAGTTTTTCTTCCTTGTCCAAGAGAGAGAATCGGCCAACAAGAGGTAAGAAAGAATGAATTTTTAGTCAATTTTTGAGATATTTAATCCATGATAAGAAAAGTCAAAAATGTCCAACAAGTGGACCAATCACATAGTGCCACTTGGCACTTCATTTAATGCCTTCCTATCACTTGGTTCCTCTCACATCAATGCCATGTCACCCTCTACTTATCTCTTAACACCCGATAAATTTCCACCAGTATCCGAAACTTAACCTTATTGGCCGAATTTTTCCGTACTTTTCGCACTAGTGGGTCCCACGTCCAAAATATATTCTTAATTTTCTAAAAACTCACCAATACTAGAAAAATCATCTAAAAACTATAATTACTCATAAAATCTACCATAAAAATATTCCTAGGCCCGAAAATGCAGAAAACATGCAATTAAGGGGAAATAAACCCTAGGAAAATAATTAGGGTTTTACGGGTTCTCACACTCTCCCCCCCTTAAAAGAATTTCGTCCTCGAAATTCCTTATCAGCGGAATCCATCAAATCTAAGGTACCCAACGGATCGTACCTTCTGCGTTCTCAGACGAGTCAGGGACCTGATGCTGCTCTAGAGAATATACTCGAGCTGGTGCCTTCGATCCCGTCCCTTCTCCTTTCGTCTGTCCAGGGTTGCTCTTGGCAGGTTGCTGAGAATTGGGCTTGGTTGGTGGCAGAGTCCCTCTCCGCTCGCGCAGGCGAGCTGGACAGTTAGCAATCCGATGTTCAGCGCTTCCACAGCGCAAGCATTTTCCTTCTTTCTTCCAGCAATTTGTTTCCGTATGACTTGGCCCTCCGCAATATCCACAGGGACCATGAGTAGCAGAGACCAGTCCTCCCTGAGGGACATCACGCGACACCCCTGGTTGCCGTACTTCCCCGTTTCCCTTGCGAACTTTAGAGATTGTACTATTATCCGCTTGTTCTGAGCTGCTCCCCGAAAAACCCCTTTTTCTTGCTTGGAAGTTTCTAACTTGTAACCCTGCAGTTTCAACGCGCTGGGCTTTTTCCACCGCATCACTAAAGGCATTAAGTTGGGCTACCGCCAGATCTTTTTGAATTTCTACGTTCAAGCCCTGGACAAAACGCCTTATTCGCCGCTGCTCGGTCATGATGAGTTCGGGCGCAAATTTGGATAGGCGGGTAAATTGACTCTCATACTCCGCCACAGTTTGAGCTCCTTGGCGGAGTCGAATGAACTCGTCTTCCTTCCTCTCCTGAACTAGAGGAGGGAAAAACTTCGCATTGAACTCTCTGATAAAGTTCACCCAAGTCCTAGGTGTCTGTTCTCGTTCCCACTTCTGCCGAATTACGTTCCACCAGGAACGGGCTGCCTCCTCCAGCTGGAACACGGCAAAAGTCACCTGCCGTTCGTCAAGGTAGTGTAGGGCTGCAAATATATCAACCATCTTTTCAAGCCACCTCTCGGCAACGTCCGGGTCGGGTTCCCCAACAAACTTTGGCGGAGCGAACTTTTGAAAACGTTCGAGAGCTCTATCTTCGCTCTCGATATGATGGCCAGGGTTTCCGGGGTTTCCAGGGTTAAGGTTTGGGTTCTGGCCCTGTTGTTGTACTACTTGTGCTAGTAGGTTTGTCATTTGCTGCATAGCGGCAGCTATCTGCACATTGGGGTCTATTTGGGGTTCCGGATTGGGTCCAGTAGAGGTTTCCCCCGTTTCCCTAACCGGCGTGGGTTGTCTAGTTCCGCGCCCACGTCCCTGACCACTTCGTGTTCCTTCCATAAGTTTCACTCGGTCTAGGCAAGAATGCTAAACCAAAGCAGTATCAAAGCATGTAAGTAATACGCAAAACTTTCACATTAACATACATTTATACATTGCAAACATGATCACAACATATATATACAAGTCGGTCAAAATTAAGCCACACACATATATACAGCCAGTTAAGTCAGGTACAAACATAAACGATCCACCGAAGAATGGCCTTTCTAGTTCACCAAATCCTTTCTAACCTAGGCCCTCATATCTTTCGTATCCGGGCGCAAGAATCCCATCTAAGATAATTCACAACTCGAGCCGGCCGGTCCCAAGAGTAAACCATCTTTATTAAGGATTCCTACCCGACATACATACCTAGCTTCCTCGAGTCCCATGATAATGATTCGTACACTTATCACATGCCCGGTTCATAACTTATGCTCAAACGAGCACTTAGACATATTCATGAAATTAGGACCACAACACCACTTGGCCCAGTCTCACTCCGCGCAGAGACCACGCGAAGTGGCTCTGATACCACTTGTAACAGCCCCACTTTCCCCTAAGGCGAACCAAAGGGGTTAGCGGACTGCCTGCCCAGCTCTCGCCAGGACTACGGATCAGATTAGGGCTATCTGCTTCACTCCGGAACTTACAAACTCGCGTAAACACATCAAAATGGTAAAATAACCCAAAATAAAAAAAATGAAATCCGGAGCCGGCCATGCATAGTAACCGACCCGTCAGAACCCAACCGAAATAACTAACAAACATTCACACTGAACTTTAGCGTTTACAAATCAAAATGACATACAAAAGCTTTCAAAAGTTAATACATATACACGGTTTGCCAAATCAAAAGAGAAAACGCCCCAAAAGTACACTTAGGGTTTTAATACATGAGCTATACAAAAGATATGTTCATCTAGCTCAATTTGGCAGCCATTTGTCAAATCCAGACCAAAAGGGTTTATTTTCCTGTAAGGAAAACAAAAGGAACGGAAAGGGGTGAGCTTGCGCTCAATGAGGTACCAAACAAATAGCATTAAAATCATGGCATTTCACATTTAACAAATCAGATACACATGTCAGATGTAAAGCACAGAAACCAATGATTCAAATCAGAAGGATACGGGTGGCTCTCAGGAGCCAAATTTCAAGCGCAGTACTTGATCCAAACCGGTTGACTCTCCGTCAACGTATATAGAACCAAAACGTCCGTAGACCCCTCTTTACACCGAATTCCGTCCACCAAACACCCCTTTACCGGGCCCGCTCACCGTAACCGAACAGAAATGGTAATACTCGAGTATACCGGAATCAAGGGTCTCAATACCCAAAAATCCCCGAACAGACTACCGTGGTTCGTTATCTAATCGTCCAGGCCCTTGCCGGCCCGACTCGAATAACTTAACCACAGGATTGAGCTCATAGGTCATAGAAATCCGAACAGATGCAGACACAGATAACAGATTCAAATTTTGCATAGTAAATTGGCATATGAACAGACTAGAGAACGAGTGTGATAAAGTACACCCCCGTCTCGAACAAATAAACAGATTGCAGAGCAGAAATCAAGTTAAACAGCAATGGAGGGGAGTGGTACACTCAC
Organism: Coffea arabica; assembly: GCF_036785885.1. Taxonomy (NCBI): domain Eukaryota; kingdom Viridiplantae; phylum Streptophyta; class Magnoliopsida; order Gentianales; family Rubiaceae; genus Coffea; species Coffea arabica. The sequence goes on from NC_092329.1 coordinate 35,485,515, forward strand.
CGATTCAACTTCAAAAAGTTTCACTTCAGATTGGCCTTAATCGCCAAGAAACCCTAAAATAATCAAAATAAACCAATTGAAGGTTTTACTTCCAGAATCGAGTAAACAGAATGCACATGTGAGGCTCGACTACACGTCGTACGCCTTGCCAAATAAATACTAATGCAAGAATGCAAAAACATGATTCCCTTGGAAACGAAAAGGTAGCATGAAGACTTAGGCGCAAACAACCCAAAAGCCTTTCATTTCCACCAAAAGGCAAATCCAACTTAAAGGAACCAAACGGCCTAGAAAATCGGGCAGCACTTCCCCTAAATTTCTTACTTTTCCCAGCCATTAAGGCTTCACTATATCCTCAAATCAGTCCCAACATTTCACACAAGAGTCACCTCATTTCCCAAAAGCCGTTCACTAGGCTCAAAGCAGTACAAGTACAAAAGTTAGCTAGGAAACAACCGAAATGAAAGCAAGCCCTAAAAGAGACTCGATAACGAGTCATATAGCCATACCAATTATAACCCTACTAGGGTTTTATATGCATAAATAAGTATCATAGGTAACCAGAAATTAAGAAATGGCTTTAACTTAGGCCTTAACAAAAAAAACGTATTTGACCTCATAATGCGGTAATGACACCACTTTCACTACGGTTATCGGATGGGGGTGCAAGATGCACCGTTTCGAAGCTATGAAACAGAGCTACAACAATGTAGAAGGCCACTCAATCCAGTTCCTAACACAACTAGGTCAAATATGCCAAATACTAACCCAGAATTCCCAAAACAGGTTTGCAAAACACAGAAAACTGTAATCGGTATATCTCAGTCCATACAAGTCCAAATGCCGAAATTCCAAAGGCATATGTTAGCTAAGACATTCAGCTACATTTCATCAGAAGACACCAACTTCAAAATCCAAACCAATTCCAGTCAAAAGGGCCAATTACTATCGCAGTTTTCGCATTCTGATCAAAGCAGAACAGCTACAGTAAAAACGGCATAACTCACTCTACACTCATCCAAATGACCTGAAATTTTACAGGCACCTCAAACACATCAATACCTACAACTTTCATGTTTTGAGTAAAGTCTAATTCGGCCTCTAACCACATGATATAAAACCGGACAGAAATTGGGGATGATAGAACCCTAACTTTCACTTTTCCTTCCAAATCCAAAATTGGTTGCAATTATCTATCATTCACACCTACCATAGTCATTACCCCTCATTATCAACCATCATAAACAACCACAACACCATGATCATATTAAACCAGAAAATTCCTCAAAAAAATAAAAACTTCACCAATTCATCACAAACCAAGAAATAAATCACATAATCCATCACTTTAGCTCCCATTAGGCACAAATTAAACATCATTAAGTGTAGGAGGAAGTTCAAGTACCACTTACCTAGTAAACAAGAGAAAGATAGTGGTGGAACACCTTAGCTTCTCCAAAAACTTCACCAAGTCACTTACTAGCACCTAATGGAGTGATTTTATGGAGCAAATCTAAGTTTAATTGGTTGGAATGGAAGATTGAGATAGTTTGAAGCTTGTAAATTGCAGAAGTTTTTCTTCCTTGTCCAAGAGAGAGAATCGGCCAACAAGAGGTAAGAAAGAATGAATTTTTAGTCAATTTTTGAGATATTTAATCCATGATAAGAAAAGTCAAAAATGTCCAACAAGTGGACCAATCACATAGTGCCACTTGGCACTTCATTTAATGCCTTCCTATCACTTGGTTCCTCCCACATCAATGCCATGTCACCCTCTACTTATCTCTTAACACCCGATAAATTTCCACCAGTATCCGAAACTTAACCTTATTGGCCGAATTTTTCCGTACTTTTCGCACTAGTGGGTCCCACGTCCAAAATATATTCTTAATTTTCTAAAAACTCACCAATACTAGAAAAATCATCTAAAAACTATAATTACTCATAAAATCTACCATAAAAATATTCCTAGGCCCGAAAATGCAGAAAACATGCAATTAAGGGGAAATAAACCCTAGGAAAATAATTAGGGTTTTACGGGTTCTCACACTCTCCCCCCCTTAAAAGAATTTCGTCCTCGAAATTCCTTATCAGCGGAATCCATCAAATCTAAGGTACCCAACGGATCGTACCTTCTGCGTTCTCAGACGAGTCAGGGACCTGATGCTGCTCTAGAGAATATACTCGAGCTGGTGCCTTCGATCCCGTCCCTTCTCCTTTCGTCTGTCCAGGGTTGCTCTTGGCAGGTTGCTGAGAATTGGGCTTGGTTGGTGGCAGAGTCCCTCTCCGCTCGCGCAGGCGAGCTGGACAGTTAGCAATCCGATGTTCAGCGCTTCCACAGCGCAAGCATTTTCCTTCTTTCTTCCAGCAATTTGTTTCCGTATGACTTGGCCCTCCGCAATATCCACAGGGACCATGAGTAGCAGAGACCAGTCCTCCCTGAGGGACATCACGCGACACCCCTGGTTGCCGTACTTCCCCGTTTCCCTTGCGAACTTTAGAGATTGTACTATTATCCGCTTGTTCTGAGCTGCTCCCCGAAAAACCCCTTTTTCTTGCTTGGAAGTTTCTAACTTGTAACCCTGCAGTTTCAACGCGCTGGGCTTTTTCCACCGCATCACTAAAGGCATTAAGTTGGGCTACCGCCAGATCTTTTTGAATTTCTACGTTCAAGCCCTGGACAAAACGCCTTATTCGCCGCTGCTCGGTCATGATGAGTTCGGGCGCAAATTTGGATAGGCGGGTAAATTGACTCTCATACTCCGCCACAGTTTGAGCTCCTTGGCGGAGTCGAATGAACTCGTCTTCCTTCCTCTCCTGAACTAGAGGAGGGAAAAACTTCGCATTGAACTCTCTGATAAAGTTCACCCAAGTCCTAGGTGTCTGTTCTCGTTCCCACTTCTGCCGAATTACGTTCCACCAGGAACGGGCTGCCTCCTCCAGCTGGAACACGGCAAAAGTCACCTGCCGTTCGTCAAGGTAGTGTAGGGCTGCAAATATATCAACCATCTTTTCAAGCCACCTCTCGGCAACGTCCGGGTCGGGTTCCCCAACAAACTTTGGCGGAGCGAACTTTTGAAAACGTTCGAGAGCTCTATCTTCGCTCTCGATATGATGGCCAGGGTTTCCGGGGTTTCCAGGGTTAAGGTTTGGGTTCTGGCCCTGTTGTTGTACTACTTGTGCTAGTAGGTTTGTCATTTGCTGCATAGCGGCAGCTATCTACACATTGGGGTCTATTTGGGGTTCCGGATTGGGTCCAGTAGAGGTTTCCCCCGTTTCCCTAACCGGCGTGGGTTGTCTAGTTCCGCGCCCACGTCCCTGACCACTTCGTGTTCCTTCCATAAGTTTCACTCGGTCTAGGCAAGAATGCTAAACCAAAGCAGTATCAAAGCATGTAAGTAATACGCAAAACTTTCACATTAACATACATTTATACATTGCAAACATGATCACAACATATATATACAAGTCGGTCAAAATTAAGCCACACACATATATACAGCCAGTTAAGTCAGGTACAAACATAAACGATCCACCGAAGAATGGCCTTTCTAGTTCACCAAATCCTTTCTAACCTAGGCCCTCATATCTTTCGTATCCGGGCGCAAGAATCCCATCTAAGATAATTCACAACTCGAGCCGGCCGGTCCCAAGAGTAAACCATCTTTATTAAGGATTCCTACCCGACATACATACCTAGCTTCCTCGAGTCCCATGATAATGATTCGTACACTTATCACATGCCCGGTTCATAACTTATGCTCAAACGAGCACTTAGACATATTCATGAAATTAGGACCACAACACCACTTGGCCCAGTCTCACTCCGCGCAGAGACCACGCGAAGTGGCTCTGATACCACTTGTAACAGCCCCACTTTCCCCTAAGGCGAACCAAAGGGGTTAGCGGACTGCCTGCCCAGCTCTCGCCAGGACTACGGATCAGATTAGGGCTATCTGCTTCACTCCGGAACTTACAAACTCGCGTAAACACATCAAAATGGTAAAATAACCCAAAATAAAAAAAATGAAATCCGGAGCCGGCCATGCATAGTAACCGACCCGTCAGAACCCAACCGAAATAACTAACAAACATTCACACTGAACTTTAGCGTTTACAAATCAAAATGACATACAAAAGCTTTCAAAAGTTAATACATATACACGGTTTGCCAAATCAAAAGAGAAAACGCCCCAAAAGTACACTTAGGGTTTTAATACATGAGCTATACAAAAGATATGTTCATCTAGCTCAATTTGGCAGCCATTTGTCAAATCCAGACCAAAAGGGTTTATTTTCCTGTAAGGAAAACAAAAGGAACGGAAAGGGGTGAGCTTGCGCTCAATGAGGTACCAAACAAATAGCATTAAAATCATGGCATTTCACATTTAACAAATCAGATACACATGTCAGATGTAAAGCACAGAAACCAATGATTCAAATCAGAAGGATACGGGTGGCTCTCAGGAGCCAAATTTCAAGCGCAGTACTTGATCCAAACCGGTTGACTCTCCGTCAACGTATATAGAACCAAAACGTCCGTAGACCCCTCTTTACACCGAATTCCGTCCACCAAACACCCCTTTACCGGGCCCGCTCACCGTAACCGAACAGAAATGGTAATACTCGAGTATACCGGAATCAAGGGTCTCAATACCCAAAAATCCCCGAACAGACTACCGTGGTTCGTTATCTAATCGTCCAGGCCCTTGCCGGCCCGACTCGAATAACTTAACCACAGGATTGAGCTCATAGGTCATAGAAATCCGAACAGATGCAGACACAGATAACAGATTCAAATTTTGCATAGTAAATTGGCATATGAACAGACTAGAGAACGAGTGTGATAAAGTACACCCCCGTCTCGAACAAATAAACAGATTGCAGAGCAGAAATCAAGTTAAACAGCAATGGAGGGGAGTGGTACACTCACCGATTCAACTTCAAAAAGTTTCACTTCAGATTGGCCTTAATCGCCAAGAAACCCTAAAATAATCAAAATAAACCAATTGAAGGTTTTACTTCCAGAATCGAGTAAACAGAATGCACATGTGAGGCTCGACTACACGTCGTACGCCTTGCCAAATAAATACTAATGCAAGAATGCAAAAACATGATTCCCTTGGAAACGAAAAGGTAGCATGAAGACTTAGGCGCAAACAACCCAAAAGCCTTTCATTTCCACCAAAAGGCAAATCCAACTTAAAGGAACCAAACGGCCTAGAAAATCGGGCAGCACTTCCCCTAAATTTCTTACTTTTCCCAGCCATTAAGGCTTCACTATATCCTCAAATCAGTCCCAACATTTCACACAAGAGTCACCTCATTTCCCAAAAGCCGTTCACTAGGCTCAAAGCAGTACAAGTACAAAAGTTAGCTAGGAAACAACCGAAATGAAAGCAAGCCCTAAAAGAGACTCGATAACGAGTCATATAGCCATACCAATTATAACCCTACTAGGGTTTTATATGCATAAATAAGTATCATAGGTAACCAGAAATTAAGAAATGGCTTTAACTTAGGCCTTAACAAAAAAAACGTATTTGACCTCATAATGCGGTAATGACACCACTTTCACTACGGTTATCGGATGGGGGTGCAAGATGCACCGTTTCGAAGCTATGAAACAGAGCTACAACAATGTAGAAGGCCACTCAATCCAGTTCCTAACACAACTAGGTCAAATATGCCAAATACTAACCCAGAATTCCCAAAACAGGTTTGCAAAACACAGAAAACTGTAATCGGTATATCTCAGTCCATACAAGTCCAAATGCCGAAATTCCAAAGGCATATGTTAGCTAAGACATTCAGCTACATTTCATCAGAAGACACCAACTTCAAAATCCAAACCAATTCCAGTCAAAAGGGCCAATTACTATCGCAGTTTTCGCATTCTGATCAAAGCAGAACAGCTACAGTAAAAACGGCATAACTCACTCTACACTCATCCAAATGACCTGAAATTTTACAGGCACCTCAAACACATCAATACCTACAACTTTCATGTTTTGAGTAAAGTCTAATTCGGCCTCTAACCACATGATATAAAACCGGACAGAAATTGGGGATGATAGAACCCTAACTTTCACTTTTCCTTCCAAATCCAAAATTGGTTGCAATTATCTATCATTCACACCTACCATAGTCATTACCCCTCATTATCAACCATCATAAACAACCACAACACCATGATCATATTAAACCAGAAAATTCCTCAAAAAAATAAAAACTTCACCAATTCATCACAAACCAAGAAATAAATCACATAATCCATCACTTTAGCTCCCATTAGGCACAAATTAAACATCATTAAGTGTAGGAGGAAGTTCAAGTACCACTTACCTAGTAAACAAGAGAAAGATAGTGGTGGAACACCTTAGCTTCTCCAAAAACTTCACCAAGTCACTTACTAGCACCTAATGGAGTGATTTTATGGAGCAAATCTAAGTTTAATTGGTTGGAATGGAAGATTGAGATAGTTTGAAGCTTGTAAATTGCAGAAGTTTTTCTTCCTTGTCCAAGAGAGAGAATCGGCCAACAAGAGGTAAGAAAGAATGAATTTTTAGTCAATTTTTGAGATATTTAATCCATGATAAGAAAAGTCAAAAATGTCCAACAAGTGGACCAATCACATAGTGCCACTTGGCACTTCATTTAATGCCTTCCTATCACTTGGTTCCTCTCACATCAATGCCATGTCACCCTCTACTTATCTCTTAACACCCGATAAATTTCCACCAGTATCCGAAACTTAACCTTATTGGCCGAATTTTTCCGTACTTTTCGCACTAGTGGGTCCCACGTCCAAAATATATTCTTAATTTTCTAAAAACTCACCAATACTAGAAAAATCATCTAAAAACTATAATTACTCATAAAATCTACCATAAAAATATTCCTAGGCCCGAAAATGCAGAAAACATGCAATTAAGGGGAAATAAACCCTAGGAAAATAATTAGGGTTTTACGGGTTCTCACACTCTCCCCCCCTTAAAAGAATTTCGTCCTCGAAATTCCTTATCAGCGGAATCCATCAAATCTAAGGTACCCAACGGATCGTACCTTCTGCGTTCTCAGACGAGTCAGGGACCTGATGCTGCTCTAGAGAATATACTCGAGCTGGTGCCTTCGATCCCGTCCCTTCTCCTTTCGTCTGTCCAGGGTTGCTCTTGGCAGGTTGCTGAGAATTGGGCTTGGTTGGTGGCAGAGTCCCTCTCCGCTCGCGCAGGCGAGCTGGACAGTTAGCAATCCGATGTTCAGCGCTTCCACAGCGCAAGCATTTTCCTTCTTTCTTCCAGCAATTTGTTTCCGTATGACTTGGCCCTCCGCAATATCCACAGGGACCATGAGTAGCAGAGACCAGTCCTCCCTGAGGGACATCACGCGACACCCCTGGTTGCCGTACTTCCCCGTTTCCCTTGCGAACTTTAGAGATTGTACTATTATCCGCTTGTTCTGAGCTGCTCCCCGAAAAACCCCTTTTTCTTGCTTGGAAGTTTCTAACTTGTAACCCTGCAGTTTCAACGCGCTGGGCTTTTTCCACCGCATCACTAAAGGCATTAAGTTGGGCTACCGCCAGATCTTTTTGAATTTCTACGTTCAAGCCCTGGACAAAACGCCTTATTCGCCGCTGCTCGGTCATGATGAGTTCGGGCGCAAATTTGGATAGGCGGGTAAATTGACTCTCATACTCCGCCACAGTTTGAGCTCCTTGGCGGAGTCGAATGAACTCGTCTTCCTTCCTCTCCTGAACTAGAGGAGGGAAAAACTTCGCATTGAACTCTCTGATAAAGTTCACCCAAGTCCTAGGTGTCTGTTCTCGTTCCCACTTCTGCCGAATTACGTTCCACCAGGAACGGGCTGCCTCCTCCAGCTGGAACACGGCAAAAGTCACCTGCCGTTCGTCAAGGTAGTGTAGGGCTGCAAATATATCAACCATCTTTTCAAGCCACCTCTCGGCAACGTCCGGGTCGGGTTCCCCAACAAACTTTGGCGGAGCGAACTTTTGAAAACGTTCGAGAGCTCTATCTTCGCTCTCGATATGATGGCCAGGGTTTCCGGGGTTTCCAGGGTTAAGGTTTGGGTTCTGGCCCTGTTGTTGTACTACTTGTGCTAGTAGGTTTGTCATTTGCTGCATAGCGGCAGCTATCTGCACATTGGGGTCTATTTGGGGTTCCGGATTGGGTCCAGTAGAGGTTTCCCCCGTTTCCCTAACCGGCGTGGGTTGTCTAGTTCCGCGCCCACGTCCCTGACCACTTCGTGTTCCTTCCATAAGTTTCACTCGGTCTAGGCAAGAATGCTAAACCAAAGCAGTATCAAAGCATGTAAGTAATACGCAAAACTTTCACATTAACATACATTTATACATTGCAAACATGATCACAACATATATATACAAGTCGGTCAAAATTAAGCCACACACATATATACAGCCAGTTAAGTCAGGTACAAACATAAACGATCCACCGAAGAATGGCCTTTCTAGTTCACCAAATCCTTTCTAACCTAGGCCCTCATATCTTTCGTATCCGGGCGCAAGAATCCCATCTAAGATAATTCACAACTCGAGCCGGCCGGTCCCAAGAGTAAACCATCTTTATTAAGGATTCCTACCCGACATACATACCTAGCTTCCTCGAGTCCCATGATAATGATTCGTACACTTATCACATGCCCGGTTCATAACTTATGCTCAAACGAGCACTTAGACATATTCATGAAATTAGGACCACAACACCACTTGGCCCAGTCTCACTCCGCGCAGAGACCACGCGAAGTGGCTCTGATACCACTTGTAACAGCCCCACTTTCCCCTAAGGCGAACCAAAGGGGTTAGCGGACTGCCTGCCCAGCTCTCGCCAGGACTACGGATCAGATTAGGGCTATCTGCTTCACTCCGGAACTTACAAACTCGCGTAAACACATCAAAATGGTAAAATAACCCAAAATAAAAAAAATGAAATCCGGAGCCGGCCATGCATAGTAACCGACCCGTCAGAACCCAACCGAAATAACTAACAAACATTCACACTGAACTTTAGCGTTTACAAATCAAAATGACATACAAAAGCTTTCAAAAGTTAATACATATACACGGTTTGCCAAATCAAAAGAGAAAACGCCCCAAAAGTACACTTAGGGTTTTAATACATGAGCTATACAAAAGATATGTTCATCTAGCTCAATTTGGCAGCCATTTGTCAAATCCAGACCAAAAGGGTTTATTTTCCTGTAAGGAAAACAAAAGGAACGGAAAGGGGTGAGCTTGCGCTCAATGAGGTACCAAACAAATAGCATTAAAATCATGGCATTTCACATTTAACAAATCAGATACACATGTCAGATGTAAAGCACAGAAACCAATGATTCAAATCAGAAGGATACGGGTGGCTCTCAGGAGCCAAATTTCAAGCGCAGTACTTGATCCAAACCGGTTGACTCTCCGTCAACGTATATAGAACCAAAACGTCCGTAGACCCCTCTTTACACCGAATTCCGTCCACCAAACACCCCTTTACCGGGCCCGCTCACCGTAACCGAACAGAAATGGTAATACTCGAGTATACCGGAATCAAGGGTCTCAATACCCAAAAATCCCCGAACAGACTACCGTGGTTCGTTATCTAATCGTCCAGGCCCTTGCCGGCCCGACTCGAATAACTTAACCACAGGATTGAGCTCATAGGTCATAGAAATCCGAACAGATGCAGACACAGATAACAGATTCAAATTTTGCATAGTAAATTGGCATATGAACAGACTAGAGAACGAGTGTGATAAAGTACACCCCCGTCTCGAACAAATAAACAGATTGCAGAGCAGAAATCAAGTTAAACAGCAATGGAGGGGAGTGGTACACTCACCGATTCAACTTCAAAAAGTTTCACTTCAGATTGGCCTTAATCGCCAAGAAACCCTAAAATAATCAAAATAAACCAATTGAAGGTTTTACTTCCAGAATCGAGTAAACAGAATGCACATGTGAGGCTCGACTACACGTCGTACGCCTTGCCAAATAAATACTAATGCAAGAATGCAAAAACATGATTCCCTTGGAAACGAAAAGGTAGCATGAAGACTTAGGCGCAAACAACCCAAAAGCCTTTCATTTCCACCAAAAGGCAAATCCAACTTAAAGGAACCAAACGGCCTAGAAAATCGGGCAGCACTTCCCCTAAATTTCTTACTTTTCCCAGCCATTAAGGCTTCACTATATCCTCAAATCAGTCCCAACATTTCACACAAGAGTCACCTCATTTCCCAAAAGCCGTTCACTAGGCTCAAAGCAGTACAAGTACAAAAGTTAGCTAGGAAACAACCGAAATGAAAGCAAGCCCTAAAAGAGACTCGATAACGAGTCATATAGCCATACCAATTATAACCCTACTAGGGTTTTATATGCATAAATAAGTATCATAGGTAACCAGAAATTAAGAAATGGCTTTAACTTAGGCCTTAACAAAAAAAACGTATTTGACCTCATAATGCGGTAATGACACCACTTTCACTACGGTTATCGGATGGGGGTGCAAGATGCACCGTTTCGAAGCTATGAAACAGAGCTACAACAATGTAGAAGGCCACTCAATCCAGTTCCTAACACAACTAGGTCAAATATGCCAAATACTAACCCAGAATTCCCAAAACAGGTTTGCAAAACACAGAAAACTGTAATCGGTATATCTCAGTCCATACAAGTCCAAATGCCGAAATTCCAAAGGCATATGTTAGCTAAGACATTCAGCTACATTTCATCAGAAGACACCAACTTCAAAATCCAAACCAATTCCAGTCAAAAGGGCCAATTACTATCGCAGTTTTCGCATTCTGATCAAAGCAGAACAGCTACAGTAAAAACGGCATAACTCACTCTACACTCATCCAAATGACCTGAAATTTTACAGGCACCTCAAACACATCAATACCTACAACTTTCATGTTTTGAGTAAAGTCTAATTCGGCCTCTAACCACATGATATAAAACCGGACAGAAATTGGGGATGATAGAACCCTAACTTTCACTTTTCCTTCCAAATCCAAAATTGGTTGCAATTATCTATCATTCACACCTACCATAGTCATTACCCCTCATTATCAACCATCATAAACAACCACAACACCATGATCATATTAAACCAGAAAATTCCTCAAAAAAATAAAAACTTCACCAATTCATCACAAACCAAGAAATAAATCACATAATCCATCACTTTAGCTCCCATTAGGCACAAATTAAACATCATTAAGTGTAGGAGGAAGTTCAAGTACCACTTACCTAGTAAACAAGAGAAAGATAGTGGTGGAACACCTTAGCTTCTCCAAAAACTTCACCAAGTCACTTACTAGCACCTAATGGAGTGATTTTATGGAGCAAATCTAAGTTTAATTGGTTGGAATGGAAGATTGAGATAGTTTGAAGCTTGTAAATTGCAGAAGTTTTTCTTCCTTGTCCAAGAGAGAGAATCGGCCAACAAGAGGTAAGAAAGAATGAATTTTTAGTCAATTTTTGAGATATTTAATCCATGATAAGAAAAGTCAAAAATGTCCAACAAGTGGACCAATCACATAGTGCCACTTGGCACTTCATTTAATGCCTTCCTATCACTTGGTTCCTCCCACATCAATGCCATGTCACCCTCTACTTATCTCTTAACACCCGATAAATTTCCACCAGTATCCGAAACTTAACCTTATTGGCCGAATTTTTCCGTACTTTTCGCACTAGTGGGTCCCACGTCCAAAATATATTCTTAATTTTCTAAAAACTCACCAATACTAGAAAAATCATCTAAAAACTATAATTACTCATAAAATCTACCATAAAAATATTCCTAGGCCCGAAAATGCAGAAAACATGCAATTAAGGGGAAATAAACCCTAGGAAAATAATTAGGGTTTTACGGGTTCTCACACTCTCCCCCCCTTAAAAGAATTTCGTCCTCGAAATTCCTTATCAGCGGAATCCATCAAATCTAAGGTACCCAACGGATCGTACCTTCTGCGTTCTCAGACGAGTCAGGGACCTGATGCTGCTCTAGAGAATATACTCGAGCTGGTGCCTTCGATCCCGTCCCTTCTCCTTTCGTCTGTCCAGGGTTGCTCTTGGCAGGTTGCTGAGAATTGGGCTTGGTTGGTGGCAGAGTCCCTCTCCGCTCGCGCAGGCGAGCTGGACAGTTAGCAATCCGATGTTCAGCGCTTCCACAGCGCAAGCATTTTCCTTCTTTCTTCCAGCAATTTGTTTCCGTATGACTTGGCCCTCCGCAATATCCACAGGGACCATGAGTAGCAGAGACCAGTCCTCCCTGAGGGACATCACGCGACACCCCTGGTTGCCGTACTTCCCCGTTTCCCTTGCGAACTTTAGAGATTGTACTATTATCCGCTTGTTCTGAGCTGCTCCCCGAAAAACCCCTTTTTCTTGCTTGGAAGTTTCTAACTTGTAACCCTGCAGTTTCAACGCGCTGGGCTTTTTCCACCGCATCACTAAAGGCATTAAGTTGGGCTACCGCCAGATCTTTTTGAATTTCTACGTTCAAGCCCTGGACAAAACGCCTTATTCGCCGCTGCTCGGTCATGATGAGTTCGGGCGCAAATTTGGATAGGCGGGTAAATTGACTCTCATACTCCGCCACAGTTTGAGCTCCTTGGCGGAGTCGAATGAACTCGTCTTCCTTCCTCTCCTGAACTAGAGGAGGGAAAAACTTCGCATTGAACTCTCTGATAAAGTTCACCCAAGTCCTAGGTGTCTGTTCTCGTTCCCACTTCTGCCGAATTACGTTCCACCAGGAACGGGCTGCCTCCTCCAGCTGGAACACGGCAAAAGTCACCTGCCGTTCGTCAAGGTAGTGTAGGGCTGCAAATATATCAACCATCTTTTCAAGCCACCTCTCGGCAACGTCCGGGTCGGGTTCCCCAACAAACTTTGGCGGAGCGAACTTTTGAAAACGTTCGAGAGCTCTATCTTCGCTCTCGATATGATGGCCAGGGTTTCCGGGGTTTCCAGGGTTAAGGTTTGGGTTCTGGCCCTGTTGTTGTACTACTTGTGCTAGTAGGTTTGTCATTTGCTGCATAGCGGCAGCTATCTACACATTGGGGTCTATTTGGGGTTCCGGATTGGGTCCAGTAGAGGTTTCCCCCGTTTCCCTAACCGGCGTGGGTTGTCTAGTTCCGCGCCCACGTCCCTGACCACTTCGTGTTCCTTCCATAAGTTTCACTCGGTCTAGGCAAGAATGCTAAACCAAAGCAGTATCAAAGCATGTAAGTAATACGCAAAACTTTCACATTAACATACATTTATACATTGCAAACATGATCACAACATATATATACAAGTCGGTCAAAATTAAGCCACACACATATATACAGCCAGTTAAGTCAGGTACAAACATAAACGATCCACCGAAGAATGGCCTTTCTAGTTCACCAAATCCTTTCTAACCTAGGCCCTCATATCTTTCGTATCCGGGCGCAAGAATCCCATCTAAGATAATTCACAACTCGAGCCGGCCGGTCCCAAGAGTAAACCATCTTTATTAAGGATTCCTACCCGACATACATACCTAGCTTCCTCGAGTCCCATGATAATGATTCGTACACTTATCACATGCCCGGTTCATAACTTATGCTCAAACGAGCACTTAGACATATTCATGAAATTAGGACCACAACACCACTTGGCCCAGTCTCACTCCGCGCAGAGACCACGCGAAGTGGCTCTGATACCACTTGTAACAGCCCCACTTTCCCCTAAGGCGAACCAAAGGGGTTAGCGGACTGCCTGCCCAGCTCTCGCCAGGACTACGGATCAGATTAGGGCTATCTGCTTCACTCCGGAACTTACAAACTCGCGTAAACACATCAAAATGGTAAAATAACCCAAAATAAAAAAAATGAAATCCGGAGCCGGCCATGCATAGTAACCGACCCGTCAGAACCCAACCGAAATAACTAACAAACATTCACACTGAACTTTAGCGTTTACAAATCAAAATGACATACAAAAGCTTTCAAAAGTTAATACATATACACGGTTTGCCAAATCAAAAGAGAAAACGCCCCAAAAGTACACTTAGGGTTTTAATACATGAGCTATACAAAAGATATGTTCATCTAGCTCAATTTGGCAGCCATTTGTCAAATCCAGACCAAAAGGGTTTATTTTCCTGTAAGGAAAACAAAAGGAACGGAAAGGGGTGAGCTTGCGCTCAATGAGGTACCAAACAAATAGCATTAAAATCATGGCATTTCACATTTAACAAATCAGATACACATGTCAGATGTAAAGCACAGAAACCAATGATTCAAATCAGAAGGATACGGGTGGCTCTCAGGAGCCAAATTTCAAGCGCAGTACTTGATCCAAACCGGTTGACTCTCCGTCAACGTATATAGAACCAAAACGTCCGTAGACCCCTCTTTACACCGAATTCCGTCCACCAAACACCCCTTTACCGGGCCCGCTCACCGTAACCGAACAGAAATGGTAATACTCGAGTATACCGGAATCAAGGGTCTCAATACCCAAAAATCCCCGAACAGACTACCGTGGTTCGTTATCTAATCGTCCAGGCCCTTGCCGGCCCGACTCGAATAACTTAACCACAGGATTGAGCTCATAGGTCATAGAAATCCGAACAGATGCAGACACAGATAACAGATTCAAATTTTGCATAGTAAATTGGCATATGAACAGACTAGAGAACGAGTGTGATAAAGTACACCCCCGTCTCGAACAAATAAACAGATTGCAGAGCAGAAATCAAGTTAAACAGCAATGGAGGGGAGTGGTACACTCACCGATTCAACTTCAAAAAGTTTCACTTCAGATTGGCCTTAATCGCCAAGAAACCCTAAAATAATCAAAATAAACCAATTGAAGGTTTTACTTCCAGAATCGAGTAAACAGAATGCACATGTGAGGCTCGACTACACGTCGTACGCCTTGCCAAATAAATACTAATGCAAGAATGCAAAAACATGATTCCCTTGGAAACGAAAAGGTAGCATGAAGACTTAGGCGCAAACAACCCAAAAGCCTTTCATTTCCACCAAAAGGCAAATCCAACTTAAAGGAACCAAACGGCCTAGAAAATCGGGCAGCACTTCCCCTAAATTTCTTACTTTTCCCAGCCATTAAGGCTTCACTATATCCTCAAATCAGTCCCAACATTTCACACAAGAGTCACCTCATTTCCCAAAAGCCGTTCACTAGGCTCAAAGCAGTACAAGTACAAAAGTTAGCTAGGAAACAACCGAAATGAAAGCAAGCCCTAAAAGAGACTCGATAACGAGTCATATAGCCATACCAATTATAACCCTACTAGGGTTTTATATGCATAAATAAGTATCATAGGTAACCAGAAATTAAGAAATGGCTTTAACTTAGGCCTTAACAAAAAAAACGTATTTGACCTCATAATGCGGTAATGACACCACTTTCACTACGGTTATCGGATGGGGGTGCAAGATGCACCGTTTCGAAGCTATGAAACAGAGCTACAACAATGTAGAAGGCCACTCAATCCAGTTCCTAACACAACTAGGTCAAATATGCCAAATACTAACCCAGAATTCCCAAAACAGGTTTGCAAAACACAGAAAACTGTAATCGGTATATCTCAGTCCATACAAGTCCAAATGCCGAAATTCCAAAGGCATATGTTAGCTAAGACATTCAGCTACATTTCATCAGAAGACACCAACTTCAAAATCCAAACCAATTCCAGTCAAAAGGGCCAATTACTATCGCAGTTTTCGCATTCTGATCAAAGCAGAACAGCTACAGTAAAAACGGCATAACTCACTCTACACTCATCCAAATGACCTGAAATTTTACAGGCACCTCAAACACATCAATACCTACAACTTTCATGTTTTGAGTAAAGTCTAATTCGGCCTCTAACCACATGATATAAAACCGGACAGAAATTGGGGATGATAGAACCCTAACTTTCACTTTTCCTTCCAAATCCAAAATTGGTTGCAATTATCTATCATTCACACCTACCATAGTCATTACCCCTCATTATCAACCATCATAAACAACCACAACACCATGATCATATTAAACCAGAAAATTCCTCAAAAAAATAAAAACTTCACCAATTCATCACAAACCAAGAAATAAATCACATAATCCATCACTTTAGCTCCCATTAGGCACAAATTAAACATCATTAAGTGTAGGAGGAAGTTCAAGTACCACTTACCTAGTAAACAAGAGAAAGATAGTGGTGGAACACCTTAGCTTCTCCAAAAACTTCACCAAGTCACTTACTAGCACCTAATGGAGTGATTTTATGGAGCAAATCTAAGTTTAATTGGTTGGAATGGAAGATTGAGATAGTTTGAAGCTTGTAAATTGCAGAAGTTTTTCTTCCTTGTCCAAGAGAGAGAATCGGCCAACAAGAGGTAAGAAAGAATGAATTTTTAGTCAATTTTTGAGATATTTAATCCATGATAAGAAAAGTCAAAAATGTCCAACAAGTGGACCAATCACATAGTGCCACTTGGCACTTCATTTAATGCCTTCCTATCACTTGGTTCCTCTCACATCAATGCCATGTCACCCTCTACTTATCTCTTAACACCCGATAAATTTCCACCAGTATCCGAAACTTAACCTTATTGGCCGAATTTTTCCGTACTTTTCGCACTAGTGGGTCCCACGTCCAAAATATATTCTTAATTTTCTAAAAACTCACCAATACTAGAAAAATCATCTAAAAACTATAATTACTCATAAAATCTACCATAAAAATATTCCTAGGCCCGAAAATGCAGAAAACATGCAATTAAGGGGAAATAAACCCTAGGAAAATAATTAGGGTTTTACGGGTTCTCACACTCTCCCCCCCTTAAAAGAATTTCGTCCTCGAAATTCCTTATCAGCGGAATCCATCAAATCTAAGGTACCCAACGGATCGTACCTTCTGCGTTCTCAGACGAGTCAGGGACCTGATGCTGCTCTAGAGAATATACTCGAGCTGGTGCCTTCGATCCCGTCCCTTCTCCTTTCGTCTGTCCAGGGTTGCTCTTGGCAGGTTGCTGAGAATTGGGCTTGGTTGGTGGCAGAGTCCCTCTCCGCTCGCGCAGGCGAGCTGGACAGTTAGCAATCCGATGTTCAGCGCTTCCACAGCGCAAGCATTTTCCTTCTTTCTTCCAGCAATTTGTTTCCGTATGACTTGGCCCTCCGCAATATCCACAGGGACCATGAGTAGCAGAGACCAGTCCTCCCTGAGGGACATCACGCGACACCCCTGGTTGCCGTACTTCCCCGTTTCCCTTGCGAACTTTAGAGATTGTACTATTATCCGCTTGTTCTGAGCTGCTCCCCGAAAAACCCCTTTTTCTTGCTTGGAAGTTTCTAACTTGTAACCCTGCAGTTTCAACGCGCTGGGCTTTTTCCACCGCATCACTAAAGGCATTAAGTTGGGCTACCGCCAGATCTTTTTGAATTTCTACGTTCAAGCCCTGGACAAAACGCCTTATTCGCCGCTGCTCGGTCATGATGAGTTCGGGCGCAAATTTGGATAGGCGGGTAAATTGACTCTCATACTCCGCCACAGTTTGAGCTCCTTGGCGGAGTCGAATGAACTCGTCTTCCTTCCTCTCCTGAACTAGAGGAGGGAAAAACTTCGCATTGAACTCTCTGATAAAGTTCACCCAAGTCCTAGGTGTCTGTTCTCGTTCCCACTTCTGCCGAATTACGTTCCACCAGGAACGGGCTGCCTCCTCCAGCTGGAACACGGCAAAAGTCACCTGCCGTTCGTCAAGGTAGTGTAGGGCTGCAAATATATCAACCATCTTTTCAAGCCACCTCTCGGCAACGTCCGGGTCGGGTTCCCCAACAAACTTTGGCGGAGCGAACTTTTGAAAACGTTCGAGAGCTCTATCTTCGCTCTCGATATGATGGCCAGGGTTTCCGGGGTTTCCAGGGTTAAGGTTTGGGTTCTGGCCCTGTTGTTGTACTACTTGTGCTAGTAGGTTTGTCATTTGCTGCATAGCGGCAGCTATCTGCACATTGGGGTCTATTTGGGGTTCCGGATTGGGTCCAGTAGAGGTTTCCCCCGTTTCCCTAACCGGCGTGGGTTGTCTAGTTCCGCGCCCACGTCCCTGACCACTTCGTGTTCCTTCCATAAGTTTCACTCGGTCTAGGCAAGAATGCTAAACCAAAGCAGTATCAAAGCATGTAAGTAATACGCAAAACTTTCACATTAACATACATTTATACATTGCAAACATGATCACAACATATATATACAAGTCGGTCAAAATTAAGCCACACACATATATACAGCCAGTTAAGTCAGGTACAAACATAAACGATCCACCGAAGAATGGCCTTTCTAGTTCACCAAATCCTTTCTAACCTAGGCCCTCATATCTTTCGTATCCGGGCGCAAGAATCCCATCTAAGATAATTCACAACTCGAGCCGGCCGGTCCCAAGAGTAAACCATCTTTATTAAGGATTCCTACCCGACATACATACCTAGCTTCCTCGAGTCCCATGATAATGATTCGTACACTTATCACATGCCCGGTTCATAACTTATGCTCAAACGAGCACTTAGACATATTCATGAAATTAGGACCACAACACCACTTGGCCCAGTCTCACTCCGCGCAGAGACCACGCGAAGTGGCTCTGATACCACTTGTAACAGCCCCACTTTCCCCTAAGGCGAACCAAAGGGGTTAGCGGACTGCCTGCCCAGCTCTCGCCAGGACTACGGATCAGATTAGGGCTATCTGCTTCACTCCGGAACTTACAAACTCGCGTAAACACATCAAAATGGTAAAATAACCCAAAATAAAAAAAATGAAATCCGGAGCCGGCCATGCATAGTAACCGACCCGTCAGAACCCAACCGAAATAACTAACAAACATTCACACTGAACTTTAGCGTTTACAAATCAAAATGACATACAAAAGCTTTCAAAAGTTAATACATATACACGGTTTGCCAAATCAAAAGAGAAAACGCCCCAAAAGTACACTTAGGGTTTTAATACATGAGCTATACAAAAGATATGTTCATCTAGCTCAATTTGGCAGCCATTTGTCAAATCCAGACCAAAAGGGTTTATTTTCCTGTAAGGAAAACAAAAGGAACGGAAAGGGGTGAGCTTGCGCTCAATGAGGTACCAAACAAATAGCATTAAAATCATGGCATTTCACATTTAACAAATCAGATACACATGTCAGATGTAAAGCACAGAAACCAATGATTCAAATCAGAAGGATACGGGTGGCTCTCAGGAGCCAAATTTCAAGCGCAGTACTTGATCCAAACCGGTTGACTCTCCGTCAACGTATATAGAACCAAAACGTCCGTAGACCCCTCTTTACACCGAATTCCGTCCACCAAACACCCCTTTACCGGGCCCGCTCACCGTAACCGAACAGAAATGGTAATACTCGAGTATACCGGAATCAAGGGTCTCAATACCCAAAAATCCCCGAACAGACTACCGTGATTCGTTATCTAATCGTCCAGGCCCTTGCCGGCCCGACTCGAATAACTTAACCACAGGATTGAGCTCATAGGTCATAGAAATCCGAACAGATGCAGACACAGATAACAGATTCAAATTTTGCATAGTAAATTGGCATATGAACAGACTAGAGAACGAGTGTGATAAAGTACACCCCCGTCTCGAACAAATAAACAGATTGCAGAGCAGAAATCAAGTTAAACAGCAATGGAGGGGAGTGGTACACTCACCGATTCAACTTCAAAAAGTTTCACTTCAGATTGGCCTTAATCGCCAAGAAACCCTAAAATAATCAAAATAAACCAATTGAAGGTTTTACTTCCAGAATCGAGTAAACAGAATGCACATGTGAGGCTCGACTACACGTCGTACGCCTTGCCAAATAAATACTAATGCAAGAATGCAAAAACATGATTCCCTTGGAAACGAAAAGGTAGCATGAAGACTTAGGCGCAAACAACCCAAAAGCCTTTCATTTCCACCAAAAGGCAAATCCAACTTAAAGGAACCAAACGGCCTAGAAAATCGGGCAGCACTTCCCCTAAATTTCTTACTTTTCCCAGCCATTAAGGCTTCACTATATCCTCAAATCAGTCCCAACATTTCACACAAGAGTCACCTCATTTCCCAAAAGCCGTTCACTAGGCTCAAAGCAGTACAAGTACAAAAGTTAGCTAGGAAACAACCGAAATGAAAGCAAGCCCTAAAAGAGACTCGATAACGAGTCATATAGCCATACCAATTATAACCCTACTAGGGTTTTATATGCATAAATAAGTATCATAGGTAACCAGAAATTAAGAAATGGCTTTAACTTAGGCCTTAACAAAAAAAACGTATTTGACCTCATAATGCGGTAATGACACCACTTTCACTACGGTTATCGGATGGGGGTGCAAGATGCACCGTTTCGAAGCTATGAAACAGAGCTACAACAATGTAGAAGGCCACTCAATCCAGTTCCTAACACAACTAGGTCAAATATGCCAAATACTAACCCAGAATTCCCAAAACAGGTTTGCAAAACACAGAAAACTGTAATCGGTATATCTCAGTCCATACAAGTCCAAATGCCGAAATTCAAAAGGCATATGTTAGCTAAGACATTCAGCTACATTTCATCAGAAGACACCAACTTCAAAATCCAAACCAATTCCAGTCAAAAGGGCCAATTACTATCGCAGTTTTCGCATTCTGATCAAAGCAGAACAGCTACAGTAAAAACGGCATAACTCACTCTACACTCATCCAAATGACCTGAAATTTTACAGGCACCTCAAACACATCAATACCTACAACTTTCATGTTTTGAGTAAAGTCTAATTCGGCCTCTAACTACATGATATAAAACCGGACAGAAATTGGGGATGATAGAACCCTAACTTTCACTTTTCCTTCCAAATCCAAAATTGGTTGCAATTATCTATCATTCACACCTACCATAGTCATTACCCCTCATTATCAACCATCATAAACAACCACAACACCATGATCATATTAAACCAGAAAATTCCTCAAAAAAATAAAAACTTCACCAATTCATCACAAACCAAGAAATAAATCACATAATCCATCACTTTAGCTCCCATTAGGCACAAATTAAACATCATTAAGTGTAGGAGGAAGTTCAAGTACCACTTACCTAGTAAACAAGAGAAAGATAGTGGTGGAACACCTTAGCTTCTCCAAAAACTTCACCAAGTCACTTACTAGCACCTAATGGAGTGATTTTATGGAGCAAATCTAAGTTTAATTGGTTGGAATGGAAGATTGAGATAGTTTGAAGCTTGTAAATTGCAGAAGTTTTTCTTCCTTGTCCAAGAGAGAGAATCGGCCAACAAGAGGTAAGAAAGAATGAATTTTTAGTCAATTTTTGAGATATTTAATCCATGATAAGAAAAGTCAAAAATGTCCAACAAGTGGACCAATCACATAGTGCCACTTGGCACTTCATTTAATGCCTTCCTATCACTTGGTTCCTCCCACATCAATGCCATGTCACCCTCTACTTATCTCTTAACACCCGATAAATTTCCACCAGTATCCGAAACTTAACCTTATTGGCCGAATTTTTCCGTACTTTTCGCACTAGTGGGTCCCACGTCCAAAATATATTCTTAATTTTCTAAAAACTCACCAATACTAGAAAAATCATCTAAAAACTATAATTACTCATAAAATCTACCATAAAAATATTCCTAGGCCCGAAAATGCAGAAAACATGCAATTAAGGGGAAATAAACCCTAGGAAAATAATTAGGGTTTTATGGGTTCTCTCAAATAGCAACTAATTTTGGCTTTGGAGTGAATTGTGAAATGTTAGGGTTTTTCAACCTCTAATTCTGTCCGGTTTTGGATCATAGGGTTAGAGGCCGAATTGGACTTTGCTCAAAACATGAAAGTTGTAGGTATTGATGTGTTTGAAGTGCCTGTAAAATTTTAGATCATTTAGATTTGTGTAGGGTGAGTTATGTCGATTTTACTGTTGCTAGTCTGGGTTGCTCAGAATGTGAAAACTGCGCTTGTAATCGTTTGTTTTGACTGGAATTGGTTTGGATTTTGAAGTTGGTGTCTTCTGATGAAATGTATCTGGATGTCTTAGCTAACATATTCCTTTGGAATTTCGGCATTTGGACCTGTATAGACTGAGTTATGTTCATTACAGTATAGTGCGATTTGGGAACCTGCAATTACGGTTCAGGTTGTGGTATTCTGCATTTTTGGCCTAGTTGTGCTAGGATTTGGACTGAGTGGCCTTCTACATTGTTGTAGCCCTGTTCCATAGCTTCGAAACGGTGGGCCTTACACCCCCATCCGATAATCGTAGTGATATTGACGCCATTACCGCACAATAAGGGCAAAACAGTTTTTCTATTCGGGGCCAAGACTAATGCTATTTCTAATTTCTGGTTTGCTATCATGCTTATTTATGCATATGAAACCCTATTGGGGTTGTGTTCAGCATTGTTTTGTGACTCGTTATCGAGTCTCATTGTATTTGTCTGCTTGTTCTAGGAGGAAACGGTGGTGCACGATGTTCGTTTAACGACGGTGCATGAAACATCATTTTCTCACTTGGTGAGTATACTACTCACTTAATTGTTACTATGTGGCTTTGCTAAATGTATATGTGATGCCTTGAAGGCTTACTTGAATATTGGAATTGATTAAGGTGAGGGTGTACTTGACCGCCCTCACCCCTTTTGATAGTATCACTGATTGGCTACCGTTTTACTGCATTACTGAACTTGATATATTGGTTGGTGAATTCCATTTCATGGAAACTGCTTTGGTGTCGTTTGGACGAATGTCCAACGGCCTTACTGTATTACTGAGCTCAACCCCGTTTGGTAGTCAATTGGATCGAGCCGGCGAGGGCTTGGTCGTGAAAATTGTCATGCCACGGGGACTGTACAGAGGAACCTTGTAGTAATGAGACTCTTGGTTCCGGTATACTCGAGTATTACCAAAAGCTACTGAATTGGAGTGCGGGCCCGGTTGGGATATGTTGGGTGGAAGGAATGGAAGTGAAGTGAGATCTACGGTCGTGTACTCCTAAACATTGACGGAGGGTCAATGAGGTTGGATCAAGATTGCAAGCGTGGAAATGGGCTCTTGAGAGCCAACCATATCCTTTCACTGATTTGATTTACTTTCTAATTGCATACTTGAATTGAACGGTTATGCTTATGTGATCATAGCTGCTATTGTGATAGTTGCTCACTGGGCATTTAGCTCACCCCGTTTCTTTTGTTTTCCTTACAGGAATATGACTATTTTGGAATGAATTTTGTTAAATGGTTGCCGAATGAACTAGATGAATGCCTCTTTTGTATTGTATATAAAATGGGACCCTAAATGTATCATTAGGGCCGTTTTCACTTTTGTTTTGGCAACCCACATATGTAGTGACTTTTGTATCACTTTTAAAGGCCATTGTGGCTTGTAAATGGTTAATGTTATGTTGCATATGTATTTCGATGTTTGGTTGGGTTTCGGACGGGTCGGTTACCATTCATGGCCGACTCTGGATTTTATTTCTTTTATTTTGGGTTATTTTGCCCTTTTGCCTTGTTTGCGCGCATTATAAGTTTCAGAACGTGATAGATCGCTTTATACTGCACCGTTAGTCCTGGCGAGAGCTGGGCAGGCAGTCCGCTAACCTCTTTGGTTCGCCTTAGGGGAAGGTGGGGCTGTCACAGGTGGTATCAGAGCCTAGGTTTGAATTAGCCTGGGTGTTAAAGGAATGCTGGACTTGAGGATTCTATTGTTTATGCCTATTAAGTGTATTCATGTTATTTCTCCTTTGCTATAGGATGGATGCGAGTGGTGACCCTAGTGCTAGTCCTTCGGGAGTGAGACCTCCCAGAGCACTCCCCGTGATTCCATATCAGATCAGGCAGAAGGGGGCCGTGGTGCGTTGGAGCCCGGCCAACCGCCTTCGACGGTGTGCGTGCCGTGATACTTATGCTTTCCCGAACGCCTTAGTTTTGGCGGTAGCGAAGGAGCGTAAGGAGCTTGCTAAGGATAACAATAAGTTGGAAGCTGTGGTTGCTACGTTGGAAGTTGAGGTGACTCAGGTTAGGGCAACCAACGAGAAGCAGGCGGCACGTATCATGGAGCTAGAGTATGACGTGCATGAGGCCGATGACAGAGTTGATGACCTATGTGACCAACTAAGGGATGCACGCGAGCGCGAGGTTAAGCGAGCTCGCAAAGTCAGGGGTCGTGCTGAGGCGATCCTTAATCTGTGCGACGACGGGCTCGAGGAGTCTAGCGATGAGGCCTCGTATGCGGGGGCCGAGGCCGGGGAGGAGTCTACCCCATCGCCTGGGTCCCAGACCCCAGCGACTGACTAGGCGTTGATCTTTAGGCATCTTTTGGATAGTGGTGATTTTTGTATGTACATAGGGATAGGGATAGAGCCTTAGCTAACCGTTTTGGATGTAGGGTTAGCTACGTGTAAATTTCTTTTGATAGGCCTATCCTCGGGAGGATCGTTTATGTACGTACGTGCCTTGGCCGTACTTGACTGACTGATTGTATATATGTGTTTGGCTTGTATATATGTGTGTTTGTGATTATGCTTGGACTGTATACCTATGTGTTTTTGTGCAAAGTTTAAGTGTTACTTATCTGTCTTGTTACTACTTTGGTTTAGTATTCTTGCCTAGATCGAGTAAAACTCATGGAAGGTACACGGAGTGGTCAGGGACGTGGGCGCGGAACTAGACAACGCACACCGGTTAGGGAAACGGGGGAAACCTCTACTGGACCCAATCCTGGACCGCAAATAGACCCGAATGTACAAATAGCTGCCGCTATGCAGCAAATGACCTATTTACTAGCACAAGTAGTACAACAACAGGGCCAGAACCCAAACCCTAATCCCGGAAACCCTGGCCATCATATTGAGAGCGAAGATAGAGCTCTAGAACGTTTTCAAAAGTTTTCCCCGCCAAAGTTTGTTGGGGGACCCGACCCTGATGTTGCGGAGAAATGGCTTGAGAAGATGGTTGATATATTTGCCGCTTTACATTACCCAGACGAACGGCAGGTGACTTTTGCCGTGTTTCAACTTGAGGGGGCTGTCCGTTCCTGGTGGAACGTAATTAGACAGAAATGGGAGCGGGAGCAGACACCTAGGACTTGGGTGAACTTCATCCAGGAATTTAATGCAAAGTTTTTCCCTCCTCTAGTCCAGGAGAGGAAGGAGGACGAGTTTATAAGGCTTCGCCAAGGGACTCAGACGGTGGCGGAATATGAGAGTCAATTCACCCGCCTGTCCAAGTTTGCGCCGGAGTTAATCATGACTGAGCAACGACGGGTGAGGCGCTTTATCCAGGGTTTGAACGTTGAGATCCAGAAAGACCTCGCGGCGGCTCAAATCACTACGTTTAGCGAGGCAATGGAAAAAGCCCAACGAGTTGAAAGTGCACGGCTACAGGTCCGAAACTTCCAAGCTAAGAAGCGTGATTTTCCTGGGAGTACGTCTGGACAAGGTGAGAAGAGCACTCCCTCGAAATTTGGACGAGGAACGGGTGGTGGCCGACAATCAGGTTCAGGCAGAGGGACTCCGTTTAGGGGTGGTCAAGCTGGGCGAGGACAGAGGGGAATTGCTCAGAGTGGCTCGGCTTCGGCACCTTGCGGTCCCTGTGGGCACTATGGGAAAATAAACCACACTGAGGATAATTGCTGGAGGAAACAGGGTAAGTGCCTGCAGTGTGGAAGTGCGGACCATCAATTGGCTACATGCCCGGTCCTGAAACAAGACGGAAAGGGGAGCCAACCAACGTCGAGGACCAATACTGGACCAGCCAAGGGAGACGGATCCAAACCTAAAGTTCCTGCTAGGGTGTATTCCTTAGAGCCCCATCAGGTTCCAGAATCTTCTGAGGTTGTAGAAGGTACGATCCCTATTTTCCACCGCTTTGCCAAAGTTTTAATTGATCCTGGTGCCACTCATTCGTTTGTTAACCCTGATTTCATGTGTGGCATCGATATAAAACCTGCTAGTTTACCATATGACCTAGAAGTTAGTACACCTATGGGGAATAAACGTTTGGTGACTAGTATGGTTTATAGGGATTGTGATGTATGGGTAGGTGAAAGGAGATTTTTAGGAGACCTAATTAGCTTGTCCATTAAGGGGTACGATGTGATTCTGGGTATGGACTGGTTAGCCAAATATAACGCCCAACTGGATTGTAAAACGAAAGTAGTAGAGTTTCGCATTCCTGGTGAGGCAACCTTAAGGTTGGATATAAGGGGTAGGTTAGCCTCATCTGCTTTAATTTCGGGCATACGAGCTAGGAAACTGATAAGTAGAGGGGCGCAAGGATTTTTGGCCTTTTTAATTAACACCCCTACGGATAAGTTAAAAGTGGAAGACGTGGCCATAGTGAGGGAATTTCCGGATGTATTCCCTGATGAGTTAGTAGCTTTACCGCCGGAAAGGGAGATAGAATTCCGAATAGACCTGTTGCCTGGAACCGCACCTATCTCGAAAACCCCTTACCGAATGGCGCCTGCAGAACTTAAGGAGCTTAAGTTGCAGTTACAAGATCTTTTGGAGCGGGGATTCATTCACAAGAGTGAGTCTCCTTGGGGAGCTCCTGTCCTATTTGTGAAGAAAAAGGACGGAACCTTGAGGATGTGCATTGATTACCGGGGGCTGAACAACGTGACCATCAAGAATAAATATCCACTGCCCCACATCGACGAGTTGTTCGACCAGTTGCAAGGAGCAGTGGTCTTCTCCAAGTTAGACCTCCGACAGGGATACTACCAGTTGTTGATTAGGAAGGAGGACATTCCGAAAACTGCTTTCAATTCAAGATACGGGCATTACGAGTTCGCCGTTATGCCCTTTGGACTGACCAATGCTCCCGCCGCCTTTATGGACCTGATGCATAGGGTTTTTAAACCCTATCTAGACCGATTTGTCGTTGTGTTCATTGATGACATTTTGGTCTACTCTAAGACACGCGAGGAGCATGAGGAGCATTTGAGGGTGGTATTGCAGACGTTAAGGGAACATCAACTGTATGCTAAGTTTAGTAAATGCGAGTTCTGGTTGGAGAAAGTAGCATTTTTGGGTCATGTGATCTCCCACAAAGGTATTTCGGTGGACCCGGCGAAGGTTGAGGCCGTGACAAATTGGAAGAGGCCAGAAACCCCCACGGAAATTCGTAGCTTTCTAGGGCTAGCTGGGTACTACCGAAGGTTTATTAAGGATTTTTCCAAACTGGCAGGACCTTTAACTGACCTGACGAAGAAGCATGGCCAGTTTATCTGGAACGGCCGATGCGAAACAAGCTTTCAGGAATTAAAGAAAAGATTGACCATGGCTCCGGTATTGGTCTTGCCAAATGGAGTGGACGGGTTTGTGGTTTATGCGGACGCGTCGCGAGAAGGCCTGGGGTGTGTTTTGATGCAGAATCGGAATGTGATTTCATTTGCCTCTAGGAAGTTAAAGCTTCACGAGCAGAATTACCCGACTCACGATCTGGAATTAGCCGCAGTTGTCTTTGCACTGAAAAAGTGGAGGCATTACCTATATGGGGTGACCTTCGAAGTGTATTCAGATCACAAAAGTCTTAGATACCTTTTCTCCCAGAAGGAATTGAACATGAGGCAACGAAGGTGGATGGAATTTCTGGAGGACTACGACTGTACGATCAATTACCATCCGGGAAAAGCAAATGTGGTAGCAGATGCTTTGAGTCGTAAGGTCCAAGTAGCAGGATTGATGATTAAGGAGTGGGATTTATTAGAATCCGTGTGTGAGTGGAGACCCTGTCTTGGGAGCCATAAGGTGATATTTGGCAATGTGAGGGTGACCTCCACTCTACTGGAACGCATTAAAGAGGCACAAAAAGAAGATTTAATGGTACGAAAGTGGAGAGAGAAAGTGGAAAAGGGAGAAACTTCGGACTTCAATTTGAGTCCTGAGGGTATTTTGAAGTATCGAAACCGAATAGTGGTACTGAGGGAAGAGTCAATGAAAACGGAGATTCTGGAGGAAGCTTATCGGTCCAAGTATACAATCCATCCGGGCAGCAGCAAGATGTATCAAGACCTGAAAGGAACCTATTGGTGGGACAATATGAAGTGGGAAATCGCTCAGTACGTGCAGAAATGTCTCATTTGCCAACAGGTGAAAGCAGAGCATCAAAAACCATCGGGTCTGTTACAACCCTTGGAAATACCCGAGTGGAAGTGGGAAAACATCACAATGGACTTTGTTTCAGGTTTACCAAGGACGCAAAGAGGACACGATGCCGTTTGGGTGATCGTTGATCGATTAACCAAATCAGCCCATTTCTTGCCGGTGAACATGAAATATTCAATGGACAAGTTGGCCCGACTGTACATGGATGAAGTAGTAAGACTACACGGTGTTCCTGTGAGCATCGTCTCCGATCGGGATCCACGGTTCTATCTCGGTTTTGGCAGAAGTTTCAAGAAATTCTGGGGACTAAACTCAATTTGAGCACGACCTATCATCCTCAGACGGATGGCCAGTCGGAACGGACGATTCAAACTCTCGAGGACATGCTACGAACTTGCATTCTGGACTTTGGAGGCAACTGGGGTCAGCACATGACCTTAGTAGAGTTTGCGTACAACAATAGCTTCCATTCGTCGATTCAAATGGCTCCGTACGAAGCTCTCTACGGACGCAAGTGCCGGTCGCCGATTTACTGGGACGAAGTTGGCGAAAAGAAAGCACTGGACCCGGCAACTATTCCAT
The DNA here is from genome assembly GCF_036785885.1 of Coffea arabica. NCBI lineage: Eukaryota > Viridiplantae > Streptophyta > Magnoliopsida > Gentianales > Rubiaceae > Coffea > Coffea arabica. Next base: position 35,514,273 of record NC_092329.1, read on the forward strand.
GGATGGAAGAGGCTCAAGAGAAGGTCAAGTTGATAAGGCAACGGCTTCAAACAGCCCAAAGTCGACAAAAGAGCTACGCGGATAATCGAAGAAAAGACTTGGAGTTTGAAGTTGGAGACTACGTATTTCTCAAGATCACACCCTTACGAAGTCTTACAGCGGGTAAAGGAAAGAAGCTTCAACCGCGGTACGTCGGACCCTACAAGATTCTTCAGAGGGTTGGAGCGGTCGCGTATCGATTGGAACTGCCATCCAGTCTCTCTCGAATCCACGATGTGTTTCACGTCTCAATGCTAAAGAAGTATCATCCTGATCCATCCCATGTCTTACAACCGGAGGAAATTGAAGTGGACGAATCACTTGCCTATGAAGAGAAACCGGTCCAAGTGCTCGATCGAAAAGTCAAGGAGCTCAGAAACAAGCGGATTCCGCTAGTGAAGGTGCTATGGAGAAACCACGGAGTTGAGGAAGCTACCTGGGAGATGGAAGAGGAAATGCGAAAGAAATACCCAAACCTTTTCGGAAATTAAAGTGAGAAATTTCGAGGACGAAATTCTTTTAAGGGGGAGAGAGTGTGAGAACCCGTAAAACCCTAAATATTTTTCCTAGGGTTTATTTCCCCTTAATTGCTTGTTTTCTGCATTTTCGGGCTTAGGAATATCTTTCTGGTAGATTTTATGCGTAATTATAGTTTTTAGATGATTTTTCTAGTATTGGCGAGTTTTTGAAAAATTAAGAATATATATTGGACATGGGACCCACTAGTGCGAAAAGTTCGGAAAAATTCGGCCAATTAGGTTAAATTCCGGATACCGTGTAAAATTTATCGGGTGTTAAGAGATAAGTAGAGTGTGTGAAATGATTGATGTGAGAGAGAAAAAGAAGTGATAAGATTGCATTAATGAGGTGACAAGTGTCACCCTCTTATTGGTTTTACTTTAAGACTTACTATTCACTATTTTGACTTTTGACCAAATTGAGTAAATATCTTGAAAAATTGCTCAAAAATCACCATTTTCTTCTCCTCCATGGCCGGTTCTTCCTTGAGCCAAGAAGAAAGAAATTCTTCAACTTTCTAGCTTCTATTTCACTCAATCTTCCAAAACCAATCACATAAATTAGATTCTACTCCATAAAATCTATCCATTGGGTGCTAGTGAGTGGTCTAGTGAAGTTTGTTTGAAGAGCTAAGGTGTCCAACATCTCCATCTCTCTTGTTTACTTGGTAAGTGGTTTGTGACTTCCCTCTTATACTTAATAAAGCTTAAATTATGCTTAGTAGTGGCTAAAGTGATGGATTATGTGATTTATTTCTTGATTTGAAGAGTTTTGGTGAAGTTTTCAATTTTATGATGAATTTTCTGGTTTAATATGAATGGGATGTTGTGGCCATCTATGATGGTTGATAATGAGGGGTGATGACTCATGTGGGTGTGAATTGGTGATAACAGCAACTAATTTTGGCTTTGGAGTGAATTGTGAAATGTTAGGGTTTTTCAACCCCTAATTCTGTCCGGTTTTGGATCATAGGGTTAGAGGCCGAATTGGACTTTGCTCAAAACATGAAAGTTGTAGGTACTGATGAGTTTGAAGTTCCTGCAAAGTTTCAAGTCATTTGGATTTGTGTAGAGTGAGTTATGTCGATTTTACTGTTGCTGGTCTGGGTTGCTCAGAATGTGAAAACTGCGCTTGTAATCGTTTGTTTTGACTGGAATTGGTTTGGATTTTGAAGTTGGTGTCTTCTGATGAAATGTATCTGGATGCCTTAGCTAACATATACCTTTGGAATTTCGGCATTTGGACCTGTATAGACTGAGTTGTGTTCATTACAGCATAGTGCGATTTGGGAACCTGCAATTACAGTTCAGGTTGTGGTATTCTGCATATTTGGCCTAGTTGTGCTAGGATTTGGACTGAGTGGCCTTCTACATTGTTGTAGCCCTGTTCCATAGCTTCGAAACGGTGGGCCTTACACCCCTATCCGATAATCGTAGTGATATTGACGCCATTACCGCACAATAAGGGCAAAACAGTTTTTCTATTCGGGGCCAAGACTAATGCTATTTTTAATTTCTGGTTTGCTATCATGCTTATTTATGCATTTGAAACCCTATTGGGGTTATGTTCAGCATTGTTTTGTGACTCGTTATCGAGTCTCATTGTATTTGTTTGCTTGTTCTAGGAGGAAACGGTGGTGCACGACGTTCGTTTAACGACGGTGCATGAAACATCATTTTCTCACTTGGTGAGTATACTACTCACTTAATTGTTACTATGTGGCTTTGCTAAATGTATATGTGATGCCTTGAAGGCTTACTTGAATATTGGAATTGATTAAGGTGAGGGTGTACTTGACCGCCCTCACCCCTTTTGATAGTATCACTGATTGGCTACCGTTTTACTGCATTACTGAACTTGATATATTGGTTGGTGAATTCCATTTCATGGAAACTGCTTTGGTGTCGTTTGGACGAATGTCCAACGGCCTTACTGTATTACTGAGCTCAACCCCGTTTGGTAGTCAATTGGATCGAGCCGGCGAGGGCTTGGTCGTGAAAATTGTCATGCCACGGGGACTGTACTGAGGAACCTTGTAGTAATGAGACTCTTGGTTCCGGTATACTCGAGTATTACCAAAAGCTACTGAATTGGAGTGCGGGCCCGGTTGGGGTATGTTGGGTGGAAGGAATGGAAGTGAAGTGAGGTCTACGGTCATGTACTCCTAAACATTGACGGAGGGTCAATGAGGTTGGATCAAGATTGCAAGCGTGGAAATGGGCTCTTGAGAGCCAACCGTATCCTTTCACTGATTTGATTTACTTTCTAATTGCATACTTGAATTGAACGGTTATGCTTATGTGATCATAGCTGCTATTGTGATAGTTGCTCACTGGGCATTTAGCTCACCCCGTTTCTTTTGTTTTCCTTACAGGAATATGACTATTTTGGAATGAATTTTGTTAAATGGTTGCCGAATGAACTAGATGAATGCCTCTTTTGTATTGTATATAAAATGGGACCCTAAATGTATCATTAGGGCCGTTTTCACTTTTGTTTTGGCAACCCACATATGTTGTGACTTTTGTATCACTTTTAAAGGCCATTGTGGCTTGTAAATGGTTAATGTTATGTTGCATATGTATTTCGATGTTTGGTTGGGTTTCGGACGGGTCGGTTACCATTCATGGCCGACTCTGGATTTTATTTCTTTTATTTTGGGTTATTTTGCCCTTTTGCCTTGTTTGCGCGCATTATAAGTTTCAGAACGTGATAGATCGCTTTATACTGCACCGTTAGTCCTGGCGAGAGCTGGGCAGGCAGTCCGCTAACCTCTTTGGTTCGCCTTAGGGGAAGGTGGGGCTGTCACAGGTGGTATCAGAGCCTAGGTTTGAATTAGCCTGGGTGTTAAAGGAATGCTGGACTTGAGGATTCTATTGTTTATGCCTATTAAGTGTATTCATGTTATTTCTCCTTTGCTATAGGATGGATGCGAGTGGTGACCCTAGTGCTAGTCCTTCGGGAGTGAGACCTCCCAGAGCACTCCCCGTGATTCCATATCAGATCAGGCAGAAGGGGGCCGTGGTGCGTTGGAGCCCGGCCAACCGCCTTCGACGGTGTGCGTGCCGTGATACTTATGCTTTCCCGAACGCCTTAGTTTTGGCGGTAGCGAAGGAGCGTAAGGAGCTTGCTAAGGATAACAATAAGTTGGAAGCTGTGGTTGCTACGTTGGAAGTTGAGGTGACTCAGGTTAGGGCAACCAACGAGAAGCAGGCGGCACGTATCATGGAGCTAGAGTATGACGTGCATGAGGCCGATGACAGAGTTGATGACCTATGTGACCAACTAAGGGATGCACGCGAGCGCGAGGTTAAGCGAGCTCGCAAAGTCAGGGGTCGTGCTGAGGCGATCCTTAATCTGTGCGACGACGGGCTCGAGGAGTCTAGCGATGAGGCCTCGTATGCGGGGGCCGAGGCCGGGGAGGAGTCTACCCCATCGCCTGGGTCCCAGACCCCAGCGACTGACTAGGCGTTGATCTTTAGGCATCTTTTGGATAGTGGTGATTTTTGTATGTACATAGGGATAGGGATAGAGCCTTAGCTAACCGTTTTGGATGTAGGGTTAGCTACGTGTAAATTTCTTTTGATAGGCCTATCCTCGGGAGGATCGTTTATGTACGTACGTGCCTTGGCCGTACTTGACTGACTGATTGTATATATGTGTTTGGCTTGTATATATGTGTGTTTGTGATTATGCTTGGACTGTATACCTATGTGTTTTTGTGCAAAGTTTAAGTGTTACTTATCTGTCTTGTTACTACTTTGGTTTAGTATTCTTGCCTAGATCGAGTAAAACTCATGGAAGGTACACGGAGTGGTCAGGGACGTGGGCGCGGAACTAGACAACGCACACCGGTTAGGGAAACGGGGGAAACCTCTACTGGACCCAATCCTGGACCGCAAATAGACCCGAATGTACAAATAGCTGCCGCTATGCAGCAAATGACCTATTTACTAGCACAAGTAGTACAACAACAGGGCCAGAACCCAAACCCTAATCCCGGAAACCCTGGCCATCATATTGAGAGCGAAGATAGAGCTCTAGAACGTTTTCAAAAGTTTTCCCCGCCAAAGTTTGTTGGGGGACCCGACCCTGATGTTGCGGAGAAATGGCTTGAGAAGATGGTTGATATATTTGCCGCTTTACATTACCCAGACGAACGGCAGGTGACTTTTGCCGTGTTTCAACTTGAGGGGGCTGTCCGTTCCTGGTGGAACGTAATTAGACAGAAATGGGAGCGGGAGCAGACACCTAGGACTTGGGTGAACTTCATCCAGGAATTTAATGCAAAGTTTTTCCCTCCTCTAGTCCAGGAGAGGAAGGAGGACGAGTTTATAAGGCTTCGCCAAGGGACTCAGACGGTGGCGGAATATGAGAGTCAATTCACCCGCCTGTCCAAGTTTGCGCCGGAGTTAATCATGACTGAGCAACGACGGGTGAGGCGCTTTATCCAGGGTTTGAACGTTGAGATCCAGAAAGACCTCGCGGCGGCTCAAATCACTACGTTTAGCGAGGCAATGGAAAAAGCCCAACGAGTTGAAAGTGCACGGCTACAGGTCCGAAACTTCCAGGCTAAGAAGCGTGATTTTCCTGGGAGTACGTCTGGACAAGGTGAGAAGAGCACTCCCTCGAAATTTGGACGAGGAACGGGTGGTGGCCGACAATCAGGTTCAGGCAGAGGGACTCCGTTTAGGGGTGGTCAAGCTGGGCGAGGACAGAGGGGAATTGCTCAGAGTGGCTCGGCTTCGGCACCTTGCGGTCCCTGTGGGCACTATGGGAAAATAAACCACACTGAGGATAATTGCTGGAGGAAACAGGGTAAGTGCCTGCGGTGTGGAAGTGCGGACCATCAATTGGCTACATGCCCGGTCCTGAAACAAGACGGAAAGGGGAGCCAACCAACGTCGAGGACCAATACTGGACCAGCCAAGGGAGACGGATCCAAACCTAAAGTTCCTGCTAGGGTGTATTCCTTAGAGCCCCATCAGGTTCCAGAATCTTCTGAGGTTGTAGAAGGTACGATCCCTATTTTCCACCGCTTTGCCAAAGTTTTAATTGATCCTGGTGCCACTCATTCGTTTGTTAACCCTGATTTCATGTGTGGCATCGATATAAAACCTGCTAGTTTACCATATGACCTAGAAGTTAGTACACCTATGGGGAATAAACGTTTGGTGACTAGTATGGTTTATAGGGATTGTGATGTATGGGTAGGTGAAAGGAGATTTTTAGGAGACCTAATTAGCTTGTCCATTAAGGGGTACGATGTGATTCTGGGTATGGACTGGTTAGCCAAATATAACGCCCAACTGGATTGTAAAACGAAAGTAGTAGAGTTTCGCATTCCTGGTGAGGCAACCTTAAGGTTGGATATAAGGGGTAGGTTAGCCTCATCTGCTTTAATTTCGGGCATACGAGCTAGGAAACTGATAAGTAGAGGGGCGCAAGGATTTTTGGCCTTTTTAATTAACACCCCTACGGATAAGTTAAAAGTGGAAGACGTGGCCATAGTGAGGGAATTTCCGGATGTATTCCCTGATGAGTTAGTAGCTTTACCGCCGGAAAGGGAGATAGAATTCCGAATAGACCTGTTGCCTGGAACCGCACCTATCTCGAAAACCCCTTACCGAATGGCGCCTGCAGAACTTAAGGAGCTTAAGTTGCAGTTACAAGATCTTTTGGAGCGGGGATTCATTCACAAGAGTGAGTCTCCTTGGGGAGCTCCTGTCCTATTTGTGAAGAAAAAGGACGGAACCTTGAGGATGTGCATTGATTACCGGGGGCTGAACAACGTGACCATCAAGAATAAATATCCACTGCCCCACATCGACGAGTTGTTCGACCAGTTGCAAGGAGCAGTGGTCTTCTCCAAGTTAGACCTCCGACAGGGATACTACCAGTTGTTGATTAGGAAGGAGGACATTCCGAAAACTGCTTTCAATTCAAGATACGGGCATTACGAGTTCGCCGTTATGCCCTTTGGACTGACCAATGCTCCCGCCGCCTTTATGGACCTGATGCATAGGGTTTTTAAACCCTATCTAGACCGATTTGTCGTTGTGTTCATTGATGACATTTTGGTCTACTCTAAGACACGCGAGGAGCATGAGGAGCATTTGAGGGTGGTATTGCAGACGTTAAGGGAACATCAACTGTATGCTAAGTTTAGTAAATGCGAGTTCTGGTTGGAGAAAGTAGCATGACATGCACTTAAATTCCATGAAAAGAGCAACGGGATTGATTCGAAAAATGTTATTATTTGATTTTTGGACAAAAATCTCAAATGTATTAAAAACAATTTGCCCCAGTATGGCTTATTTCATGAAATCTCACAAATAAAATTTTTTGCCCCAGTGTGGGCTCCCTTGATTGCAAAAATTTGTTCAGATGATTTCCCATTTATTTGAACAAAGAAAAATCGCACTTTCTAAAATTTAGAAAAGAATGCACATATACAACAATGTGAAGAAACTTTAAACGTCAAGTTTGAACTCATGCAGAAATTTCATGATGAATTCCTCGAAGTAACACCAATTTCAAGAAGATTTCTTCCTCACTTTTAGCATTGGTGTTTAGGGTAACGGGTCACCACTTCTGGTTGGCTCATCTTTCAGGACCAATCAAGTGACTTTATTTTTGAAATGGCTAAGGAAATGGGAGGTCAGAATTTGTCTCATTTTTGTGCCCCAGTTGTATGTAATCCATTCAATGTCACATCTTAGTGAAAGCAAATAGTTTGTCACCCTCATTTCTTAAGAAAATTGAGTCAACATATAAGCTTTAAGTTTGCAACAAATGGGTAAGAACGATAGCTAAACATGCGAAAACTGGTTATACCCTTATGATCACAAATGATTGATGGATTTCTTATGAGTATAATACTCACTTTGGATTGTCATGAAGGAATAAGTCAACGATGGACTTTGTTAGCTTGTAATGTGGCTTGAAAACGATAGCTAAAGAATAAAACTTACAAGGACATAGCACCGAAGACCGCATTTTCCCAAAATTGCCCCTATTTTGAACTCGAAGATTCTGAACTTTGTTTGATCACTCAATAGGGACTTCACCATCGAATCCTTTGTATTTCATTTTTCCTTTTTGCTTTTCCATTTTCTTTTCTTTGATCTGATGGATTTTTCATGGTGAGTAGCGTCAACCTCCATACTCAAGCAATTCAGAAATACAGCTAAAATTTTTCAGCATCAGAAATTTTCTTGACAGGGCCATTGCAAAGAACAGAAGTCAGGACTTTCGGTTTTTGTAATGGGGTCCGGTGTGGTGTTCTAGAAAAGTTAAGGCTTGAAAGCAGATTTTAAAAATGGTTTGAAGAATCTGAGATCGCATTGTTGCGCCAACCCTATTTTAGGGCTAAATCAGAACTTTGCCCCAGTTTATGCTCAATTGAGGCTTTTTCTCTTTCATTTTCTTTCTTCTTTTGATTTTTTGGCTTTCTACCATTTTTGAACTTTCACAAAATTTGCCCCAGTTTATTTTGAACTGAGGTTCTCTTTTTCTCTTTTCCTTTTGATTTTGTTGCATTGTCACTTTTCACTTCTTGAAACTTTTTCCTTTTCAATTCAAACTTGCCCCCAGTGTGGGGTTTGCGATTCTCAGGGGTTACCAAACGAAATAATTTATTCTGATGGCTCAAAAGGGATAACTAGGGATAGAATGTTTGATTGGAAAAGAAGAGGGCCTGACCTTTGTTCCGTCCCTTACAATAACTCTGAAAGGAAACTTTCGTTAATGCGAAATTTTTTGCATGTATCTGAATTACTGACTGAGGAAGACCCTTGTTCATCCATATTTGTGAAACATAGGCGGTCCGTGTGGACAAATCTCTTCCTTTTCTTTTTTTTCAAAATTGGAACCCAAGTGGAATCAAATTTTCCAAATCTGCGGTTCCCTTTCCCCTTTTCCTTTTTTTTTTCTTTTTCAAAATTCCCCAATCTCTTTCCCCAATGTGGGGTGCGATCATATGTGCACTCGAAAAGAACCACCAATTTTTTGGCTCAAATGAGGATGCAAGGGATAAATGGTGCTTAGGTTGTAGAAACGATGGCCAAAGTATCATTCTTACACCTCATGACAACCAAAGTAGTGAAATGGTCATTGAAAATCCATTCCTCTTTTGAAAATCTTTCCAATGTAGGGTAGTGATCATTAAGGCTCTTATTTGAAGCGAAATTATTCTTTCAAAGGCTCAAATGGGAGAGCAAATGATAAAATGTGTATAGGTAGAGAAAAGAATGCTCGAAGTATCATTCCAAATTTTCAAAACAAACAAGAGTAATGCACATTTTTGTTTTCACTTAGATGTGAATTGAATCGGTTAAACACAATGAATATTTTCAAGCAAAGATGGCCCCAATTTATCAATTAATGTGACTGATTTTATTTTGGGGTCAAATGAAGGAGAAAAGGAATCTCATAGGGCCTTTTGAGTGACATCTTTTAATTCTGAGCACTCTTATTGTGAATTTTCAGGCAGGAGGTTGAAAAAATCCCAATTTAGTCTTATTTCTTAAAATTCATCATGAAATCTCCAATGAATAAGAATAAAGAATGAAATGTACGTAAATATACACAAAATAATGATTGTCCAAAAATTTTATTGTTGAAAAAGTTTGAAACAAAATTCCTCATTCAATTATGATACAAATGAGAAAAGAGAAACTTGTAAAGGGCTCCTCATATACACTTTTCATCTCCTTTTCTTTTGGAACAAAATGTATTAACAAATCAAATAAACAGAATTTCCCTTTGGAAGACAATTACAACAACTCTCAGAGGCTTTAGCGTAGAGCTTCCAGATAAATCATTTATGTTTTCGTGGCAATGTCTGCCCAAGAATCAAGTAATACTTGTAATCTTCAAGCTTTATTGGATCAAAATTATCAGATATAGAAGAATATTTTCGCCTTATTGAAACATTTTTATGAATGCAAGGGAGGGGGGAAACAAAAGAAAAATACCCTGAGTTAGTAAGAAAGAATATAAAATCGGTATGCATGTCCTATGGGGGGACCCTTTTTGTGCCAAGGGTAGGCCTAGCATGAAAATGCAATCCTCTAGGATAGGCACTATACCATACCTGATGGATCTGATCAACTCATTGAGTGAAAAATAATTCTTTGAAAAATTTGGTCAATTGGAGTGACGAGAGACATTTGTAAAAATGAGATCAACGTCCGAATGGATTGATCACTTTTGATCGATACAAGAATTTACAAAAACGCACGGGTTTGACCTTGACAAACTTCCTATCGAAGAGATCGGAATTCGTTGACAAATTTTTCAGTGAAGCACGGGTCACAACTCCAACTGATCAAATGGCTGGATGCAATGGATGGTTTTTTCAAAAAAAATCGACTAGATTTCCCAATTTGGAATTCGACATTGAGACCCAAATTGGTCAAATGGGTTGAATGAAGTTGACCATTTATTTAAATCAACCGAATTACCCTAAAAAGGGAAACGGGTCAAATGAATTGAGTGAAATTTAAAAACTTACTCAAAATTGGCCGGATCATCCTAAAAAAAGGAACCTGGTCAAATGAATTGAATGAAATTGAGAATTTATTCAAAATTGACTAGATCGCCCTAAAAGGGTAAATTGGTCAAATGAATGAAATTGAATTAGTGATTTATTCAAAAATCGGCCGAATGACTCTAAAAAGGGTAAATTGGTCAAATGAATTGACGATTTGTTCAAAATCGACCGGATGACCCTAAAAAGGGTAAATTGGTCAAATGACCATAAAAAGGATAAATTGGTCAAATGAATTGACGATTTATTCAAAATCGACCAGATGACCCTAAAAAGGGTAAATTGGTCAAATGACCCTAAAAAGGGTAAATTGGTCAAATGAATCGACGATTTATTCAAAATTGACCGGATGACCCTAAAAAGGGTAAATTGGTCAAATGACCCTAAAAAGGGTAAATTGGTCAAATGAATTGACGATTTATCGAATGAATCGGCAAAATGGATTGGTTGAATCGTCCGGCCATTGGTTATTTCAAAATTATTGAAGTGCATTAGTCTATGACCTTCTAAAAATCAAATTTTGGCCTCAATTTATTTATCGTCTCAATAGGAGGAATCATTTGTGAATTTCTTCAAATTAATGTCCTTTACGCAAGGGATTTTTACCAATTTTGATAAAATGACCAAAAAGTGATTATTAGATGCTCATATTCCAAAGATCACTCTATGAAAATGATTGAATCCTACCTTACCTTGTGCACTACCCCTTTGGATGGTACAAAATGTAAACGTGCAAGTCTCGTTGGATTAAGTATCCGAGACATAAGGTGGCTTATCTCCTAACACGGGATCGCCTAAATGGCATTCCCTTTCTAGGGTTTATGCATGATGCCAGTTTATTAAAGCGGTGTAAATATGTGACAAATATGGCCTAAAGGGCATAAATAATGTATCGGGGGAAAAGGGTCTAAAAATGAAATGTACTTATTGAAAATTAAGTATAATGACTAAAATTTAAACATGTGAGTTATCTAGTGGGTAAGTCACTAAAAGAGTGCCAAAGAGGCCTCTTATTGCTAAGGCACATGAATGCAAGCCAAGAAAATAAAAAGAATGGTTAGTGCAATTGATAGTACACATAACACATTGGGAGCAATTAAGAAAAGAAATACAAATAAAAACAAGTAAAAGGGGTGGAACCCCTTCTCTCGTGCCTAATGTGCTTAACAGAGGGTGAGGTTGACTCTAACCTAGGAAAATTCTAACATGGATGCATGAGGCTGGGGCTCACTAATGCAACTAGACTCGATAAGGCTTCGACTCCCAAGCCTTCAGACCTAAAGGCAAAGGGTCATCACTCCCAAGGCCTTCGATCGGTGGCTCGAGTGATCCCTTAGGTAGCGCTATGGGCGCAGTGCACACCATCCGCCTACCCAAGGCAATCAATCCTAATCCTACAAGGCGGTGTGGGATAGCGCCCACGAAAAATAAAATAAAATGGGATAACAATGAGTAAACGTGCACGTATGAAGTGTTCCCTATTTTGAGGGAAAGGGTTGAGAACCACGCGAGGCTCTAAAGGTGATACACATCCCCCCAAATGCAATGCAAGCGCGAGATAAACAAGTAAACATACATCCAATCAACCAATCATACATGCGTGAGTGAGGGAGTAATTAATACGCGCGAAATGCAAAATCCTAAAAAGGAAAAATGCAACCCTAAAACACCCAAATGTGATATATGAAAAGGTTAAAAGAAGAAAAAGGTTGATTAAATCAAATTTGCTCGGACTCTCAAATGTCCCCAGTGGAGTCGCCAACTGTCGCGCCCCATTTTTGATAAATAAAGAAATGGTTAAAAAAAATGTATTTTTTGATTCAATTTTTTTATTGGAAAATGAGTTTTGATTTAAAAGAAAAATGGGTCTAAATGGGGGTTTGAGAATGCGACGATTTGACCCAAAATGTAGTTTAAAAAGGATTTTTTGAAATCAAAATCGGAGTCGCCACTTGGTAATGAGTTAAGGTGTACCAAGTCACCTAAAAATGAATTTTTAAAGAAAAATAGGAAAAAGTAGTAAGAAACCCCTTTTAAACGACTCCTAGTCCACGTAAACCAACGAAAAAGGTTCGGGAGTCACATTTGACGAAGGGGAAGGCAAGGATAGAAATCCAAGGCACCCCTTCGACCTAGCCAAGGCTAGTTGCATGATTTAATCAAAAATTTTCTTGTTTTAACCAAAGAATTTATTACATTTGGATGCACTACATGAATGCAAACCCTAGATATTAGGACCGGGCCAGGAAATAAACAAACTCAAGTTAGCACAAATTAGGCGGTATAACCGACCATATAATAGATAGGCGGTAGATACCATCCATATAATAATTAGGCGGTAAAACCGACCATATAAAGACGGATAACAAAGCAAATAAAAGACACAGAAGATTTACGTGGTTCGGTCAAATTGACCTACGTCCACGGGCGAGGGAGGAGCAATATTTCTACTATGAAAAAGAAATACAAAAGCCGTAGGAAAGTGGTTCCTAGGCCAAAAGGCACTTATAAAAGGTTTAGGAAATATTCCTAAACACAATACAAGAGAGTCTAAAATATTTGACTAAATGGGCTAGATGACTCAAGAAGCTAATAGCCCATATAACTCTCTTGAGTGGTGCAAGTTAAAACCTTCAGAAGCCTCTTCTATTTATAGGCTCTCTATCGGAGCCTTTCCTGCTATTTACTGCGATGTGGGATGAAAGGAAGAATAACTTCCTTACGCAGCATCTGACGTGAGACAAAAAAATTTTGCCACAAGTCAAGCCGCAATGCTTGACAATTCAACAAATCTCCACCTTGGCATAATTTTGAGTTTCACCATCGACAATAGTAAAACTGCTCCACCTTCTCCGCATAAGCCCCAATGGGCTTAAATCACAAACGAACACCAATCAAGTCCAAGCACTGCTTGAACTTGTAAACTGGAAGAGGTTTCGTAAACATATCGGCTGGATTGTCCTTAGTATTGATTTTCTGAATAAGGACTTTTCCCTCAGCAATGATATCCCGAATAAAGTGATACTTCACATCAATGTGCTTCGTCCTCTCATGATACATCTGATCTTTAGTCAAGTGTATGGCACTTTGACTATCACAGTGAATATCAGTAACACCTTGATATAGACTTAACTCGCTAAATAAACTCTTCAACCACAAGGCTTCTTTGATTGCCTCGGTCACAGCCATATATTCTGCTTCTGTAGTAGACAAAGCTACGACAGGTTGTAGAGTAGCTTTCCAACTAACAGCACAACCGCCAATGCAAAATACATAGCCTGAAAGTGATCTTCTCCTGTCAAGATCTCCAGCGTAGTCTGAGTCTACAAAACCAACCAAAGTATTATTATTTCTTCCAAACTCCAAACATGCATTTGAAGTACCTCGCAAGTATCTGAGAATCCACTTCACAGCCTGCCAATGTGCTTTACCAGGGCAAGACATATATCTACTAACAACACTGACTGCTTGTGAAATATCCGGACGAGTACAAACTATTGCATACATAATACTGCCGACTGCACTGGAATAAGGAACCTGTGCCTTATAATCTTCCTCTTCATCTGATTTTGGTGATTGAGCAGCAGATAGCCGAAAATGGCTAGCAAGAGGAATAGATACTGATTTAGCATCTTTCATGCCAAAACGCTCCAAGACTTTCTCAAGGTAATTTTTCTGGGTCAAAAATAACTTTCCTACTCCTCGATCTCGATTGATATCCATGCCAAGAATTTTCTTAGCTGCTCCCAAATCTTTCATTTCAAATTCACCATTTAACTGCAGTTTCAAGGTGTGAATTTCTGACAAATTCTTGGCAGCAATGAGCATGTCATCAACATAAAGCAGCAAATAAATGAAAGAACCATCATTTAACTTCCGGAAGTAAACACAACTATCATACATGCTCCTCAAATAACCATGACCCAACATAAAGGAATCAAACCTTTTATACCATTGTCTTGGAGACTGCTTCAATCCATATAAGGATTTCTTCAACAAGCAAACATGGTCTTCCTTACCTTCAATTTCAAAACCCTGGGGTTGTCTCATATAAATTTGTTCTTCAAGTTCGCCATGTAAGAAAGCTGTCTTAACGTCGAGCTGTTCTAACTCCAAATTATACATGGCAACTAAAGCAAGCAAAACACGAATAGAGCTATGTTTAACAACAGGTGAGAATATATCATTAAAATCAACACCTTGTACCTGACTATAGCCCTTTGCAACTAATCGTGCTTTATACCTTGCATCTTCAACCCCTGGAATACCTTCCTTTTTCTTGAAGACCCACTTGCAACCAACAATTTTCTTAGCTGATGGCGGCTTTACAAGAACCCAAGTTTCATTCTGATGAAGAGATTCAATTTCTTCATTCATCGCAATCAACCACCTTGCAGAATCATCACAAGAAACTGCTTCTGAATAGGTGGAAGGCTCACCAACTGCATCAGTTTCTTCTGCAACAGATAAAGCATATGCAACTAAATTTGCATATCTTTGTGGTGGTCGAATGTCTCTCCTTGCTCTATCTCTGGCTATGGAATACTCTTCTTTATCTGAACTATCTTCAACAGTAGATTCAGGTGTATCTACTGGTACTTGTTGAATAGAAGATTTGGATTAAAAAGGACCAGAACTGCCAATATCAAGCTCCACCTGCTTCTGTGTACTATCAGTAGTACAAGGACTAGAAGACTCCTTCTTGGAAGATAACATAGACAATTCATCAAAAGTAACATCTCTACTGATTACAAATTTTGGGGATTTGGGATCAGGACACCATAATCTGTATCCTTTCACCCCAGAAGCATACCCAAGAAAAATACACTTTTTAGCCCTGGACTCCAATTTTCCATCATTCACGTGCATGTATGCTGGACACCCAAAAACTTTTAAATTGGAGTAATCAGCAGGAGTACCTGACCAAACTTCCTCAGGAGTTTTGAAATCAAGAAATGCAGAAGGAGAACGGTTGACAATATAACAGGCCATATTGATCGCCTCTGCCCAAAAGTCATTTGTCAACCCTGCATTGGAGATCATACATCTTGCTCTCTCCAAAAGCGTTCTGTTCATACGTTCAGCCACACCATTTTGTTGAGGCGTCATCCTGACTGTGTGATGCCGAACAATTCCTTCATTTTTGCAAAATTCATTAAATTCACCTCCACAAAATTCCATACCATTATCTGTTCTCAACCGCTTAACATGTTTTCCTGCTTGTTTCTCAATCAAAACTTTCCATTGCTTGAAAGTTAGGAAAACATCATTTTTATGCTTAAGAAAATAGACCCAAACTTTCCTTGAATAGTCATCAATGAAAGTCAACATTTACCTGGCACCACCTTTAGAAGGAGCACGAGAAGGACCCCATAGATCTGAATGAATGTAATCAAGAGTGCCTTTTGTCTTGTGAATTGCTGGTGAACTGAAGCTGACTCTTTTCTGCTTCCCAAAAATACAATGTTCACAGAATTCCAATGGATCGGTACTTTGTCCACACAGAAGTCCTCTTTTGCTCAGTATGCCCAAGCCTTTTTCGCTCATGTGCCCCAAACGCATATGCCATAATTTGGTGATGTCTGTATCTGACAAAGATGATGTTGAAACAGTAGCAGCACCTGTCACAGTAGATCCCTGCAAAATATACAAAGTACCAGATCTGTGTGCCTTCATAACAACAAGAGCTCCTCGAGTGATTTTGAGAACTCCATCTCCACCTGAATACCTGCACCCGATAGACTCAAGAGTGCCCAAAGAAATGAGATTTTTCTTCAAATCTGGAACATGTCTAACATTTGTGAGCGTCCTCACAATACCATCGTACATTTTAATCCGGATTGTGCCTTTGCCAACAACTTTACAAACAGCGTTGTTGCCCATTAAGACAACTCCACCTTCAGTTGATTCATATGTTGAAAACCAATCCCTATTGGGACACATATGATATGAACAACTCGAATCTAAAATCCACTCATTGTTAGACCTAAAATTATTTTCCGTTGCACAGAAAATAGTTCCATCATTCTCATCAACGGCAATACTAGCCTCGGTGGTTTCACTCCTTTTCTCCTTTTGCTTTTCTTTATTTTTCAATTTAAAGCAATCAGAGATAATATGGCTCTTCTTTTTACAATAGTTGCACACCACGTTTTTATGTCTGGACTTAGATCTACTTCTATTTTCTGTGTTTCTCCTTTCAGATCTACCCCGAACAAACAAGCCAACGGCTTGACTCCCACTAGTTTCCCCAGTAATATCCCTATCTATCAGCTCTTTAGATTTTAACGCAGATTTAATTTCCCGATACGAAATTGTTTCCTTTTCATATATCATAGTATCACGGAAATGCTTAAAGGATTGGGGAAGGGAACACAAAAGTAATAGGGCTTGATCTTCATCATCAATTTTCGAATCTATATTCTCCAAATCCATAATAATGGAATCAAATTTATCAAGATGGGAGAGTATAGATGTACCTTCAGACATCCGAAGCATGTACAAACTCTGCTTCAAATATAGCCGATTCTCGACTGTCTTCTTCATATACAAGGCTTTCAATTTATCCCACATAGCCTTGGCCGAAGTCTCCGTTGCTACCTCACGCAATACCTCATCGGAGAGATTTAAGATTATGCTGGATCTGGCCTTCTTATCCATATCGGCGAAATCCGCATCCTTTACATCTTCTGGTTTGTTCTCGATTCCGTGTATCGCTAGATCAACTCCGTCTTGAACAAGAATGGCCTCCATCTTGAGCTGCCACATTCCGAAGTTGACATTCCTGTCGAATTTCTCGACAACTGTCTTTGTTATCGTCATTGTTGCCACAAAATCTGTAACGTGAAGTTTGTCTCAAAAAACTGGCCAAACAAATATGCAAGTCTCGTGAGCGGGCCCCACAGGGTGAGCGGACCCCACGAGATAAGCGGGCCCCACGGGGATGAACGGACCCCACAAGGTGAGTGGGCCCCACAGGATGGACGGACCCTACCAGATGAACGGGCCCCACCAGATGAACCTGTCTTGCAAAATATAACAACCAGCTCTGATACCAGTTTGTTAGGACCGGGCCAGGAAATAGACAAACTCAAGTTAGCACAATTTAGGCGGTATAACCGACCATATAATAGATAGGCGGTAGATACCAGCCATATAATAATTAGGCGGTAAAACCGACCATATAAAGACGGATAACAAAGCAAATAAAAGACACAGAAGATTTACGTGGTTCGGTCAAATTGATCTAAG
This sequence comes from Coffea arabica, assembly GCF_036785885.1. Classification (NCBI taxonomy): domain Eukaryota; kingdom Viridiplantae; phylum Streptophyta; class Magnoliopsida; order Gentianales; family Rubiaceae; genus Coffea; species Coffea arabica. Next base: position 35,531,635 of record NC_092329.1, read on the forward strand.
TCCACGGGCGAGGGAGGAGCAATATTTCTACTATGAAAAAGAAATACAAAAGCCGTAGGAAAGTGGTTCCTAGGCCAAAAGGCACTTATAAAAGGTTTAGGAAATATTCCTAAACACAATACAAGAGAGCCTAAAATATTTGACTAAATGGGCTAGATGACTCAAGAAGCTAATAGCCCATATAACTCTCTTGAGTGGTGCGAGTTAAAACCTTCAGAAGCCTCTTCTATTTATAGGCTCTCTATCGGAGCCTTTCCTGCTATTTACTGCGATGTGGGATGAAAGGAAGAATAACTTCCTTACGCAGCATCTGACGTGAGACAAAAAATTTTTGCCACAAGTCAAGCCGCAATGCTTGACAATTCAACACTAGACCTAGGGGGTATTGGGGGAAATTTCTCTTCAAAGGTTGAGTGGTGCCAATCACATTATTTGTGAAGCCCAATAACGATCTTTTGAAGAAGTCACGAATAATGCGAGTGGGATGCAAATGAATGGAATGCATGTATGCAATGTGAGGACATGAGTTTGAAAAAATAATAAAAGACAATAAATATGTAAATGAAAATGTGCACGTGAGTGGGCAAGGTACGGTATGTGCAATGATAATATGAAGTGCATGTGTGCAAGTGATGATAAAAGTGTTCGCGTGCAAGTGAAGAAACATAAAGGTGCACGTGTGCAAAATGGGAGGAAAAATGAAAGTGTGATGAGGGTATAAAATGGTATAGTGGATGCATGATCCTAGGGAATGTATGCATATTGGGTACGGGGAGACCTAAATCGTGACTCAATTTGCCCTTTTATAGAGGGAATACAAGCGTGCTAAGACTTAGAAAAAGCCACACTCGTCTATATCCCATATTTAAGGGGACTCTCAAGCAAATGAACTAGCATGAAATGCAAAAATCCTAAAATGGAGGGAAAAGGGGTTCGAGGGGCATGCAAAATGATAAAACTAAAGAAAATGCATGACATGTAATGAACATGCAAACATGTACTAACGAGGGGAAATCCCTAAGGGTCTAGCGTTGGACTAGCCCATTCTATGAATTCCAACTAGCGTTGGACTAGTGGAAACGTACATTCATCCATCACATTCATTCATGGCTATGGAAAGCGAGTAGACATGCCAAACACTCATAAACACATAGCACATAACATTTAGCATGCTCGACTAGATGCAAGGCCCTAACAAAACAAATTAACACGTAGCAACTCAGCATGCAAGACACATAAGACAATTAAAGCCCTAACTATTACATTTGCTAGCTAAGCACATGACTTCGATAGGTCTTCATTGAATGCTCCTCCAAGCCCTATCTATTACATTAGGGAGACCCTACTACAATCTAAAAGGGGGAAAATGAATAAAATAATTAAATTCCTAACTATTACAAACCAAGAGGTGTACACATACCCCATAAAGAATAACTTAAATAAAAAGCAAAAGTAAATGACATAAATAAAAGAAATTAAAGAAAGGCTAGGAAAGCAAAGTAGACATGTATTTCTCACGTAGCACGTTGGTTCACATAGGAGAGACAAAAAAGATAAATGAAGTTATACCTCCCTTGAGTTGATGCCTTAAATGGAGTGAAATCACTTATTCGTCCTCCAAAATAAAAGAAATGGCCAAGGTACCAATTTATTTGGGAAAATTAAAGAAAATGTACAAACACAAGTTCAATTGATCATTAAAACCTTTGAAATTGTGACTTAAGTGTAATTTAAGCAAAGCATGGTAGCTAATTAAAGCAAACAAATAATGAAGTTGCAAAAATTAAAACTATCGAGGACCAAATTGATGAAATTATTCAATTGATTGGGTTTTAGTGGAACAAGGGGAGACTTGGGAGGTTAAATTGATTAAGTTATCCAATTAGCTGGGCCATAATAGCACTAAACACAAATTGAGGGATTAATGTGCAAGTTATGGGAACTTTTCATGCAACCCATGCAAATTAATACGAAGGAAAACTTCTGCAATAACAATTTCGCAGCTTCAGCAAAAAATTCTTTCCTTCCACAACCATTCTCATGCAATTTCTCTTTACAAATTAAATACATTCATGCAATCAAGCCAAATGAAAACTGATTGATCCATTAACAAGCTCAGAAAGTACTAGATCTTAGAGCCAAAAAGGAGAAATAAAGAGATAGAACAAGACTACAGCATGCATCAAAGTAAGACTTTCGGCTAGCTAATGTTCAATTTTCCAGCAAGCATCGCATATGATTTTAGTGTTTTTGAGACTCAAACATGCAAACTCAACACCACTCATCCATTTCCCCTTTTCACACAAGATTAACTAGTAAATTAGGATGGCCAAAGCTTGGCGAGTGGTTGCGGAAAAGAAATCAGCAAAACAGACTGCAGCAGCCTTTTGCCTTTTTCTTACTTCAGCTTAGATACATTTGTGTGCAAGGAACTCAAACCAGCTCTACTAATTTGGACAATCAAAACCAAGTGCTAGGACTTCATCTTATTGTCATTAACATTACCATCTATCCTAGAAGATTCAATTAAATTAACTAGACCAGAAAGGCATCAAAGCAACGGAAAAGACATTCTGCAAGTTCTAAACAAAACCTTCGGCAAAAAAAATCAGAAGCTCGTGTGAATTCAGAAACATGTACTTAACAATGTAAAACCAAGATTTTTTTTCAAGATATGCACTCAGCTTACCAACGAAAAAAGAAAAACACAGGTTGCAAATCAGCTAAACATGAAGCAAATGAATATGAATAATGCAGCAAAGATACGAAGAAAGCAACTCCAACATTTCATGGTTCCTAGTCTAAACAAAAACCTAACTCTAAGTCTGTAAAAACGATCAAAGTAGGAAACTTTTCTGCAATTTTATTGCTGCTGTCCGCAACTTCCGTGGCTCAACAACTCAAAGATCACATAAAACCAAATCAAAACAAAATACTGAACTTAGGCACCCGTATCTAACACAAACAACAACCAGGGAAACATCAAGAAGCAAAACATGATAAAAAATCATGAAGCCAAACCGGCAGCAAAAATAGTCCAAGATTCATGCTTTTTGGACTCGGGTTCTCGTGAAACAACTGTATTAATACCCAAGGAAGAGCTTAAGGTTACCTTGAACCCTTTTCAAAGCAGATTGACCATGGAAGCCTTCCAATAAGTCGCACTGATTCCAGAAGTGAAGTCGCAAGCTTCGTCGCTGGTGCTCCAAGGTTGATGAGGGCGCCAGTTTGTGGCCAGATTTGATGAGCCTCCAGTGGTGTTTCCCTCCAGATGTTTGAACAGAAATCGCTCCCATCACCTTGTAGATTGAACAGAAATTGATGGCTTCACGAATAAAGCTGGGTCGGGGGAGAAAATCTTTGCGAAGGCAGGTTGAAAGATCAGCTTTGTTGCGGGTTTCGCAGAGGAATTCCCTGCGTTTTTCCTTTTCTGGTTTTCTTGCCGAAGCTTTCCTTTCTGATTCAGATCTTCTTCCTCTACTCCAGCTTTCTCTCTCGTTGTTTTTTCTTTCCGATCCTATCCCCCTCTCTCGGTTCTTTCTCAAAGCTCTCCCCCAAAACTCAAACTCCAGCCCTCATCTTCCCTTTTATTTTCAGCCGTCATTCTCTCTCTATTTCCCCCTCTAAAACTCTCTATGTCGGCTGCCTTTCTTTTCCTATTTATATGGGAATCCTCTACCCTAAAACCCTTAAACACTCTTCTATATTTTGCAGATAAGGGGCTGCTATGAGCCCTTTCTTGCAAGCTGCGGCTGTAGACACCAAATTTTGAATAATTTTATGTAGCATCTATTTCATGATTTTCATTTTAGATTGCTTGCATTTTAGTTTGTTATTGTGTGTTTTGCACTATTAGTTGTTATGATATTTTGGTTTTATTCATTTTCGCCCTTTTAGTTGACCTATTTCATTTGCTATTTATTCTTATTTACTTTTAGTTTTAGTTTTTAGTTTTAGCTTTTAAGTTTAAGATTAGCATAGAGTTTTTAGAAAAAAAGAAAAGGAAAGCATCAAAAATATGTTTTAGTCATTTTGTTTTTATTGAATGCTTTCTCGAAGGAAAAATGAAAATGAAAATTATAAAAAAGGGAGAAAAGAGAAAATTAAAGGAAAAGAAGAAAAAGAAGAAAAATTCAAAAAAAAAATAATAAAAATAAATAGGCTTTAGTTGGATTTGAAAAATGAAAAAAGGAAAAAAAGGAAAATTTGTTCACAAAAATATGTTTATTTCTTTTAAATTCAGCTTTTTGGCATTTTTAAGTTATTTTTAAAAAAAAAAAGTGAAAAATGAGAAAAATGAAAAAATGGAAAATTGCATTTTTTGTTGTTTTTAGTTTATTTTTATCTAATGTTAATTAAGTTGTTTTCATCATTCATTATTATTGTTTTATTATTATCATTTTTGTTGTTTAATTAATTAATTAAAAAAAATTTAAAAAAAAAAAAAAAAAACGTCGCGGCATGCACGCTGCAATTTTTTTGCAGCGTGCAAAGGACAGCCTCAACAGCCATTGGATGGCTGGATATGAAGGCGAGAGGTAAGCCTTCATCCTCACCATTGAGGTGAGGGTTTAGGAGATTGGGAAGTGGTTATAAAATGGATAAGAAGGCTCAGCCGTAAGGGAGAGAGAGAGGGGAACGGCTGAAAATCTGGGGAGAGAAAAGAACAGAAAACAGCGGCCGAGAGAAAGGGTGGGCTTAGGTGGAATCTGGAAAACAAAGAGAAAGCAAGAGAGACTGAGAAAAGGATTACAGTCGGCTAAAGGAAAGTATAAGGAGGGCTGAGAAAGAATTGAGAAGGGGAGCGAGAGAGAGAGTTTTTTTTTGGAAGATAACGGCTGAGTGAGAAAAATCTGAAGGCTTTTAACGGCTGGGGTTTGGTGAATGGGCTGGAGAGGAAACCAGAAAAGAGACAAGCGGAGGACTTGACGGCTGAACAAATCAGAGGAGAGGAAGAGCTTCAGGCGGAAAAAAAAAAAAAGAAAAAGAAAAAAGTCACTGGATCTGTTCATCCTTACGTCCGTCACTGCCTTCATCGAGGGAAAGCATCATCACTGTAAGTTGCGCCTTCTTCCCTTTAAGTCATTGAATCTTGTCCTTAGTTTGTGAGTTAGAAACCACAGATCTTCATAGTTGTATGCTGGGCATGATCGGGTAAATGAGCTGTGATTCCAGTGGCTCTGTTTAGAATTTGTGTGCTTTTATGAACTAAAAGCTGTTGGCTTTCGTGCCTCTCTTGCGTACAAAAATGAAATGAATGGCATCTACGGTTTCTCCTTCTGTGATTTTTGATAAGCCTCAAAGATTGGATTTTTATGGCTGAAGTTATGTCTTGGTTAACGTATGTTTTATGTGATGTTCGACTGCGATGTTGGGTCCAAGATTAGTAGACATTCAAGTCATTTTTATTTGGTACCTAAAAATTTTGCTGGATGTCCTTTTCCTTTCTGTCTCGAGCTCTTGCATTTAGGATTTGAAGCATATTAGAACTTGCTTTTTGGTCTTGTTCCTCCTATTGTGTTTTGCCTGAATCAAGTCTGCAGACAGTCATTTGGCTGGTGAAGCATGTGAACGTCCATGCCCATTCTCTGCTCCTAAGCATGCCTGATTTGCTAAGATCTTTGTCACGGTTTTGTCTCGAAAAATGCAAAAGAAAAACCTATACTTTGAGGTTTTTATTCTAGTTTTGAATGGGTAAAGTGTTAAATGATTGAATAAAAAAGGAAATCTGCATGTGCTAAACTCCCGGGATCATGGAAAAATCGCATGCTTGATGATCCTCCTGCTTGTCTTAGTTTTTGCCTTGGACTGAGTTTCTGCGCATACAAACCTGCTGCGCATACAAACCTGCTGCAACAAGCCACGCTTGAAGCGAGCTTGGCAACAAAAGGCAACAGTATCTGTGGATATTCGTGGCAGCTTTGGCTGAGTTGCATGAGCTTTTGGGGGGTGGTTTTGCTGCTCTTTTTGTTGCATATTCAGTTTTGTTGTGTTAATCAAAGTATCTAGATGTTAAATGTGGTCAAGTGATAGTCTTTGCTGGTTTTGTTTGAAGTTTACTTGAAACCTGCATTTGAAAGCTTGAAGTTGCAAAAATTCTGGATGAATATTGCCGCAAGCTTCACCTTTCTCTTTTGCTGCATCTCATGCTTGGCTGTTTTCTTTTACCTGCATTTTCTGATTAAAGCCTCAGCCATCCATTTTTTTTTGCTAGCTGGGTTTGCATGTTTTGAGGTGTTGGGGTACGGGTTGAAAAGGAATTGGACAAGAGTATTGGGTGTGTATGTTTAGGGGCTGAAATGTTTGAATCACGTTCAAGTGCTTGCTGGAAAAGAACAAACCATCTTTTTCGTATGAGCTTTATTCCAGATTTTTGCATCAGCTCGTTTTACGTCTCTTGCTGGTTTGGAGGTTTAAAATTATATGTCTTGTTGTTTGGTTTCAAATCATGATTTTGGCTAAAAAATTTTCAAGCAAAGCTGTGCGCTTTGGGTCCTAAATCTTGCATGAAATCTGCATTGCATTTGAAAGCTTAAAGGTTGCCGAAGCAACATTGGCTGGAAAATTGCAGAAATCTCAGTTTCTTCATGAGCCTTGCATGAAAGCTTTTTTCCAGATTTTGCATAACCTTCTTCTAAGTTGTTACATGCAAGTTGAGTTGTTGAATCCATTGGTTTGTTTTGCACAAATCCATTTGGGGTTAAAATGCTTTGTACAAATGAAAGATTGCTGAAGGAATGGCTGCTGGAAAATTGCAGAATATAAGCTACGTAACTTTGCATGAATTCTGCATGGAAAACTTTCAAAATTGGCTTTTGCCCCCCCAAGTCCCTTTTTGTTCTACTAAGGCCCAAGTAGTTGGAACATTTAATCAATTTGATCCTTCTAAGTTTCTCTTTGTGCCACAAAAGCCCAAGCATGTTTTAGTATCTTGTAATTAAGTCCTAAAATTATTGCAACTTCAATCATTATTTGGCTTTTTCTTTATTTTTGGAATCTTTGAAGTGCTTAAACGATTTATTTGGACTTGAATGTTTGAGTAATGCTTGTTTTGGGTCTTTAGTAGATGCTATATTTGGAAATTGAACGGGTTATTCCGTTTTCTTGGTCTTTAAGCACTTTTTGAGCTCATTCAAGTTGCAATTAGGTGGGTTTTGGTGTTTTTTGCTTATACTTTACTTTTAAATTGATGCCTTGACCCCTTTATTGTTTTGAAGCCATTTTCCTTCATTTGCTTACCATTAGGAGAAGGTATAATTTCTCTTATCTTTGTTTGTCTCTCCTACGTGCTCCTACGTGTTACGTGAATATGCATGTCTACTTTGCTTTTCTTAATTCCTTGCATATATTTCATTTACTTTTACTTTTATTAAAGTTATTCATTATGGGGTATGTGTACACCTCTTGGCTTGTAATAGATAGGGCATAGCAAGTAATTTGGTCCATTTTCCCTTTCCCTTTTGTTTTAGTTAGCAAATGTAATGGTTGCATGCCTATGTGTTATATGTTAAATGCTTTATTAGGATTTTGCATCTAGCCAAGCATGCTAAGTGTTATGTGCTACGTGTTTATAAGTGATTCGCATGTCTACTCGCTTTTTGTAGTATAGATGAATGGAATGGATGAATGTACGTCACCACACTAGTCCAACGCTAGTTGTGGCTTCTTTTATCGTTTCCACTAGTCCAACGCTAGTCGGAATTCATAGAATGGGCTAGTCCAATGCTAGACCCAATAGGTTCTTTTTTCCTTTTTTCATTAAGTGCATGATCACCACATATCACGCATTTTTCCTTAGTTTGTCATTTGGTATGTTCCTCAAACCCCTTCCCCTTCATTTTAGGACTTGCATCTCATGCTAGTTAGGGTTCATTTGCGTGAAAATCCCTTCCGATAAGGGAAACGAGCGAGTGTGGCTACTCGATAGCCTTAGCACGCTAGTTTCGCCTTCTAATCAAAGGGAAAATCGAAGTCGAAGAGTTAGGAGTCAACCCCCGTACCCGACTTGTTGCATTCCTCTAGGGTCATACTTTCATTTTTATCACCTACATACTATTTTAACCACATTTTTTCACATTTCTTAAACCATACTTTCTCACTACATTTTTCTCATCACGTGCTCAATTTCACCTCACAAATGGAATTCCACCTTACCTTATATATCTATTATTCTATTTTTACACACTTGCACACAAAAAACATTTGAATTTTATACAATTTCACACATGCACCTTTTTATACATTCGCACACTTGCACTTACATTTCTTGCATCTTTCATACACTTTCACACTTGCACACTTAAATTTGAACTCTCATTTGCATTAATCGACCTCTATGAGGTTTTCCTTTGTTGGCCGCCACAATTCATGTGGTTTGGGACCAAAAGCCTCACAAGAGACATCGTAGAATTTAGGATTGCATTTTCCTTTCCGTTTTGCATTCATATAGTCATATCCAACGTGCAATACATACATTGGTAGAAAATTAGGAAAGGTAAGGTTAAGTCGCGCAACTAGCCTTGGCTAGGTCAAAGGGGTGCCTTGGATTCTATCCTTGCCTTCCCCTTTGTCAAACGTGACTCCCGAACCTTTTTCTTTGGCTTACGTGGACTAGGAGTCGTTTTAAAAAGGGTTTATTACTACTTGGCTTTAAATCTCATTTTTAGGTGACTTGGTACACCTTAAATCATTACCAAGTGGCGACTCCAAACTTTTCTTTTCAAAATCCTTTTTTAAAACTATTTTTTGGGTCAAATCGTCGCTTTCCAAGTCCCATTGAGACCCATGTCTTTTCAACTCACAAAAATCATTTTCCAATCATAATTGAATTAAAAACATCTTTCTCAAACCATTTATTTTTATTTATCAAAAAATGGGGCGCGACAGCGGCAATACGCAGCTTTCATGCCGCGTTTCTCTTTTTTTTTTTTTTAAGATTAATTAAAATAAAAATAAAAATAATAATAATAAAAAACAACTTAATTAACATTGGATGAAAAAATAAAAAACTAGAAACAACAAAGTGTAAAATCCCATTTCCCTTTTTTTCATTTTCCATTTTCATCGTTTTTTCCTCTTTGAACCAAACAAAAATAAAAGATAAATTAAGTAGAAATGACTAAAATAGATAAATAAAACCAAATTGCTATTTTTCTTTTTTCTTTTCCTTTTTTCATGATTTTTCCTTTTTTCTCTTTTCAAGAAATTCAATGATAAAAACTTAAAAATGAAAATAGAACTAGAAACTAAAAACTAAAAAATGAATAAAACTAATACTACAAATAAAAAATAAAAAATAAAAAGTACATGAAATTACACCAAAAATTTGGTGTCTACAATGATGCATCCCTTTAGGTCATGTATATTTGTATATTATTATTTTCTTTTCTTTTTCTTCAAAGTCTCATTTTGTGCATCTTCGTGCCCTCTTCAAAAAATTACTTTTGGGCGTTGCAATTAATGCGATTTGCACCAACTAAAGTTCGAAGAGACATATTGACCCTTCCGATATACATTAGGTCTAGGTTTGCATTCATATAGTGACATCCAAATGAAATAAGTTTTTAGGTTAAATTAAAATAAGTTTTTTGACTAAATCACGTAAGTAGCTGTGGTTAGGTTGAAAGGGTGCCTTGGATTTCATCCTTGCCTTTCCTTTCTTCAACTGTAACTCCCAAGCCCATTTCTCTTGATTTTCGAAGATTTGGAATCGTTTAAAAAGGATTTTCTTTACTGTAGACACCAAATTTTTTATTTTTTTTATTTTTTTAAATTCTATTTATTATTTTTGTTTTAATTTATTTTTGTTTTTAATTATCAGCTATTTTTAATTACTAATCTTATGATTTTATTTTAAACAAAAAAAGGGGCATAGCAAAGGCACGCGCGTGAGGTTCACGCTTGCCAAACATTTTCCACGGTTTCATGAAGAATGAAGTACAGAGGATAGCTCGGTTCATCCCATTTTTTTCCCCATTTTTCTTCCCGTCATTTTTCTTTGCCATTAGATCATGCTAAATCCATTCCACTTGACTCTCATCTACAACCCAAGAAGAATCTGGAACTTGGAACCAATCTGATGGCTGAGGGAGAGGCGGTGAGCTGAGGTTATTTGTGAACCATCAAGATGCGGTTTAAGGGTTTTAATCTGATATAAAAAGAAAACTAAGGGTTTAGAGAGGGGGGTAGATAGGGGTGACGGCTGAAAGGGGTAGTAGAGAGATATAGAGTGACGACAGAGAAGGAAAAGTAAGTGTGTGAGGGCTGAAGGTTGCGAGAAAAAGAAACCGAGAGAGTGACGGCTGAAAAGAGAGAAATAGAGGGGGAAAGGGAAGAGAGGAGAGTGTAGGAATCGTTGTCTGCTTTATCCCTAAAGAACTGGGACAGAAGGATTTTGCTTCATCTGGGCACACTGGACCCGTTTGATTCCAGTTTCCTCGCATCGATTCAGTACAACGACTGGTTATAGTTAACAATAATTTTCCTTTAGTAGTTGGTTTAACACTTTGTATGAGATTTGGGAAGCATTTGCATAGATGAGTTTCTTGGATTTTTTCTTTCGCATGGTCACTGATGCTATGGAAAGGGGCTTTTGATGATTTGATTTTGTCAAAGCTTTAGACTAGTTTGATGCTTGATAGCTCAATAGGTCGACTAAAAAATGTTAGCTTTTGACAAACACATCTAGGGTTCTTTAGAAAGCTGATTGTTATTCTTGGTTTTGATGATCACAAAAGTTTGTTTATACAGACCAAGAAAGTGAACACTTTGATCAGGTCTGTTGGAACAAAGAAAGCATATGTTCGTTTATCTCCTGACTACGTTGCTTTGGATGTGGCAAACAAGATTGGAATAATATGAATGAATTTAGTCATTGTTTTGTTTTCGATCAAAGATATTGTCTTTTAAGTATGTCTAGTTTGTCATTCTTGGTACTTTGAAATATTTGTCTAACCTTCTTCAAATACAAGTGTTTTTTGTCTATCCAAGAATCAGGTTCAAATATGTCATGAAATGTAAAACAATCAAAATGAGAAGCAAAAACAGGACAATCAGGTCGGACGGCCGAAAGGAAACTGTCGGACATCCGAAAAGATAAAGAACATCAGGAAGGAAGCACCGTCGGACGCTCACATGGAAGCATCGGACGTCCGGAAGGATCGGACGCTTGCCATCGGACGCTAATCAACCGCATCGGACGTCCGAAAAATTCCAAGATAACTTGCTAGCTCTCGGCCCAAGGTCGGACGCTGTGCTGTCGGACGACAAAGAACTTATCGGACGTCCGAACCTCAACTTGGCTATCATCGGACGATTGGTTCGGACGATGATTCGATCGTCGGACGTCCGACAGCCCCAACGGCTAGTTGACTCTTCAGCTGCCTTCTATCCCTTGGAAGCATTGATGAAGCCCATTTCTGGATCCCTTTAAAATCAAACTGTTCTAAACGAAGTAGAGACTTTTGCACACTTTGTTTACAAGATCTAGTGAGATATTTTAGCTAGAAAATAGTCTCCAAAGCAGATTTGTTTTAAAGTGGTGTGAATTTCTGTTGAGCATTTCTTTTGTGGTTGAAAGGATCTTTAGTGTAGCTTTGTTGAGGGTTTTCTGAGTGATTGTAAAACTTCCTAGCTTGACTAAGTGAGGCTTAGGGCAAGGAGGAAGTGCTCCCTCCATTGTACATCTAGTTGATCTTCGTTCATCAAAGAGAAGTTGCTCTTCCTAGTGTTTGGTCTTCAAGTTTGGGTAAAGCTTGGTAGACACTTGGTTTGTTTCTCTATTTTACATTTCTGTTTAATAAAATCTTCATTGCTTATCTATACTTGCTTCTCTGATCAATATTGCTATTGTCTTCTAATCTACTTGGTTGATCATTACTAAAAAGGAAGGTAAATTTTCATTAAAGAAAAAGTGCATAAACTTGGTTAAGATTTTAATCAAACCAATTCACCCCCCCTCTTGGTTGTCTGTGGGACTAACAATTGGTATCAGAGCTTGGTCTCCTTGAGATTAAGCTCTAACGGCTTGGAGTAAAGATGACAACCAGTCATGCTATGTTTGTTGAGGGGCAATCTGTTACTAGGCCTCCCATGTTCAGTGGCTCTAACTATGTTAGCTGGAAAGAACGGATGATTATCTTTTTACAATCTATTGATATTGAACTATGGTTTATTGTGAGTGAAGGACCGCATGAAGCTAACTTTCTTGATGCAGATACAGGGTTGCTTCGGCCAAAAATGAGAGCTGAAATGAATGCTCAAGATAGAACTAACCTCACATTGAATGCCAAGGCCATGAATGTTATTTATAGTGCCCTAGATTCAAATGAATCAATCAGAGTAAAAGGCTGCAAATCGGCTAAAGAAATGTGGGATAAACTAAGAGAAATCCATGAGGGTGGTGACAATGTGAAAGAACAGAAAAAAGCCATCTTGGTCACAAAATATGAATCATTTAAAATTGAACCTCTTGAGGATATTGACAAAATGTATTGCAGGTTCACTGACTTGATCAAAGATCTCGAGGCGTTGGGCAAAGAGTACACCTTGGGAGAGAAGAACAGGAAAATTCTCAATGCTTTGGGCAAAGAATGGGAAAATAAAGTGACTGCAATAGAAGAGGCTAAGGATTTAAGTTCTGTGCCTATTGAATCTATCATTAACTCATTAACCTCTTATGAGTTGAAACTGAAATCTAAAGTGCAGGAGGAAGAGGATGCTAGAGCAAAGAGAAACATTGCTCTAAAGACTACTCAAGGTGAAGATGATACAGCTCACTTGGATGATGAAGACTCAGATGGTGATGATAATGATCTTGCTCTCATCACCAGAGGCTTCAAGAGAATCTTGAATAAAAGAAAGTTTAGAAGGGGAGGACCTAGCAATCAATTCCAGAATCAGCCATCTATCACAAAGTATAAAGGTAAACAAGATTTCAACAAGAAACAGTTGGACAAATGCTTCGAATGTGGACAGATTGGACATTATGCAAACGAATGCCCCATGAAGAAGATGAAAGATGGAAAAGCTGATCGAAAGCCAAGATTCAACAATTTTCAGATTACTTGGAATGAATGCAACTCCGAAGGAGAAGTTGAAGAAGAAGAAGAATCTGCTCAAATGGCCTTCATGGCTATTGGAAATAATGAGGTAACTTCCACACACTCTCAATCTGAAAGTGATAATGATGAAGATGATGATCTTGAATCTTTTGTTGAAAAGCTGCATAATGCCTTGAAGGAATCTTATGATAAAAACAAGCAGTTAAAACAGAAAATGGCTTTTCTCATTCAAGAAAATGCAAGTCTTTTTCAACAAAATAAACAACTAAAGACCGACAATGAAAGTCTTGTAAGAGCCGGATGTAATGTTCAAGATGAGCTTGATAGAAAGACAAATATTTGTGAAATGCTGAAGGAAAGACAGGGTGATTTGAAAAAAAGGATGGACAACTTGGATGAGACTCTGAAAGCAAGAAAGCAGGAGTTTAGCAAAAGGAACATGTTATTTACCCATCCTACTACTTTTCAAAGAACATTTGCACACAACAAAATTGCACATGGGTTCACAACATATAGAAGAGGTGGATTGAGATATATCAAACCAGTACATGTTAAGGACTCTTCCATTTTGTGTGGTTTTTGTTGTCAAAGAGGGCATTTGAAAGGTAATTGCTATGTGAAAAGAAATCTGAACAAAGGGATGAAGTGCATGTGGTTAGTTAGATACAATGCTAACTATTATGGACCCAAAAATTAAAAAGGGTACCAAAAACCCTTTCTTTTCAGGAAAAATGCTCAAACAAGTCCAAATGGTTCATTGATAGCGGTTGCTCAAGGCACATGACCGGTGATCCTTCCTTGTTCATAAAGCTGAAATCAAAATCAAGTGGAAAGGTAACATTTGGTGATGATGTGAAAGCTAAGACAATTGGAATAGGTGATGTTGGTAAGGATGGTGAAACTTTTGTTCATAATGTGCTCTTGGTTGATAACTTAGGTTATAACTTGCTTAGTGTTAGTCAATTGTGTGATAAAGACTTGTATGTGTTGTTTAAAAAGCTTGAATGCATTGTACTTGATTCCAAATATAATGTTGTGTTCAAAGGAAAGAGGTTTAATGACATATATATTGTGATTCTTGATAAAGTTGATTCTTCTAGCTTAAAATGTCTTAAAGCTTCAAATGAAGATCCTTGGTTGTGGCATAGAAGACTTTGTCATTTTAACATGGACTTACTAAAGGAAATTTCGAAAAAGGAACTAGTTAGAGGCTTGCCAAAAATCAGTTTTGAAAAGGATAAAATATGTGATGCATGTCAATTTGGTAAGCAAACAAAAGTTTCTTTTAAAACAAAGAAGTGTGTATCTACTTCAAAACCCTTAGAACTCTTGCATCTTGACTTATTTGGCCCTACTCAAATCTCTAGCTTGGGTGGTAAGAAATACTGTTTTGTGATTGTGGATGATTATTCTAGATACACTTGGGTGATATTTCTTGCTCATAAAGATGATGCCTTCAAGAATTTTACTTCATTGTTTGCTAAAGTGCAAAATCTGCTTGGTTTAAAAATTGTTAGAATTAGAAGTGATAATGGAACCGAATTCAAATTTTGTGGTTTTCCAGAATTTTGTGATTATAATGGTATAACTCATGAGTTTTCTATTGCAAGGACTCCACAGCAAAATGGTGTTGTAGAAAGGAAAAACAGGACTCTCCAAGAGGCTGCTAGAACTATGTTGAATGAATGTAGATTGCCTAAATACCTTTGGGCTGAAGCGGTAAACACTGCATGTTATGTGATGAATAGAATTCTCTTGAGACCTATTTTGAAGAAAACTCCTTATGAACTGATTTTTGATAAGAAACCTACGGTTGGTTATTTCAAAGTATTTGGTTGTAAATGCTTTATTTTGAATCTAAAGGAACATCTTGGCAAGTTTGATAAAAAATCTGATGAAGGAATATTTTTGGGATATTGTGAAAATAAAAGAGGATATAGAGTTTTTAATAGAAGGACTCTTGTGATTGAAGAAGCTATACATATAACATTTGATGAAGCCAATGATGATAATTCCAAAAGTTTGTGTGAGGATGATGATGTAGGTGTTCGAGAAGGAATGGAAAAGCTATCAATTGGGAATGAAGGAAGTTCTAAACCAGCAGCAACTGAAATGGAAAATGAAGTTCATAATGATCAAGAAGTGGAAGATGAAGACAAAAATGATGATCCACTCAAAGATCTTCCCAAGGCTTGGAAATTCAGCCAAAATCATCCAAAAGAACTTATAATTGGTGATCCATCCGAGAAGGTAAACACTCGTTCCTCATCTAGAAAATTGATTGATAATTTTGCTTTAGTTTCTCTTTTTGAACCTAAAAATATCAATGATGCTTTAAAGGATGAAAACTGGATTTTGGCTATGCAAGAGGAACTTAATCAATTTGAGAGAAATGAAGTTTGGACACTTGTTGATAGACCTCAAAATCAGCCTATCATTGGCACAAAGTGGATTTTTAGAAATAAGTTGGATGATAAAGGTGTTGTTGTAAGAAATAAAGCCAGATTAGTTGCTAAAGGATATGCACAAGAAGAAGGAATTGATTTTGATGAAACATTTGCTCCCGTAGCAAGATTAGAATCTATTAGAATGCTTCTTGCTTTTGCTTGCTTCAAAGGTTTCAAATTGTTTCAAATGGATGTTAAAAGTGCCTTTTTAAATGGTTTTATTGATCAAGAAGTGTATGTGGATCAACCCCCCGGTTTTGAAAATACAAAATTTCCAAGTCATGTGTTTAAACTTTCTAAAGCTTTATATGGTTTAAAACAGGCTCCAAGAGCTTGGTATGAAAGATTAAGTGGGTTCTTGATTGAAAAAGGTTTCAAAAGGGGTGTTGTGGACACCACACTTTTTACTAAGCATGTGTTGAAAGACCTTCTTATTGTGCAAATATATGTTGATGATATTATTTTCGGTGCTACTAATGAGTATCTATGTAAGGAGTTTTCCACCACTATGCAAAATGAATTTGAAATGAGTATGATGGGAGAATTAAATTTCTTCCTTGGACTTCAAATACATCAAGCTCTTGAGGGAATTTTTATAAATCAAGCAAAATATACCAAGGAATTGCTGAAAAGGTTTGGCATGGAGGACTCAAAACAAGTTGGAACTCCAATGTGCACTTCTACAAAGCTTGACAAAGATGAAGAAGGTAATCATGTGGATGAAAAGCATTATAGAGGTATGATCGGAAGCCTACTTTATTTAACCGCAAGTAGACCTGATATTATGTTTGCTGTTTGCTTGTGTGCTAGATTTCAATCTTGTCCAAAAGAATCACATTTGAATGCTGTAAAAAGAATTTTTAGGTATTTGAAAGGTACATTAGACTATGGTCTTTGGTATGCTAGATCTAATGAGTTTGCTCTATATGGTTATTCGGATGCTGATTTTGGAGGTTGTCATGTGGATAGAAAGAGTACGAGTGGAACTTGTCATTTTCTTGGAAATTGTTTAGTCTCTTGGTTTAGCAAGAAACAATGTGCAATCTCTTTGTCTACCACCGAGGCGGAATATATTGCCGCTAGTGCATGTTGTGCTCAACTTCTATGGATGAAGCACACTTTGAATGATTTTGGATTGTTGTATGACTGCATGCCTGTATTCTGTGATAATACTAGTGCTATCAATTTGACCAAAAATCCTATTCATCATTCTAGGACAAAACACATAGATATAAAGCATCACTTTATTCGTGATCTTGTTCAAAAAGGTGAAATTTGTGTAAATTATGTTTGTTCTAAAGATCAATTTGCTGATATTTTTACGAAAGCTTTGCCATTAGAACAGTTCATTCATCTAAGATCAAAATTAGGAATAATCGAAAAATCATCTTAATTTTCTTTGGGTCTTCGGACGTCCGAAAGAAGATGAACGGACGTCCGATGATGTTCTTCAGTCATTTTCCAGATTGCGCCTGTTCGGACGCAGCTGTCGGACGCACAACTTCGGTCGGCCGTCCGACAGTGCAACGGCTCATTTTTTAAATCAACTTTCTTCCTTATTTGCTTCAGTCTCTTCATATCCTATTTCCTCTCGGACGAAAACTCTCTCTTCCCTCACTCTCAAATTCGTACCATTCTGTAGCTACCATTCCCAAATTGACTCAACCAAAACATTTCCCCATCGTTTGCGTTTCATTTCTCCTGATCATTTCACCAAACTGAGTAACATTTCGCAAATCCCCAAATTTTCCTCACAACCCTACTCTTGCATAACCGCTCTGTCAAATCTCGTTCAAGGTGTTTTTGTCCCAAAATTTCTGTGCGATTCACTTCCCTACTGCTGTGTGCATCATTTGCATCCTCCATTCCACACATTTAGAACAATGGTGAATCTAAGGGGAGGAAAAGTTACTGCCGGACGCAAGCATCCACTCAGGGATGAGGATGAGGATCTTCCTACTGTCAAACGGACATCCAAACGCTTCAAAAGGGGAGCTATCAAGGGTCAAATGTCACGGCCTACTCCACAACCCACATCTCAGCCTGAATCTGGACAGGGGACCTCCTCTCAACCGCCTCCAAAATCAGTCCCTCTCCCTCCATTCTTTGATGATGCTGCAAAAGACAAATACGCCTGGATATCACAGAAGGGTGTCATCCCTCAAAGAACCGTAAACCCCTCTGAATTTCACTCCATAGGTTTAGAATCCATTCTGAATCTATTTGCTTTCCAGAAATGGTCACATCTCATTTCCATGCCAAATGTCTACTACCCTGATATGCTGCATCAATTTTTTGCCAACCTTAGGAAAGGAACTGACCAAACTGAGATCATGTCTAGGGTAAATGGGGTAGACCTAATCTTTGATTCTGATACTGTAAATTCCATTCTAAAGACTACCATTGAACGTTCATGCAAAGATAAGGTTGCTAATTTCTTTTCTTATGAAGAGCTTCCTACTGCTGCAAATCATTTTGATGGGACAAAAATGTTAACCTATTTCAAAAGAAGTTTTTCCTCACCTGCTGATGCTAAATTGAATGATCTGGCTCCTGTGAATTTAATTGCTTTTTCTATCATTTCAAACCTGCTTGTGCCCACTGATGGGCACAGAACTGATGCAAACAAAATGGAGTTGTATCTCTTTTATTGTTTTCGAGAAAAAATTCGGATTGATTTTGGTTTTGTCATGTGCAAGTTTTTACTTCGCTATGCTACTGACTCTCGAAGAAAACTTTCCTATGGAAAGTTTCTTCAAAAGATTTTTGACTTTTACAAAGTTCCAATTCTAGGTGTGTGTCCAAAAGAAGCATCTTCTTATGCCTTTACCAGAGCATATTTTGAAAGAAAAAATCTTGTTTTTAAAGATAATCTGTGGGCATATAAGGGGGCATCATCTAGTGAACAAAGGTCCAAGACTGTACATGATCCTTCACCCATTTTACTCACTCCCATTCACCCTAGGAAATCTGCCACTAGACCATCTTCCTCTTCCAGTAATGAAGTAATTGAGCTTCTTCATGAACTCAAACAGCATGTTCTTCTTCTAGAACATGGCCTAATGCTCACCATGTCTTCTGAGCAGCAAACTGCCTTTCTTGACAAAAAGAATCTTCTTTTTCCTCCACCTGTGGTTGAGGAAGTCTCACATGACAAAGAACCTCGAACCACTGATCCAGGTTCATCAGTTCCAGATCCGAATCCAGCAACTCCTGTGACTCCTCATGGCCCTTCCACATCAGACAAAGGCAAGGCACCAATTGTAGAAGCTGCTGAAGATGATGAAGACACTGAAGAGGAGGATCTCGACCAATATCAGCTTTCTCGGAGGACACCTGGATCCACGTAGATCATCATTTAGGACATTTGCATTTTGTTTGTCTCTTTTAGAATATGTTATGTTATGGATATTCTAAGTTTCTTTTGGTGTGTTTTGATGGATGATCTAAGTACTGTGGTGTAATATAATGGATATTCTTGTTTATGTTTAAGTTCTGTGATGTTTCTAAGTATCTTGATGGAAGTTATTGGTGATGTTTAAGTACTGGTGATGTTTGTTTATTCTGTTTATGTGAATGGAATGAATTGTTTTTGGTTTACATTTTGGATAAGATGTATTTGTGTATAAGATGGATGTTTTTGGTTTGCTCTTTTGTGATGACAAAAAAGGGGAGAGATCTGATTGATGATTGATAATGTTGGATATGATGAATTGATTGATGGTTTAATTAAATTTGGATTTTGATGATGGATTGAATTGGTAATATGTTGGTTGTGAGTTGCTTAATTGTCATGTTTTGGAACTCGGTTGGGCAGCCTAGTGAGGGGGAGGTTTTCACATTTTTTATGATTCACTAAGAAAGGGGGAGTTCTAGTCTATTTAGAAAGGGGGAGCTTTCATTGCAATCAGCAATCAATCAAAATTCATTTCAAACTTTTGTTTTGTCATCATCAAAAAGGGGGAGAATGTTATTCTTGGTTTTGATGATCACAAAAGTTTGTTTATACAGACCAAGAAAGTGAACACTTTGATCAGGTCTGTTGGAACAAAGAAAGCATATGTTCGTTTATCTCCTGACTACGTTGCTTTGGATGTGGCAAACAAGATTGGAATAATATGAATGAATTTAGTCATTGTTTTGTTTTCGATCAAAGATATTGTCTTTTAAGTATGTCTAGTTTGTCATTCTTGGTACTTTGAAATATTTGTCTAACCTTCTTCAAATACAAGTGTTTTTTGCCTATCCAAGAATCAGGTTCAAATATGTCATGAAATGTAAAACAATCAAAATGAGAAGCAAAAACAGGACAATCAGGTCGGACGGCCGAAAGGAAACTGTCGGACGTCCGAAAAGATAAAGAACATCAGGAAGGAAGCACCGTCGGACGCTCACATGGAAGCATCGGACGTCCGGAAGGATCGGACGCTTGCCATCGGACGCTAATCAACCGCATCGGACGTCCGAAAAATTCCAAGATAACTTGCTAGCTCTCGGCCCAAGGTCGGACGCTGTGCTGTCGGACGACAAAGAACTTATCGGACGTCCGAACCTCAACTTGGCTATCATCGGACGATTGGTTCGGACGATGATTCGATCGTCGGACGTCCGACAGCCCCAACGGCTAGTTGACTCTTCAGCTGCCTTCTATCCGTTGGAAGCATTGATGAAGCCCATTTCTGGATCCCTTTAAAATCAAACTGTTCTAAACGAAGTAGAGACTTTTGCACACTTTGTTTACAAGATCTAGTGAGATATTTTAGCTAGAAAATAGTCTCCAAAGCAGATTTGTTTTAAAGTGGTGTGAATTTCTGTTGAGCATTTCTTTTGTGGTTGAAAGGATCTTTAGTGTAGCTTTGTTGAGGGTTTTCTAAGTGATTGTAAAACTTCCTAGCTTGACTAAGTGAGGCTTAGGGCAAGGAGGAAGTGCTCCCTCCATTGTACATCTAGTTGATCTTCGTTCATCAAAGAGAAGTTGCTCTTCCTAGTGTTTGGTCTTCAAGTTTGGGTAAAGCTTGGTAGACACTTGGTTTGTTTCTCTATTTTACATTTCTGTTTAATAAAATCTTCATTGCTTATCTATACTTGCTTCTCTGATCAATATTGCTATTGTCTTCTAATCTACTTGGTTGATCATTACTAAAAAGGAAGGTAAATTTTCATTAAAGAAAAAGTGCATAAACTTGGTTAAGATTTTAATCAAACCAATTCACCCCCCCTCTTGGTTGTCTGTGGGACTAACAAGTTGTGTGCTGAATTTTAACACGATTTATTATGTAAAATTATAGTTTTATGAATGTGTTTTCCAACGTCACCAACCATGCTCAATTCCGAGTTGAATTGAGTGATTTGTGATCAAAATACGAAACCTGCTTTTTTCTTGAAAACCCTAAATTTTGGGCAGAATTGATGTTAGACTTGGTGTGGACTTGTCAATTGAATTTCTTGGAGTTGAAACACTTACCAAATGTACCATGAATGTTCCTCAAGCTTTTCCTACACAAATGAACCATGTTTGAAGGATTTCCTTGGCCAAATGTTTGGAATGGAAAACAAAAAGCTCAAGACAGTTTTGCCTTAGGATTTTTCAAAATTTGGGTTGTTTGGTTGACTACATTCCCGAAGGTATTTTTCCATGAAATTTGATAGAGGAATACCCTTTATATAGGAGTATTATATTGCTGAATTTAGTACCAATCCGAGTCCATTTCACTGCTCGACTAAATTACCAAAGTTCGTGACTTAATTTTGGAAAACCCTTGTTTGACAAGGAAATTTAGGTAACTTTGAGCTACCATATCTTGGTGCTCGAAACTTCAATTCTTATTCCACTTTTTTTTGTTTTAAACCTGGATTATAACTCTAATAGAGTTCCAAATTTCAAAGGCTATTTCCAATCAAGTGAATTTTTCCGAATTTTCAAAGTTGGCCAAAAACCAACTTAAATCTGCCTTATGAACCAAAACAGCGACTTTGAGCTCATTTTTGAATGTTTTTCATTTGGAATCTTAGAAAGGTGTATTCTAGAAACTTTTAGTACTTTGAAAGAGGTTTCCAACAGTACCAAGTTTTCCAATTTTTGACATGTGGAATGTGAGATACGATTTTTCAAAATATCGTATTAAAACTGAAATTTTCCGAATATCAAGGAAATGGAGTTTTTCAAGTACTCCTTATTCCTTCGATAGTACTTGAACGTTTATGCTTGATTTCCAAGATAAAAAGACTCGATTGCTATTGCACTTTAAGAAACTCCACTTGCACCTCAATTTACGAGTAATTGAGATTTATTATCATGAAATTTCTCTAAATTGTACTAGTGCACAATCTTCCTTGGTAATTGGGATGTGTGAATGATAATTCACTATTATTTGCTCAGGCACACACTAGCACCTTCAAGAGGATCCCACGGTGGAAGTTTGAACCTCCAAGTGACACTTTTGCTATAGACTCTTAGTGAGTGTCAAGTGTGTGTATTATGTGATATATCTGCAAAGTGATAAGTGTTATATAAATTGAGATTTTAAAACCTTTGAGTCGAGTGTGTACTTTATCGCACTCGTTCTCATTTAAACAAAGTGAACTTGAGTTAGTGAATTGAAGTGCTTACTTGTTTAAGTAACTTGTTAAGTGAATATATGTGAAGTGTTTAAGTGATTATTTATGTTGTGATTGCATAAGTCGTTGGAATGAACCTCCACGATACAAAAGTGTAAAAGTGGGGGACGCCCAAACTCTCTTACTCGCTAGCCTTGAACTCGAGCCAACATGGGATTGGTCGAGCTCCTCAGTGAACCATGAGATTTCATAAGCTCGACCTATTGAAAGGTCTTACTTGGCATACTCGCTGAAGTATCGCCTCATAAATGTATTGCGGGCCCGGTATGGTATGTAAGGTTGAGAAGGGGAAGTGTAAGTGATGTTTCTACGGATTAAACCTACCCGGTTGACGGAGTGTCAACACATGGAGGTTCGAGATCGTGCAAGTGGAAAATTGCTCCTGAGAGCTTCCATATTCTTGAATTGTTTTTGTTTACTTTTCAGTAAAGTGCTCTTTATCGAATGGTTATTGTTTTAAATTGATTAATTTATGAGTGTTACTTGAATTACGTGCTTGCATGTGTGTCCTTGGCCTCACGAGCGTTTTGCTCACCCTATCGTTTTGTTTTCCTTAACAGGAGTGGACATGGGTTGAGACATGGAAGAACCCTTTTTGGTGATATTTTGTAATAGGGCCCCAGTGTTAGTGGCCAAGCTTTATGGCTACAAAAATTTTTGGTATTTGGGATGTATTTTTGGAAACCCATTGTAAGAATTGAATAATGGTTATGTGTTGTTAAGTTGAAAAATTTCGTACTATTTGCAATTACTTTATCTGGTTGTAATTTAGTATTGTATTAAGTTTGAATGATTTTTTGCGTGAGTCCTGGCGAGAGTTGGGCAGGCGTCCCGCGGATATCCTTTGGTTCGCCTTAGAGAGAAGTTGGGGCGTTACAGTTGGTATCAGAGCGCTAGGTTAGAGATCTATATGGGAGACATATTAGATACTCTACCCTCAAGATCTGAGGCCGAATAATTAAGTTATACCTTAAGAGGTTTTTAGGGCATACTAGTGATTGGGGTTAGGCATGCATAAACGACATCCGAACTAGAAAGTGATTTAATTTCTAACCCGAAAAGTGCTATTATTTTGCAGGGATGGAAAACGGAAATGGAGTTTCGGCAGCTGATGGGAATGGCCATACAAATGGTCATGTAGTGCCTCCTAGACCTATCTACTATCGAGCGCTAGGTGGGGGAGCTCGAGTACGCTATTTTCCATCTGACAGATATCCCCGATGTTCGTGTAGGTTGACTTTCGCCTACCCGAACTACCTCGTGCTTGCTTTAGACGACGAGCGTCGTCAGTTAGTGGATCTTAATCGAGATTTACAGGCTGAGGTGGACGAGTTTGGACAGATGGTTAGCGCTCAAGGAGAGAGGATTGTGGAGCTCGAGGAGGTACTCAAGGGCGAGGTAGGCACATCTGCAGTGATTCGTGAGGAGTTTCAGAGTACTAGATGTGACGCCCCACATCTCCCTAAGGCGGACCAAAGGGTATCCGCGGTCGCCTGCCCAGCTCTCGCCAGGACTCAAGCCATTCCATTCAATTTAAAACCGAATTAAGCACGTCGATGAGAGCAACATGAATACAATAATGCGGAAGCGTTCAAGCTTAATAAGTCACTTAATGTATAACCAGTACATCGGGCAATCATGAAACGACTTCAATTCAAAGTACACTTCAGGGCCCAAACATTTCAAGTTTACAATTTCCAAAAGTACAACCCAAACCAGGGCCTAGTCAAAATATATAACAGGAGTCTTAACAAAATTACAACGGATGGTTTCTCCGTATTTCTCCAAGAGTCGGTCCTGTTAAGGAAAACAAAACTATAGGGTGAGCTAAACGCTCGTGAGGCCAAGAGCACACATGCAAGCACGTAATCAAATAACAATCCCAACTTTAATAAATAAAGCCATGTCTTTTCAATAATCAATCTATCAAACAGGAAAAGTAATCAGAAACAATTCAAGGATATAGTAGCTCTCAGGAGCTAAGTTCCACTCGATCTGTCGATGTCATTCGTATACTTTCCCGCATTGACCCTCCTGTCAACCGGGTCGGTATTTCCATTTCCGTAGATCACCACTTTCTTCCCTCCGTCCACCGTACACCCCAAGGGCCCACAAGTCTATTTTTAGGGCGATACTCGACGAGTATGCCAAGCAAGACCTCTTATTAGGTCGAGCTTATAATCTCATGGCTCGCCCAAGTTCCCGACCAAGCCCATTGCCGGCTCGAGTCTAAGGACGGCCTATGAGTTTGGGCGTCCCCCATTCATTTGGTAGTCGAGGAGATTCACTCCAACGACACAAGCATTCATGACATGACATTGCATTTCATTCATTCATTCAATACATTTCATTCATTCATTCATTCATTTGAAATTAGAACGAGTGCGATAAAGTACGCACCCGCCCTTATTTTTAAAACTCCCAACAAGTATCACAATAAGCAAGTATCAAATTCATACACTTGACACTCACCGAGCAATTCAATAAGAATTATTTTCCGGAAGTTCAAGTGTCCACGGTGAGATCCTTTTGAAGGTCTCCTTGCGCGCCTGGCAATTTAATAGTGGATAATCACACAATTAACCCACTTAACAAGAAAGATTGTACACTAGTACAATCTAAGAATTATTTTGCAAAAAGGAACCTCAATTACACGTAAATCGAGGTTCAACTTGCCTTTTATTAGGTACAATATTATTTGAGTTTTTATCATGAAAATCGAGGGCAAAACGTTTGAATAATACTAAGAGAATTAAGAGTTTTGGAAAAACTCCTTTGCCTTGAAAAGTGAGAATTTCAGTTTTATCCTAAATCTTTGAAAAATCGTAACTCGCTCGGTATAAGTCAAGAATTGGAAAACTTTATACCGTTGGAACCCTCTGAGAGAGTACTATAAGTTCCTAGAAGACACTTTTCCATGAATCGAAGTGAAAGGTGGTCAAAAATGGGCTTGAAGACGCAGGGTTGGTTTTCATGGCAGAATTAAGTTGGATTTCGGCCAACTTTGGAAATTCGGCACGATTCACACGTTGCAAACCGGCCTCTGAAATTTGTAGCTCAATTAGTGTTGCAAGTGAAGTTTATAACAAAACAAGCGGATCAAGAATCGGAGTTTCGAGCACCGAGATACGGTAGCCCGAAGTTGAGCAAATTCAAGACTGGATGAGAATTTTCCAGATTTGAACCTCTAACTTTAGTAATTCAATTGGGTATCGAAACGAACTTGAATCGGCACCAAAATTGGCAGTATTTCAATACTATATGGAAGGTATCTCTCTATCGAATTTCGGGGAAAAATACCTTCGGCAAGGTCGTTAATTAGCCAACCAAAGTTCAAGAAAAATCCTAAGGCAATCTGCCTTGGACTTTCATTTTCCAAATTTTCCAATCGTTTAACCAAGAAAGTTATCCAACCATGGTTCGTTTGTGAAATAAGGGTCTAAGATATACCCATGATACCTTTGGTAAGTGTTTAATATCAAAAACATCAACTAACAAGTTCACTCCAAGATTTTGTTCCAAACCAGTCCAAACATTAGGGTTTTCCAAAACAGAGCAGTCCCCTTGTTTCAGTCACAACTCAGCCATTATAGCTCGAAATTGAGCATGGCTTATGCCGTTGGAAAATACATTCATAGAGTTAAAATATCATAGAAGAAATCGTTTCCAAATTCGGCTCCCATCTGGTTCAAATTCGGGCATCAAGTTGCTGCCTGAACACTTCATTCCAGAAGAACAGAGTAACAGGACAGCGAACTTAAAACATTTGGTTCGGCTTGCTCCCAAAGAATCAGAACGTACATTATATACCAAATTAAAGCTAGGAATGTCTAGTTTCAAACGCCACCGACGGCACATGATTTCGACATCCGAGGACAGAGTTATAGCCAAAATACTACTGCTGGTCAGAGCATACGCGAATCAGTTTTCCAGATTTGCTGGTTTCGAACAAAAATTCATTTGCCCATTCAAACCTCATTATTTTTCAATGAAATTTTTCACACATCTAATACATCCTACAAACATCCAATTCAAGCAATTAAACCATTAAAAATTGGCCTGGAAATGGCCGAACATGGCAGGGGCAAAATCGGAAAGTTTAGCCTCTTACACCCAATGAAGTTTCCACTAATTACCCATCACTAATGCATCATTATAATCACTAAACCAACAATATAATCACCATTAATCATCACATCAGCAACAACAACCCAAGTGTGGGAATTCCAAGAGCCCACAATCACATTTTTACACCATAATCAAGTAACTAAGTGCATGCATGAGCTTAATCTTGTCATATAATCTCCAAAAGATAAGAATCCAAGGGTTGATCATTACCTACTCCTTTGGTTTGCAAGGTCAGAATTTTCGGCCCTCTTGAAGCTCCAAGAAACCGTGAGAGCTCCCTTCCTCCTTAGCTAGATGTAGTCTCCAAGTGGTTTGCTAAGAGATCTCCAAGTTTGGTGTGATTTGGGTGGATTTTGGTGCATGGATTGAAGATGAAAAATGAAGAACAATGGAGAGTTCTTCTCCTTTCTTGTTGCTCGGCCAAGTGAGGTGAGGAGAGAGAGAGTGCTGATGCAATTGGCTTCCAAAGGAAGATTCTTTGTGTGGTGCAAAATGCACCTCAAAGTCAACTTGAAATAGTGCAATTTAGGGTGTGTTTGGACTCGATTTTTCTCGCGCGTTTGGTTCACTAGTGCACTAAACCTCCAAAGCATATATATTCTTGTAAATATTATTCACTCTTAATTGTCCCGTAATAAGGGTCTAAAGTCCTTCAATTGAAGTCGCGCGTGTGAAAACGCGTACCGTCAGTTTTACCGCTATAACGCGAAACTTTCGAAAAATTCTTATAACGATTGCACTACTAACTATCACTTGAATATTTATTCATACAATTACCTATTTTAGGACCCTAGTACAAGTTTCCAATATTCCAAGCTTATTGTGCTACTACGCGGATAAAAATCTCCAAGTACTATTCACTATTTTTACTAAACGCGCTCTAGGAAATTAATTTTCGAAACGAATCATTTTAAAAAAATAACGAAGTTATATTATCATGCGTTTAGGTCTCATAAGACTAGAAAATATTCCTTGGAAATAAAATCCAATTAAATAATTTATTAAGCCATAAATTAGGCATAAAATAATAGTTTTTTGCGAGTCCTCACATCCTCTCCCCCTTAAGAAAATTTCGTCCTCGAAATTTACCTTGGTCGATGAACAAGTCTGGACACTTCTCCCTGATTGTCTCTTCAACTTCCCATGTTGCTTCCTCTACTCCATGGTTCTTCCATAAAACTTTCACTAGGGGTATCTGCTTGTTCCTCAATTCCTTCACCTTTTGATCCAGAAGTTTTACCGGTTTCTCCTCATAGGTCAGGGTTTCATCAATCTCAATATTCTCCGGTTGTAAAACATGAGAGGGGTCTGGATGATACTTCTTAAGCATGGACACATGAAACACGTTATGGATACGAGATAAACTCGGTGGTAATTCCAGCTTATAGGCTACATTCCCAACTCGCTGAATAATCTTATAAGGCCCTACAAACCTTGGTTGTAGTTTCTTCCCTTTTCCGGACATCAAACTTGCTTTTAAAGGCGTAATCTTGAGAAATACCATATCTCCAACAGTGAACTCCAAATCCTTCCTCCGATTGTCGGCATAACTTTTTTGTCTACTCTGAGCGGTTTGAATTCTTTGCCGTACCAATTTCACCTTTTCATTAGCCTCCTCAATCCAAGATACGGTAGTCGGGTCTAAAATTTTCCGTTCACCTACTTCGTCCCAACAAATTGGGGATCTACACTTCCGACCATAAAGTGCCTCAGACGGAGCCATTTGAATAGAAGAGTGGAAACTATTGTTATAGGCAAATTCCACTAAAGTCAAGAACTTACTCCAATTCTCTCCAAAGTCCAGTACACAAGTCCTCAACATGTCCTCAAGAGTTTGAATTGTTCTTTCAGATTGTCCATCAGTCTGGGGATGATAGGTGGTACTAAAGTTCAACTTAGTCCCCAACACTTCTTGCATCTTTTGCCAAAACCTCGAAACAAATCTTGGATCCCTATCCGACACAATACTCACAGGTATACCATGTAATCTGATGATCTCATCCAAGTACAATCTGGCCAACTTCTCCAATGGATATTTCATATTAATCGGCAGAAAATGAGCCGATTTAGTCAATCTATCTACTATCACCCAAATGGCATCGTGGCCTCTCTGTGTCCTTGGTAAACCTGATACAAAGTCCATGGTAACATTTTCCCATTTCCACTCAGGTATTTCTAGAGGTTGCAAAAGCCCAGATGGTTTCTGATGTTCGGCTTTAACCTGTTGACAAACCAAGCATGTCTGAACAAATTGGGCAATTTCCTTCTTCATATTTTTCCACCAATATAGACTCTTCAGGTCTTGGTACATTTTATTCCCTCCTGGATGTACTGTAAACTTTGATCGGTGGGCTTCTTCCAAAATTTCTTTTCTAAGCCCTTCGTCCTTTGACATGACCACCCGATTTCGAAATCTCAATATTCCATCCGATCCCAAAGTGAAATCGGTCTGGTCTCCCATTTTGACTTTCTCCACCAACTTTTGCATTTCAGGGTCCTTTTCCTGAGATTCCTTAATATGTCCCAATAAAGTGGAGGTTATCACAATGTTCCCCAAAATCACTTTCCTTGGTTCTAATCGGGGATTCCAATAGCTAACTTCTTCCAACAATCGAAATTCCTTAACCATCAATCCAGCCATTTGTACCTGACGGCTCAAAGCATCGGCCACTACATTGGCCTTCCCAGGATGGTACTTAATAATGCAGTCATAATCTTCCAGAAATTCCATCCATCTACGTTGCCTCAAATTCAGTTCCTTCTGAGAAAATAAGTACTTAAGGCTTTTGTGATCTGTAAAAACCTCAAATGTCACTCCGTATAAATAGTGTCTCCATTTCTTCAAAGCAAAGACCACAGCCGCTAACTCCAAATCATGGGTCGGATAGTTTCCTTCATGCGGCTTCAATTTTCTAGAGGCATAAGCTATCACCTTATCATTTTGCATCAAAACACATCCCAAACCTTCCTTAGATGCATCTGTATAAACCACAAGACTATCATGTCCATTTGGTAGAGCTAGGACAGGCGCTCTAGTCAACCATCTTTTCAACTCTTGAAAACTTCCTTCACACTTAGAACTCCAAATAAACTTTCCATTTTTCTTGGTCAACTCAGTCATAGGTCCAGCAATTTTCGAAAAATCCTGGATGAATCTCCGGTAATACCCTGCCAATCCTATAAAACTCCGAACTTCCGTTGGATTTTCCGGTCGTTTCCATTTCGAAACAGCTTCCACTTTAGCTGGATCCACTTTAATCCCATCCTTAGAAATTATATGCCCTAGGAAAGTCACTTCCTTCAGCCAGAATTCACACTTGCTAAACTTAGCATATAACTGATGTTCCCTCAAGATTTGTAAAACAATTCTCAAATGTTTCTCATGATCCTTCACATTCTTAGAATACACCAAAATGTCATCAATGAAGATCATCACAAATTGATCCAAGAAAGGCTTAAAAACCCTATGCATTAAATCCATGAAAGCGGCAGGTGCATTGGTTAATCCAAAAAGGCATTACTGCAAACTCGAAGTGCCCATACCTTGAGTTAAAAGCAGTCTTAGGTATGTCCTTCTCCAAAATCCTCAATTGATAGTAACCTTGCCTTAGATCCAACTTTGAAAACACTACCGCCCCTTGCAGTTGGTCAAACAGTTCATCAATGTGGGGCAGTGGGTATTTATTCTTAATCGTAACATCATTTAAGCCTCGATAATCTATACATAACCTCAAACTCCCATCCTTCTTCTTTACAAACAAAACTGGGGCTCCCCACGGGGAATCACTCTCCCGTATAAAACCTCGTTCCAACAAATCCTGTAATTGTAATTTCAACTCCTTCAATTCAGCTGGGGCCATCCTGTATGGTGTCCTTGATATAGGTGCTGTTCCCGGAGCTAAATCGATTTTAAAAGCTATTTCCCGTTCCGGGGTAGAGACTCCAATTCTTCAGGAAAAACATCAGAAAATTCTTTCACTACCGGTGTGTCCTCCAGATTCACCTTATCGTTAGGGGTATTAATAAGAAAAGCCAAATACCCTTGAGCTCCTTTATTTAA
Source organism: Coffea arabica (assembly GCF_036785885.1). Classification (NCBI taxonomy): domain Eukaryota; kingdom Viridiplantae; phylum Streptophyta; class Magnoliopsida; order Gentianales; family Rubiaceae; genus Coffea; species Coffea arabica. Next base: position 35,561,949 of record NC_092329.1, read on the forward strand.
AAATTTTGTAGCCCGAATTCCCGAAATAAGTGCAGACGAGGCTAACTTACCCCTCACATCCAATTTCAAGGTCGCTTCCCCTGGAATACACAATTCTACAATTTTCGTCCTACAATTCAGTTGGGCATTATAACGGGCTAACCAATCCATCCCTAGGATCACATCATATCCTTTAATCGCTAAGCCTATCAAATCGGCCAGCAACTTTCTTTCCCTCACACAAATTTCACTATTCTTATATACCATATTAGCAATTAGACTTTTGTCCCCAGTGGGTGTTTTAACCTCCAAGTCATATGGTAACTTAATTGGCTTCAAGTCTATTCCACTCATGAAATCAGGGTTTACAAAAGAGTGCGTTGCACCCGGATCAATTAAAACCCTAGCTAGGCGGTGAAAGATTGGAATTGTACCTTCGACCACTTCGGTCGCCTCTGGAACTTGTGGATAGTCCAATGCGTAGACCCTAGCCGGTACTTTCGGTCGACTCCCTCCGGCACTGGTCTGCTTAGACGTCGATTTTTCAGGCCTCTGCAGGCTTCCCCCTGCCTTCGACGATTTCGGACAATTCGCGATTTGATGCTCAGTGCTCCCACACAGCAAGCATTTTCCCAGCTTTCTCCAGCAGTCATTCTCAGAGTGGTTGGATTTACCACAATACCCACAAGTAACTTGAGGGGTCACAGTCGATCCTACAGATGGTACTCCCCTAGCTTGAGTTGTCCCGCTACGACCTCCCCTAGATAGAGCTCCCCTAGAAGCTCCAGCAGTTCTCGTTCCTCCTTCCCCTCTTCCCTTTTTAGAAGGGTGTACGAACTTACTGGTCTGCCCAGTAGTGCGACTAGGGAAATTCCTTTTTCTATTGTGGAAATCCCTCACTTGAGATCTTGCGTTCTCAACCCTTTGCGCTTTCTCTAAAGCCTCAGTAAAAGTAGAGATTTGGGCTGCAGCCAGGCCCTCCTGAAGTTCCACATTAAGTCCCTGTATGAACCTTCTAATCCTTCTCCGTTCATTGGCCACTAGCTCAGGAGCATATTTGGAAAGTTTGGTGAACTTCCCTTCATACTCTGCTACCGTAAGGGTTCCTTGTTTCAACTTAATAAATTCGTCCTCCCTTTTCTCTTGGATCAAGGGCGGAAGAAACTTTTCATTAAACTCCCTTGTGAAATTCTCCCAAGTCCAAGGGGTTCGAGCTCTTTCCCATTTTCCTTTTATCAAATCCCACCAAGCACGGGCTACTCCCTCAAATTGAAAAGCAGCAAAGTTCACTCGCCTATCCTCAGTATAGTCTAGAGCGGCGAATATGTTGGTCATCCTTTCTAACCAATTCTCCGCTACTTCGGGGTCAGGTTCACCCATAAACTTAGGCGGGTTAAACTTTAGGAATCTTTCCAGGGCTCTATCCTCTCCTCTATCCTGGCCCCCAGGTTGGTTAAATGGTCCAGGACCCTGTCTCTCCGCTAGACGTTCTAGGATATCAGTCATCCTATTGATGGCAGTAGCCACTTGGTTACCCTCAATGTTTTCCTGTCCCTGGGTCGGTCCAGTTGCCGATCCCTGGTCATCCCCCTGAGGTTGGGCCAGTCTAGACGCTTGCCCACGACCTCGACCACTTCTTAGTCCTTCCATTAGTCTAAAGGTGCCTAGTGCAAGGAAATAAATTAATTTAACCAGCAAACAAGAAATATATCGAAATTAGAACTAACCAAGAAAGCATTAAAATTAACAATAATTTACATTCATAAGCATGTCAAGTTCGTACAATTAGCAAGTTAGGGACAATTCACAAAATATAGCACACAGGTGCTCAAAGTATACTTTTAGTCACAGAAGACTAAAGTAAGAACAAGTGCCCAAAAGTAGGCCACACAAGCATGCAAAATACAATGGCCTCGGCACTCGCGTCACCCTAACTAGTCCTAACTGTACCAATCAAAAGTCAAAAGAGGTCAACGACCAAGATCCTAGTCCATAGCAGGGCTATCAGGAGGAACCTCCTCCTCGGGATCCTCCTCGGGATCCTCCTCCTCATCATCAGGAATCACTGCAGTAGCGTCCTCAACCAGACTAGTAGCATCAACCAGCATCTCGAAAGCCCGAGTACGGACATCTCGTGCTAACCTAATGAGTCGAGCCCTAGTATCCCGAAGCTCCTCATTAACCACTGCAGATGTGGCTACCTCACCCTCTAGCACCTCCTCAAGCTCAGCAATCTGCTCACCCTGAGCGCCAACCATCTGCCTAAGCTCATCTACCTCAGCCTGTAAATCACGGTTGGCATCCACCAACTGACGACGCTCGTCGTCGAAAGCAAGCACCAAATAGTCCGGGTAGGCGAAAGTCAACCTACACGAGCATCGAGGGTATCTATCATACGGTGAGTAGCGTACTCGATCTCCTCCCGCTAGAGGTCGGTAGTAAATAGTCCTAAGGGGCTCGTAATGACCATTCGCATGGCCATTCCCATTAGCTGCCGGGGCTCCATTTCCATCAGCCATCCCTGCAAAATAATAACAATAATAATATTTTCAGGTTAGAACTTAAATCACTACTCAGTTCCAATATCCTGCAATGCATGTCTATCTTAATAGCTGGTTCATCCCATTCGTCACTTGAGGTAGGACTAACTTAGTTGCTAGCTCGCCTCAAGTATCACTTAGGGTAGGATTAAGTTATCCCATATCGAGTCTTAAAGGTAGAGTATCTAATATGTCTCCCATATAGACCTCTAACCTAGTGCTCTGATACCAACTGTGACGCCCCACATCTCCCTAAGGCGGACCAAAGGGTATCCGCGGACGCCTGCCCAGCTCTCGCCAGGACTCAAGCCATTCCATTCAATTTAAAACCGAATTAAGCACGTCGATGAGAGCAACATGAATACAATAATGCGGAAGCGTTCAAGCTTAATAAGTCACTTAATGTATAACCAGTACATCGGGCAATCATGAAACGACTTCAATTCAAAGTACACATCAGGGCCCAAACATTTCAAGTTTACAATTTCCAAAAGTACAACCCAAACCAGGGCCTAGTCAAAATATATAACAGGAGTCTTAACAAAATTACAACGGATGGTTTCTCCGTATTTCTCCAAGAGTCGGTCCTGTTAAGGAAAACAAAACTATAGGGTGAGCTAAACGCTCGTGAGGCCAAGAGCACACATGCAAGCACGTAATCAAATAACAATCCCAACTTTAATAAATAAAGCCATGTCTTTTCAATAATCAATCTATCAAACAGGAAAAGTAATCAGAAACAATTCAAGGATATAGTAGCTCTCAGGAGCTAAGTTCCACTCGATCTGTCGATGTCATTCGTATACTTTCCCGCATTGACCCTCCTGTCAACCGGGTCGGTATTTCCATTTCCGTAGATCACCACTTTCTTCCCTCCGTCCACCGTACACCCCAAGGGCCCACAAGTCTATTTTTAGGGCGATACTCGACGAGTATGCCAAGCAAGACCTCTTATTAGGTCGAGCTTATAATCTCATGGCTCGCCCAAGTTCCCGACCAAGCCCATTGCCGGCTCGAGTCTAAGGACGGCCTATGAGTTTGGGCGTCCCCCATTCATTTGGTAGTCGAGGAGATTCACTCCAACGACACAAGCATTCATGACATGACATTGCATTTCATTCATTCATTCAATACATTTCATTCATTCATTCATTCATTTGAAATTAGAACGAGTGCGATAAAGTACGCACCCGCCCTTATTTTTAAAACTCCCAACAAGTATCACAATAAGCAAGTATCAAATTCATACACTTGACACTCACCGAGCAATTCAATAAGAATTATTTTCCGGAAGTTCAAGTGTCCACGGTGAGATCCTCTTGAAGGTCTCCTTGCGCGCCTGGCAATTTAATAGTGGATAATCACACAATTAACCCACTTAACAAGAAAGATTGTACACTAGTACAATCTAAGAATTATTTTGCAAAAAGGAACCTCAATTACACGTAAATCGAGGTTCAACTTGCCTTTTATTAGGTACAATATTATTTGAGTTTTTATCATGAAAATCGAGGGCAAAACGTTTGAATAATACTAAGAGAATTAAGAGTTTTGGAAAAACTCCTTTGCCTTGAAAAGTGAGAATTTCAGTTTTATCCTAAATCTTTGAAAAATCGTAACTCGCTCGGTATAAGTCAAGAATTGGAAAACTTTATACCGTTGGAACCCTCTGAGAGAGTACTATAAGTTCCTAGAAGACACTTTTCCATGAATCGAAGTGAAAGGTGGTCAAAAATGGGCTTGAAGACGCAGGGTTGGTTTTCATGGCAGAATTAAGTTGGATTTCGGCCAACTTTGGAAATTCGGCACGATTCACACGTTGCAAACCGGCCTCTGAAATTTGTAGCTCAATTAGTGTTGCAAGTGAAGTTTATAACAAAACAAGCGGATCAAGAATCGGAGTTTCGAGCACCGAGATACGGTAGCCCGAAGTTGAGCAAATTCAAGACTGGATGAGAATTTTCCAGATTTGAACCTCTAACTTTAGTAATTCAATTGGGTATCGAAACGAACTTGAATCGGCACCAAAATTGGCAGTATTTCAATACTATATGGAAGGTATCTCTCTATCGAATTTCGGGGAAAAATACCTTCGGCAAGGTCGTTAATTAGCCAACCAAAGTTCAAGAAAAATCCTAAGGCAATCTGCCTTGGACTTTCATTTTCCAAATTTTCCAATCGTTTAACCAAGAAAGTTATCCAACCATGGTTCGTTTGTGAAATAAGGGTCTAAGATATACCCATGATACCTTTGGTAAGTGTTTAATATCAAAAACATCAACTAACAAGTTCACTCCAAGATTTTGTTCCAAACCAGTCCAAACATTAGGGTTTTCCAAAACAGAGCAGTCCCCTTGTTTCAGTCACAACTCAGCCATTATAGCTCGAAATTGAGCATGGCTTACGCCGTTGGAAAATACATTCATAGAGTTAAAATATCATAGAAGAAATCGTTTCCAAATTCGGCTCCCATCTGGTTCAAATTCGGGCATCAAGTTGCTGCCTGAACACTTCATTCCCGAAGAACAGAGTAACAGGACAGCGAACTTAAAACATTTGGTTCGGCTTGCTCCCAAAGAATCAGAACGTACATTATATACCAAATTAAAGCTAGGAATGTCTAGTTTCAAACGCCACCGACGGCACATGATTTCGACATCCGAGGACAGAGTTATAGCCAAAATACTACTGCTGGTCAGAGCATACGCGAATCAGTTTTCCAGATTTGCTGGTTTCGAACAAAAATTCATTTGCCCATTCAAACCTCATTATTTTTCAATGAAATTTTTCACACATCTAATACATCCTACAAACATCCAATTCAAGCAATTAAACCATTAAAAATTGGCCTGGAAATGGCCGAACATGGCAGGGGCAAAATCGGAAAGTTTAGCCTCTTACACCCAATGAAGTTTCCACTAATTACCCATCACTAATGCATCATTATAATCACTAAACCAACAATATAATCACCATTAATCATCACATCAGCAACAACAACCCAAGTGTGGGAATTCCAAGAGCCCACAATCACATTTTTACACCATAATCAAGTAACTAAGTGCATGCATGAGCTTAATCTTGTCATATAATCTCCAAAAGATAAGAATCCAAGGGTTGATCATTACCTACTCCTTTGGTTTGCAAGGTCAGAATTTTCGGCCCTCTTGAAGCTCCAAGAAACCGTGAGAGCTCCCTTCCTCCTTAGCTAGATGTAGTCTCCAAGTGGTTTGCTAAGAGATCTCCAAGTTTGGTGTGATTTGGGTGGATTTTGGTGCATGGATTGAAGATGAAAAATGAAGAACAATGGAGAGTTCTTCTCCTTTCTTGTTGCTCGGCCAAGTGAGGTGAGGAGAGAGAGAGTGCTGATGCAATTGGCTTCCAAAGGAAGATTCTTTGTGTGGTGCAAAATGCACCTCAAAGTCAACTTGAAATAGTGCAATTTAGGGTGTGTTTGGACTCGATTTTTCTCGCGCGTTTGGTTCACTAGTGCACTAAACCTCCAAAGCATATATATTCTTGTAAATATTATTCACTCTTAATTGTCCCGTAATAAGGGTCTAAAGTCCTTCAATTGAAGTCGCGCGTGTGAAAACGCGTACCGTCAGTTTTACCGCTATAACGCGAAACTTTCGAAAAATTCTTATAACGATTGCACTACTAACTATCACTTGAATATTTATTCATAAAATTACCTATTTTAGGACCCTAGTACAAGTCTCCAATATTCCAAGCTTATTGTGCTACTACGCGAATAAAAATCTCCAAGTACTATTCACTATTTTTACTAAACGCGCTCTAGGAAATTAATTTTCGAAACGAATCATTTTAAAAAAATAATGAAGTTATATTATCATGCGTTTAGGTCTCATAAGACTAGAAAATATTCCTTGGAAATAAAATCCAATTAAATAATTTATTAAGCCATAAATTAGGCATAAAATAATAGTTTTTTTGCGAGTCCTCACACTAGAGCTCGACTTACTAGGTTGAGAGATGATGTCCATAGTCGGGCTTCTGACATCTTGACTGATGCTACTAGGCTAGTGGATGAGGTGATGGAGGGAGTCCAGAGCCCTGAGGAGGAAGAGGATCCTGAGAAGGAAGTTCCACCCGGTAGTCCTACTGTGGACTAGGTCTAGATTGATTGACCTTTCTTTTGACTCTTTTGACTAGTACAGCTAGAATTAGCAGGGGTGATGCTAAGAGCTAAGGCCATTGTATTTTACATGATTGTGTGGCTTACTTTTGAAGCACTTGCTTTTACTTTAGTCTTCTGTGACTAAAAGTACTCTTGTGGTACCTGTGTGCTATATTTTTGTGACTACCCCATGACTTGCTAATTGTATGAATTTGATGTACTAATAAATGTAAATTATTGTTATTTTCAATATTTTCTTGATTGGTTCCTGCTCTCTACTCTGCATTGTATAATTTATTTATTTCTTGCATTAGGCACATCTAGTATTATGGAAGGACTAAGACGTGGTCGAGGTCGTGAGCGTGAGACTAGACAAGCCCAACCTCATAGGAATGACCAGGGTTCGGCAACTGGACTGACTCGATGGCAGGAAAATACTGAGGGTAATCAAGTGGCTACTGCCATTAATAAAATGACTGATATCATAGAGCGCTTGACTGATAGACAAGGTCTTGAACCGTTTAATCAACCTAGGGGTCAGGAAAGAGGAGAGGATAGAGCGTTAGAGAGGTTCTTAAAGTTCAACCCGTCTAAGTTTCTTGGAGAACCTAATCCTGAAATAGCGGAGAATTGGTTAGAGAGGATGACCAACATATTCGCTGCTCTAGACTATTCTGAAGATAGGCGAGTGAATTTTCCTGCCTTTCAATTTGAGAGAGTAGCCCGTACTTGGTGGGATCTGATAAAAGAAAAATGGGAAAGAACTTAAACCCCTTGGACTTGGGAGAATTTCACGAGGGAGTTTACTGAAAAATTTCTTTCACCCTTGATTCAAGAAAAGATGGAGGATGAATTTATCAAGTTGAAACAAAGAACCCTTAGTGTAGCAGAGTATGAAAGAAAATTCACTAAACTTTCAAAGTATGCTCTCGAATTGGTGACCAATGAGTGGAAAAAGATAAGGCGGTTCATACAGGGGTTGAACGTGAAAATTCAGGAGGGTTTGGCTGCTGCCCAAATCCCTTCATTTACTGAGGCTATAAAGAAAGAGCAAAGGGTTGAAAGTGCAAGAATGCAAGTGAGGAACTTCCATAATAGAAAAAGGAATTTTTCTGCCCGTAATTCTGGACAGACTAGTAAGAGTGTACAACCTTCCAAAATAGGAAGAGGAATGGGAGGAATAAGGACCACTGGAGTTTCTAGGGGAGCTTTATCCAGAGGAGGTCACAGTGGACCGGCTCAGGCTAGAGGAGCGCCTTCTATTGGTTCGGCCGTGATTCCTCAAGTTTCTTGTGGGTACTGTGGTAAATCTAACCACTCTGAGGGTGATTGCTGGAGGAAGTTAGGGAAATGTCTCTATTACGGGAGTACGGATCACCAACTCGCAAGTTGTCCAAAAGCACCAAAGTTGGGAAGTAATTCTCAAAAGCCAGAGAAGTCAACTTCTAAGCAGACTAGTGCTGGAGGGAGCCGACCAAAGGTACCGGCTAGGGTTTATGCACTAGAACACCAGCAAATACCTGATGCAACTGAGGTGGTTGAAGATACAATTCTTGTTTTCCACCGTCTAGCCAAGATTTTAATTGATCCGGGTGCTACTCATTCTTTTATAAACCCTAATTTCATGAGTGGGGTAGACTTGAAGCTAATTAAGTTACCCTATGGCCTGGAAGTTAAAACGCCTACTGGGGACCAAAGTTTAATTGCTAATTTGATGTATAGGGACTGTGAGATCTGGGTTGGAGAACACAAATTGTGGGCCGATCTGATAGGATTAGCAATTAAGGGATATGATGTAATCTTAGGTATGGATTGGTTAGCCCGTTATAATGCTCAGATGAACTGTAAAACAAAAATTGTAGAATTGTACATCCCGGGAGAGGCGACCCTAAAATTGGATGCGAGGGGTAGATTAGTTTCATCTGCACTTATCTCGGGGATTCGAGCTAGAAAAATGTTAAGTAAGAGAGCTCAGGGATATCTAGCTTTTCTTATCAACACTCCTAGTGATAAGATGAATCTGGAGGACATGTCAGTGGTAAAAGACTTTCCAAATGTTTTTCCCGATGAATTGGAGTCTTTATCCCCGGAACGGGAAATAACTTTTAAGATCGATGTGACTCTCGAAGTAGCACCTATCTCTAAGACACCATATCGAATGGCACAAGCGGAATTGAAGGAGTTGAAATTACAACTGCAAAACTTGTTGGAACGGAGTTTTATACGGGAAAGTGATTCTCCATGGGGAACCCTAGTTTTGTTCGTAAAGAAAAAAGATGGGAGTTTAAGACTATGTATAGACTATAGAGGCTTGAATGATGTCACAATTAAGAATAAGTACCCATTACCCCACATTGATGAATTGTTTGACCAATTGCAAGGGGCGGTAGTATTTTCGAAATTGGATTTGAGACAGGGTTATTACCAATTGAGGATTTTGGAGAAGGACAACCTTATCTAGATCAATTTGTGGTGGTTTTCATTGATGACATTTTAGTGTATTCTAAGAATATGAAAGATGTCACAGCCCCACCTCTCCCTAAGGCGAACCAAAGGGTTTAGCGGACTGCCTGCCCAACTCTCGCTAGGACTACGGAGTCGAGTCACACAAATCCTATATTACGCGCGATAGGACCCAAAAAAAATTAACGATTGAAGACCGCCATGCTTAGAAGTAACTTACCAAAATCACATGAGGGAAACACTTTCATATATACATGTTGATAGGTTTACAAATCAAATGGAACCCCTGAAATGAAATACATTTAGAGTTTGCCAACTCTCGAGGATCTATACAAAAGAACAAAAAAGTATCTAACTAGCTCAACTCGTGTCTCAAAATCATGATTTCCAAAAGGGGTTCCTATAAGGAAAACAAAGATAACGAGGAGGGGGTGAGCTTACGCTCAATGAGGTACCAAACATGTAGCAGTAAAATCATGGCTTTTCACGTTATACAAATCAGATATATATGCCTGCTATAAAGTAAAACAATTAAACAGAAGGACTCAAATAGGAAGGATACAGGTGGCTCTTAGGAGCCAGTTTTCCAGTGCAGTACTTGATCCAAGCCGGTTGACTCTCCGTCAACATATATAGAACCAACGCGTCCGTAGACCCCACTTTACTCCAAATTCCGTCCACCAAACACCCCTTACTGGGCCCGAACACCTCAACGGAAACAGAAATGGTAATACTCGAGTATACCGGAATCAAGAGTCACAATACCCAAAGATTCCCAGAATCAGACTACCGTGGTTCGTTATCTAATCGACCAGACCCTTGCCGGCTCGACTCGAGTAACTAGCCACAGGTTACAATCCTCCAAACGACGTCCAAACAGACTCAGATACAGATATCAGATTCAAGTATACACAATAACTAGGCATACGGACAGACAAGAGAATGAGTGTGATAAAGTACACCCTCGTCTCAAACGGAATAAACAGATAATACAGTCAATCAAATCATAGAGTGTATGTACAGAAACCAAGTTAAGCAACAAATAAGGGGAGTGGTACACTCACCGGTTCAAGTACAGATACTTCAAAAAAGTTTTCACTTCACTCTGGCTTTAATCGCCAAGAAACCCTAAAATCATTAAAGTAAAACAATTAAAGGTTTCATATCCAAAATCGAGTAAACAGAATGCACAAGTGAGGCTCGACTACATGTCGTATGCCTTTCCAGGCTAAGTTCTAGTACAAAAGAATAAACTATGACTTTTGAACAAAAAAGAGAACAGTTGGTCCTAGGGTTACAACCAACTCCCAAAATCCATCAGTTTTCCCAAGACTAACTCAACTTGAAAGAATCGCGTAGCCCTAAAATTTTGGGCAGCATGCCCTCTGTATTTACCTATTTTCTAGCCATTTATGGCTTCATTGTTTTCCTCAATCAATTCCAAAATCACACACACACCACCAAAATAAGGCCCGATAGGACGTATAAGTGTATAGCCAAGCAAGGGACATGTGTGAAATAAAGTTTACGTTCAAAAACAAAAGACAGTTTTGATGTTATTTAACGGAAAGGTCGTAACTAGAGCTACACTTATCGGATTGGAGTACAATTATACCGTTTCGAAGCTAAGACAAACAACTAAAACTTTGATGAAGAACACTCAGTCCAATTTGTAGTGTATCTAAGTCAAAATTGCCATTCACAGAACCAGAATCTCACATTCGGGCTGGTTAACCGCTTTATGCATAAACGACAATAACTCAGGCTACCGAAGCTGAAACGAGATGATTCCAGGGGCGTTGGAAAGATAAGACATATACCTACATTTCTTATGAAGACTTCCAAGGCCAAATCATGCATTTTTATGGTCAAAAATGGAAAACTCTACGAATATAGAAATCTGGGCGCGAAACAAGGTTCATGGACAGTCAAAGGTATTTCAGTCAGTTCACAAGCTACAGTGCTAGGATCGAGCTGAAATTTTGCAGAAAACTAGTTTATACCATTGGCTATAACTTTCATGTTTTGGCCAAAATCTAATTCGGTAAGGATCAGGGTGAAAAGTCACGGTCAGATTGGGTGAAATGACAACCCTGCTCGCTGAACTCCTACCTAGGCCAGTCTGGGTATTTCCAACTTTTAACAAGCTACCAAGCTCGGATTGGACTGAACTTTTACAAGCAACTATAAAACATCATTCTCTACAACTTTTATGTTTTAACCTAAGGCTAATTCGGCCTCTAACTAGGTGTAACAGTACCGGTCAGAATTGGAGAAAAATGAAACCCTAATCTGGAAATTTTGGTACAAAGCGGAAATTTCCGCAAATAACTACAATTTACACACAATAGCTTCATTCTAGGCTATACGAAGTTATCATCCATGGCCATACAATATTAAACATATGAAAATAGAAAAATCATGACTAAATAGAAAAATGTCATCAATCTCAACTAAACTCATGAAATAACACCTAAATCCATCTCTTTAACTCATACAAGTCACAAATTTAACACTATCAAGAACACAAGAAAGGTTCCTAAGTCACTCACCTTGCAACTCAAGAGAAGAAGCAACTATGCACCAATTCCTTCCAAACCACTTCCAACAATAGCCACACAAACACTAAACTAAAGGTTTTTATGGAGGAAATCTATATTTAAACGGTTGGAATTGAAGATTGAGCAAGATTGGAGCTAAGAAAGTTGAGAGAGTTTTTCTTCTTTTCCTCTTGAAGAAAACCGGCCAAGAAGCTTGAAATTAAAGATGATTTTTGGTCAATTTTGATTTTTTTGGTAAAGTAATGAATAGTGGCCAAAAGCAAGACTTAATCTCCAAGTGACACTTGTCACTTTCATTAAATGCATGGCTATCCTTTTGTCTCTCTCACACCAATCCATTTGGTAACCTCCAATTATCTCATAACACCTGGTAAAATAAACCAAGTATCCAAAACTTAACCTAATTGGCCAAATTTTTTCGAACATTCCGCACTAACGGGTCCCACGTCCAGTATACGTTCTTAATTTCTCAAAAATTAACCGATACTAGAAAAATCATTTTAAAACTATATTTACTCATAAAACTTATCTAGAAAATTTTTCTAATAAAGAAAATGCAGAAAAGCATGCAATTAAATAGAATAAAACCTAGAAAATAAAAAAATTACGGGTTCTCACAAAAGATCATGAGAAACACTTGGAAATTGTTTTACAAACCCTGAGGGAACACCAGTTATATGCTAAGTTTTGCAAGTGTGAGTTTTGGTTAAAAGAAGTGACTTTCTTGAGACACATAATTTCTAAGGATGGGATTAAAGTAGATCCAGCTAAAGTTGAAGCTGTTTCGAAATGGAAACGACCGGAAAACCCTACCGAGGTTCGGAGTTTTATTGGATTAGCAGGGCATTACCGGAGATTTATCCAAGATTTTTCTAGAATTGCTGGACCAATGACCGAGCAGACCAAGAAGAGTGGGAAGTTTATTTGGAGTCCTAGGTGTGAAAAGAGTTTTCAGGAATTAAAAAGACGTTTAACCCAAGCCCCAGTGTTAACTCTACCCAATGGGAAGGATAGTTTTGTGGTTTATACAGATGCCTCTAAGGAAGGATTGGGATGTGTTTTGATGCAAAATGACAAGGTGATAGTGTATATCTCTAGGAAATTGAAACCGCATGAGAGGAATTACCCGACCTATGACTTGGAATTGGCAGCGGTGATATTTGCTTTAAAGAAATGGAGACATTATTTGTATGGAGTGACATTTGAGGTTTTTACTAATGACAAAAGCCTTAAGTATTTGTTTTCTCAAAAGGAGCTGAATTTGAGGCAACGTAGATAGGTAGAATTTCTGGAGGATTATGATTGCACTATAAAGTACCATTCAGGAAAGGCTAATGTAGTGGCCGATGCTTTGAGTCATCAAGTGCAAAATAGCGGGGTTGATGATTAAGGAACTTCATTTGTTGGAAACAGTTAGCTATTGGAATCCTCGATTGGAACCGAGAAAAGTAATCCTAGGGAACATTGTAATAAATTCCACTTTGTTGGAACGTATCAAGAGATCTCAAGAAAAGAACACTGAAGTGCAGAAATGGTCGAAAAAAGTTGGAAAAGGAGAAAAGTCGGATTTTAACCTGGGATCGAATGGTATTTTGAAGTTTTGGAATCGGATAGTGGTGCCAAACGATGAGAAACTTAAGAAGGAGATTTTAGAAGAGGCACACCGATCAAAGTTTACGGTACATTCTGGAGAGAATAAAATGTACCAAGACTTGAAGAGTCTGTATTGGTGGGAGAATATGAAAAGAGAAATTACCCAATTTGTCCAAACCTGTTTAATTTGTCAACAGGTTAAAACCGAACATCAGAGACCATCGGCACTTTTACAACCTTTGGAGATACCTGAATGGAAATAGGAGAATATCACTATGAATTTTGTATCGGGATTACAGAGAACACAAAGTGGCCATGATGCTATTTGGATAATAGTGGATAGACTGACCAAATCGGCTCATTTTCTGCCGATTAATATGAAATACCCGTTAGAGAAGTTGGTCACGTTGTATTTGGATGAGATTATTAGACTGCACGGAATTTCCTTGAGTATCGTGTCCAATAGAGATCTGAGATTCGTATCAAGGTTTTGGCAAAAGATGCAAGAGGTGTTAGGGACTAAATTGAATTTCAGTACCACTTATCATCCTCAGACCGATGGACAATCTGAGAGGACAATTCAAACTCTTGAGGACATGCTAAGAACCTGTGTTCTAGATTTTGGTGATAGTTGGAGTAAGTTCTTGATTCTGATAGAGTTTGCTTATAACAATAGTTTTCACTCTTCTATTCAAATGGCTCCATATGAGGCACTTTATGGTCGAAAGTGTAGGTCTCCGATTTGTTGGGATGAAATAGGCGAACGGAAAATCTTAGACCCGACCACAGTGCCCTGGATCGAGGATGCGAATGAGAAGGTAAATTTGGTACGTCAAAGGATTCAAACCGCGCAGAGTCGTCAGAAAAGCTATGCAAATAATTGGAGAAAGGATTTGGAATTTTCCATTGGAGATTTAGTGTTTCTTAAAATCACACCGTTAAAAGCGAGCTTGATGTCTGGGAAAGGAAAAAAGTTACAACCAAGGTTTGTAGGACCTTACAAGATTATCCAACGCATGGGAAAATGTGGCATACAAGTTGGAGTTGCCGCCGAGTTTATCCCGAATTCATAATGTATTCCATGTGTCCATGCTTAAGAAGTATCATCCGGACCCTTCTCACATTTTGCAACCAGAAAATATTGAAATTGATGAAACCTTGACCTATGAGGAGAAACCGGTTAAACTTTTGGATAGGAAGGTGAAAGAATTGAGAAATAAACAGATACTGTTGGTGAAAGTTCTTTGGAGGAATCATGGTTTAGAGGAAGCGACTTGGGAGGTCGAGGTGACAATTCGAAAAAAGTATCCAGACCTGTTCATCAATCAAGGTAAATTTCGAGGACGAAATTTTCTTAAGGGGGAGAGGATGTGAGGACTCACAAAAATTCATTATTTTAAAATCCATTTCGAACTTATTTAAATATTTAATTGCCCATTTACTCTGATTATTATTTTATAACCTCTTTAGAGCTAATTACATGGATTTATAGGTTCGTTATATTTTTAAAGTGACTCGTTTCAAAATTTAATTTTTGTAAGCTCATTAAGTGAAAATAGTGAATACGCGATTAGGGATTTTAGCTGATTTGGAAATACCATAAGTTGGAAAAATTGGAGACTTATATAATGGTCTTGAAATAGGTATTTATGTGCTTAAATATTCAAGTGATAGTTATTAGTACCATCGTTATAAGAATTTCTTGGGAGTTTCACTTTATCGCGCTTAATTTGGAGATACGCGTTTTTACACGCGCGATTTAATTGAGGGACTTTAGACCCTTATTTTGGGACAATTAAGAGTAAATAATATTAATATGATTATAAGTATATTAGAGGTTTAGTGCACTAATGAAATGAACGCAAGAGGAATTGAGCACAAAACACGTGCGTATGCGCACTATTGAAGAGTTGACTTTTGCACCAATTCTAGCCACACAAATAAAGCTTTCTTAGGAAGCTAAATCAGATCAAAACACTCTCTCTCTTCCTCACAAAGTGGCCGCCCATCAGCTACAAAAATAACCCAAGAAGTTCTTCATTCTTCATCTCAAAATCTTGCACAAATCATCTTCAATTCCTTCCAAATTTCACACACACTTAACTCGATACTTGGAGATCATTTTAAGTTATAAAAAGGGGGATATTTACACGGTTTTCTTGAGCTAAGAGAGGGCCAAAAATTCTGTCTTGCTCACCAACACAAGTAAGTGACGATCAATCCTCAAATTCTTAGCCTATGGAAGTTGATTGACACTTATGAGCTTAGATATTCATGTGGGTGGCTTGTTATTGTTGAAAAATTTTGAATGTGGGCTCTATGAACTCTCACTCTTGGATTGATGGCTGATGTGATGATTGATGATGGATTTAGTGTTTGTATAGTGCTCACATTGGTAGATTAATGGTGCATAGCTAGTATAAACTTCAAGGAGTGCATGGATGTAAAGTTTCAATTCTGCCCCTGTTATGATCGTGCCTCTTTTTGTGGAATTTTGAGATTTTAATGACTTGTATATGATTTTTATATGTTGTATAGATGGTGTATAAAGTTTCATCAAAAAATATTGAGGTTTGGTTGGTCAAATGGATTAATCTCACACAGCTAGCAAATCTGGAAAAATTTTCCCGTAATGCTCAGACAGCCTTCTTGTTTCGTCCATAACTCTGTACTCTGATGTCGAAATCAAATGCCGTCAGTGGAATTTGAAACTAGACATTCCCAGCTTTCCAACGGTATAAAATGCAACCCCTAATTTCACCTGAGTATCCTGTACCAACCGTTTAAATATGACTGCCCTGTTTCTCTGTTTTCCTGGAATGAAGTTCAGAAGCTACAACTTGAGGCTCGAATTTGAGCTAGTTGTATGCTGAATTTCAAAATGATTTCTTCTGTGAAATTATAGTTTTATGAATATGTTTTCTAATGCCACTAACCATGCTCATTTGCGAGTTGAATTGAGTGATTTGTGATCAAAATACGAAACATGCCCTGTTCTTGAAAACCCTAAATTTTGGGTAGAATTGATGCTAGACTTGGTGTGGACTTGCCAATTGAATTTCTTGGAGTTGAAACACTTACGAAATGTACCATAAATGTTTCTTAGGCTTTTTCTACACAAATGAACCGTGTTTGAAGGATTTTCCTTGGCCAAATGTTTGGAATGGGAAACAAAAAGCTCAAGGCAGTTTTGCCTTAAGATTTTTCAAAACTTTGGTTGTTTGGTTGACTACCTTCGCGAAGGTATTTTCCCATGAAATTTGATAGAGGGATACCCTTTATATAGGAGTATTATATTGCTGAATTTAGTACCAATCCGAGTCCATTTCACTGCTCGACTAAATTACCAAATTCGTGATTTAATTTTGGAAAACCCTTCTTTAACAAGGAAATTTGGGTAACTTTGAGCTACCATATCTTGGTGCTCGAAACTTCAATTCTCATTCTGCTTACTTTGTTTTAAACCTGAATTACAACTCTAATAGAGTTCCAAATTTCAAAGGCTAGTTCCAATCAAGTGAATTTTTCTGAATTTTCAAAGTTGGCCAAAAACCAACTTAAATCTGCCTTATGAACCAAAACAGCGACTTTGAGGTCATTTTTGAATGCTTTCCATTTGGAATCTTAGAAAAGTGTATTCTAAGAACTTTTAGTACTTTGGAAGAGGTTTCTAATGGTACCTAGTTTTCCAATTTTTGACATGTGGAATGTGAGATACGATTTTTCAAAATATCGTATCAAAACTGAAATTTTTCGAATATCAAGGAAATGGAGTTTTTCGAGTACTCCTTATTCCTTCAATAGTACTTGAATGTTTATGCTTGATTTCCTAGATAAAAAGACTCGATTGCTCTTGTACTTTAAGAAACTCCACTTGCACCTCGATTTACGAGTAATTGAGGTTTATTATCATGAAATTTCGTTAGATTGTACTAGTGCACAATCTTCCTTGGTAATTGGGATGTGTTAATGATAATTCACTATTATTTGCGCAGGCACACACGAGGACCTTCAAGAGGATCCCACGGTGGAAGTTTGAACCTCCAAGTGACACTTTTGCTGTAGACTCACAGTGAGTGTCAAGTGTGTGTATTATGTGATATATCTGCAAAGTGATAAGTGTTATATAAATTGAGATTTTGAAAATTTTGAGTCGAGTGTGTACTTTATCGAACTCATCCTCATTTAAACGAAGTGAACTTGAGTTAGTGAAGTGAAGTGCTTACTTGTTTAAGTAACTTGTTAAGTGAATATATGTGAAGTGTTTAAGTGATTATTTATGTTGTGATTGCATAAGTCGTTGGAGTGAACCTCATCGATACAAAAGTGTAAAAGTGGGGGACACCCAAACTCTCTTATTGGCTAGCCTTGGACTCGAGCCAGCATGGGCTTGGTCGAGCTCCTCAGTGAACCATGAGATTTTATAAGCTCGACCTATTGAGAGGTTTTGCTTGGCGTACTCGCTGAAGTATCGCCTCATAAATGTATTGCGGGCCCGGTGTGGTATGTAAGGTTGAGAAGGGGAAGTGTAAGTGATGTTTCTACGGATTAAACCTACCCGGTTGACGGAGTGTCAACGCGTGGAGATACGAGATCGTGCAAGTGGAAAATAGCTCCTGAGAGCTCCCATATCCTTGAATTGTTTCTGTTTACTTTTCAGTAAAGTGTTCTTTATCGAATGGTTATTGCTTTAAATTGATTAATTTGGGAGTGTTACTTGAACTACGTGCTTGCATGTGTGTTCTTGGCCTCATGAGTGTTTTGCTCACTCTATAGTTTTGTTTTCCTTAACAGGAGTGGACATGGGTTGAGACATGGAAGAACCCTTTTTGGTGATATTTTGTAATAGGGCCCCAGTGTTAGTGGCCAAGCTTTATGGCTACGAAAATTTTTTGTATTTGGGATGTATTTTTAGAAACCCATCGTAAGGATTGAGTAATGGTTATGTGTTGTTAAGTTGAAAACTTCCGCACTATTTGCAATTACTTTATCTGGTTGTAATTTAGTATTGTATTAAGTTTGAATGATTTTTTGCGTGAGTCCTGGTGAGAGTTGGACGGGCGTCCCGCGGATATCCTTTGGTTCGCCTTAGGGAGAAGTGGGGGCATCACAGTGTATGCATTTGCTGCAACTTAAAGCCGCAAGATGCGATGTAGCATCAGGCTACAATGCGGCAGGTCTGTTACGGCAATAGAGTTTTTGTGTCTTAGAAACTTCGGTTGTTCTAACTGAAGCTTATATCCATACCCATTCGTTCATATGCTTTCATTTTCTCTTCCTTTGGGGTCCAATGTTTGATAATGAGTAAGTTTGCAGTATTGGAGTGATTTTTCTTTGCAAAAGGTTTTGGTGAACCAGAAGCTAGGAAAGAACTTGTAGTTTTGATGCTCCTTGTTTTCTTTCTCTTGTATTTTTGCTATGCTTGAACCAAGGTGAAGCTGCATGTCTTTGGTTTGTGGTCTAGTTTCATTTATCTACCTCAATGGAATGATTCGATCGTGTGCATAAATTACTTTGCCGCAAGTTTCACTCTTTCTTTTGCTGCATTTTATGCCCGGCTGTTTCGATTAGATCTTTTGGGGGCTAGATGATTATACTTGGGGATGTTAATGACAATGAGTTGAAGCTTGGCATTTTTGTTTGAATGTTAGATTAGCAGAGTTTGTTGAGTATTTGCATGTAAACATATCTAAGTTGAGGTAGGAAAAAATAAAAAGCTGCTGTGTTTATCCTTTTGTATCTGCTGTTTTCTTCTCCCTAGCAGCCCTTTAAGTGAGTTTCATCATCTAATTTCCTAGTTAAATCTTGTGCCTAAATGATTAATGACGAGGCTGCATGTTCTGATCGGAAGCTATAAATGCTTTGGTGTGAACTTGATGTGAGTTGTGGCTGCAAAAAGTTGCAACAGAAATGGTAGAAGCAAAGTAGTTTCAGTTGGCCGAAGGTTTTGGATTGCATGCATGAAAATCTTTCAAAAATTGCATTTCAACCCCACATGTTTCTCCTCACTCTATTATGGCCCAAACAATTGGAAAAATCAATCAAATTGACCCCTCAACTTTCTTTTTCCTATCAATTGGGTCCTTATTTTGTGAATATGGGTGGTTTAGTTATCTAAATGCTTCTAATGATGCAATTTCGTATTTATGCGATTATTTGTGATGCCTTGACCATTTCTTTAATTTTGGAGGGTAAATAAGTAATTTCGTTTCATTACGGCACCAACTCAAGTGAGGTACATTCTATTCCTTATTTTCACTTTATTTGACTCTATGTGTCTATGTGGCTTTATGTGCTTAATTGTATGTTTTTTGAATGTTTTATTTCATTTATTTATTTGCTTTATTTGTTTAAATTTTGAGTATTTATTTTAGTTCCATTTTGATTATTTAAAAGGCATTCAATTGCCAAGTTGTAATAGTTAGGTTTACTTTACTTCATTTTATTTCACATTCTCCTTTTAGATTGTAGTAGGCCCCCCTCAAATGTAATAGTTAGGGTTTTTATTTGCTTTATATTTGTCTTGTGTGTTTTTGCATGTTTATGTGCTATGTGTTACCGCTTTTTTAGGATCTTGCATCTAGATATTATGATTATGCATTATATGTTTATGTGATATTATGTGTTTACATGCTTTTATTAGGTCTTACATGATTTATTTGATTGTAACAAATGCATGCTGTCACCACACTTGTCCAACGCTAGTTGTAATCCATTTCCCGATGCCACACTAGTCCAACGCTAGTTGTGGTTTCCTTGTTCGATTTTTCACTAGTCCAACGCTAGTGAGAAAGTAGAAATATGGGTTAGTCCAACGCTAGACCCGTAGGAGCCCTTCGAGCGTTAGATCATGATTGTGTAATAAAATCACTTCATTTCATGCATATTTTTCACTTTCTAGGGTCTTTTATCATTTTTTGCATATTCCCTTTATACGTATATCCCTTATCCCAAATTTCCCTATATATATATATCCCAATGTGTGATACATAACATTAGACTTGCATTTCATTTAAGAATTAAAATTAGGGTAGTGCATGTGCTTGATTAGATAGGGAAACGCCCCTTGAGTATGAGATATGGACAAGTTTGGCTTTCTAACCTTAGCACGCTCGTATTCCCTCTATTGAAGGGAAATTTGAGTCACGAACATTAGTTTCCCATACCCAACATGATGCATTCCTTTAGGTCATGTATATTTGTATAATTATAATTATCTTTGTTATTTTTCTTTTCTTTCTTTAAAGTCTCATATTTTTGCATTATTCGTGACCTCTTCAAAGAATACCTATTGGGCATCACAATTAATGTGATTGGCACCAATTAAATTTTGAAGAGATATTTTGACCCCCCGATACCCTCTTAGGTCTAGGATTTGAATTCATACAGTACATCCAAATGTGATAAATCTTCAAGTTAAAAAAAAAAAAGAAAATCTTTGACTAAATCACGCAACTAGCATTTGGCTAGGTTGAGAGGGTGTCTTGGATTTCATCCTTGCCTTCCCTCTCATCAAATGTGACTCCCGAATCCTTTTATTTGATTTTCGTAGACATTGGAGTTGTCTAAAAAGGGTTTTTCTACTTTTTTTGACAAATTCATTTTTAGATGACTTGGTACACCTTAACTCGATACCAAATGGCGACTCCGATTTTTCATTAAAACTCTTTTTAAACTATTATTTTGGGTCAAAATCGTCGCATTTTTATATCCCATTTACACCCATATTTTTCTTTATTTTCTAAAAAATCAAAAACTCATTTTTTGAATCAAAAAATTCATTTTTCTAAACTAATTTATTTTATTTAAAAAATGGGGCGCTACATTTACTTTTTAAAATTCATTTTAGATGACTTGATACACCTTAACTTAATACCAAGTGGCGACTCCTATTTTTTAATTAAAAACCCTTTTTAAACTATTAAATCGTCGCATTTTAAGCCCCATTTTAGACCTTGTTTCTTTTTCATATTCACTAAAAATAAAAAATCCATTTTTAATCAAAAACAATCAAAAATTCATTTTTATAAACCCATAAATATTATTTTTTTCATTAAAAAATGGGGTGCGACATTAGTCAAAAGTTGAAACAGAGCATTGACCAATCAAGTGTATTTTGATCATTTTACAGCCTATAGAGATCCAAATAAGATGATTCTTAATGCATTGGAAAGTAACTCAAAGAGCAAGAACTTTCATGTTTTGTGCAAGAGTTATGTTGGATTCATTGAGAACTTGTGCTTATGCTTTATAGTTGTTTGACTGCCAACTATGAATGATTTGATAATTGTTGACCAATGAAAGTTGCCTTCAATTAGATCTTGGTTCTTAAACAATAGCCTTATTCTCACGAAAGTGGTGAATAAGGGTTGGTTGAATTCATACAATAACTTCGTTGAACTTATTTAATTTGTTTCTTACCTTTTCTCTATAAACATAGGTGAAGGATGATTCAAAGAGTTAAAGAAATTGGTAAAGTAATTTCTAAAGGAATTAGCCAAGGTGATTTCTCTTAAGAATGTCCCCATTGGCGCAAGCGAAGACATACATTTGGAAGTTATTCCTTGACAATTTATGGAAGTACAAGCATAATCACCTTAACTAACTTCTAATCTTGACATAACAAGGGATTTTAATCTCTAGGATCCTCTCACTTAATCTTTAAGTGTGACGCCCCAGTTCGTACTACGTTGATATATTCATTAATTTGGCGGTAACGTTTGGTTTTAGGAGTAGTTCGAAAACCCTAAGTAGGGATTAAGATTTAAACCCTAAGTTCCGGTTAAGATTGAAAACCCGTTTTTTCCTACATTTTCTTTATTAGAAAATTCCCCAGATAATTTTTATGAGTAAATATAGTTTTTAGATGATTTTTCTAGTATTGGTTAGATTTTGAGAAATTAAGAACGTATATCGGACGTGGGACCCACTAGTGCGAAAAGTTCGGAAAAATTCGGCCAATTAGGTTAAATTCCGGATACTGTGTAAAATTTATCGGGTGTTAAGAGATAAGTAGAGAGTGAGATATGATTGATGTGAGAGAGAAAAGAAAGGATAGGAATGCATTAATGGTGGTGACAAGTGTCACCATTTCATTGGAGAAGACTTAAGAATTACTATTCACTTTCTTGACTTTTTTGACCAAAAGATTAAATATCCAAAAATTGCTCAAAAATCACCATTTTTCTTGCACCTTGTGGCCGGCTCTCTCCTCTCTCTCTTTCTCTCTCTCTTGCTCCAAGTACAAAGAAGAAACACTTCAATCTTATTCCAAATCATCAAACCAACCATCCAACCTTGATTTTGCTCCATAAAACATCTTCAAGTGGTGGTTGTGAGTTGTTTTGTGGATTTGTTTGGAAGAGCTAAGGTGGTCTACAACTCCTCTTCTCTTGTATACTAGGTAAGTGATGATTTAACATACTCTTGCACTTAATGAAGCTTAAGTTATGCTTATTAGTGATTAAAGTGCTGAAATTTCTGGTTTTTATCTTGGTTTGGAGTGATTTGGTGAAGTTTTCCATTTTATGATGAATTTTCTGGTTTAATATGAATGGGATGTTGTGGCCTTGTATGATGAATGGTAATGGACTATAATGACTCTAGTAGGTGTGTTTGATAAGAATTTGCAATCAATTTTGGGTTTGGAATGAATTGAGAAAAGTTAGGGTTTGATAATCCCCAATTCTGTCCGGTTTTGGATCATAGGGTTAGAGGCCGAATTTGACTTTGCTCAAAACATGAAAGTTGTAGGTATTGATGTGTTTGAGGTGCCTGTAAAATTTCAGGTCATTTAGTTTAGTGTAGAGTGAGTTATGACGGAATTATTGTAGCTGTTCTGCTTTGGACAGAATGCGAAAACTGCGATAGTAATTGTCCATTTTGACTGATTTTGGTTTGGATTTTGAAGTTGGTGTCTTCTGATGAAATGTAGCAGGATGTCTTAGCTAACCTATGCCTTTGGAATTTCGGCATTTGGACTTGTATAGACTAAGTTATAGTAATTAAAGTTTTGTGTGATTTGCAAACCTGTTTTGGTAATTCTGGTATAGTATTTGGCATTTTGGACCTAGTTAAGCTAGGAACTGGATTGAGTGACCTTCTACATTGTTGTACTCCTGTTTCTTAGCTTCGAAACGGTGGGTCTTACACCCCCATCTGATAACCGTAGTGAATTTGGTGCCATTACCGCATATTAAGGTCAAATACGGTTTGTGATCCTGTTTTGCAATTCTGGTATAGTGTCTTGCATTTTTGACCTTGTTACATTCAAAATTGGACAAAGTTTCCTTCTTCAACATTGTAGCCCCTTAAGTCCTGGATATTCCTGTAAATTTCAGGTTAAACGGATTAGTGTATCCTGAGCTATAAATGAAATACTCAGACCTGTTTTGACCGTCAAATTCTGTTACGTTTTTGGACAGTTTATGACTGGAACTTTGGCTTCACATTTGACTGGGTTACAAGCTGTTTGGGCTTACGACCAAAACACCAAACTTATAGCCCTATGTCAGAGCTTTCTAACGCCCTTGGAATTTCATGAATCGGATTTATAAAACCTGAGATATAGCCGAGCAAACAAGGCCTGCCCGTGAAAATGACCAGAAATCTGTTTTGGTCCTGATGACCAATTTCCGTTCCGAATTTGGATTGCCGACCTTCATGAAAGTTGTTCCATTTGGAATGAACTATCTAAATGCCAATTTTCAGCTCTTTGACCATGTGTAGCATAGAAAATAGTTAGCACTCAAAACTGACCATTTGTGCATTGGCCAGATTTCGTAAGTGATTGTGTTTGGTTCATTTGGGACTAAAGCCTCCAGTTTCAGTTCTGGATGTCTTCATAACAGTTGTTGTTCATCCTTTAAGCTTCGATATGGCGTCTCATACGCCTTAATCTGATGTTCGTAGCTCAACTTATGAGTAAACTAGAAACCAGTGTCAAATCTGCCGTTTCCGCTAACGGCCGTCTCCGTTTCCGTTCGTCATATTTACGTGCGCGCGTGCCGTTTTTGCCGTTTTGCTTGTTTTAGGCACGATAGTAGTCGTTTACGATATTATGTGACACAATCTTCTATTTCAGACGGTGGTGAGCTGGGCGGAATTGGTGGGGCCCACTACTAGCTGTTCATTTCGATCCGACTTCGTACTTTTGCTATTTCAGTTTCTGGGTAAGTATTCAGGCCAGTTTGGTGTGTTTTCTTTGCTATGTGTTTGAGATATGTGAAAAGGGCACTTAGGCGAGGGTGTACTTTATCGCACTCGACCTAAACCCTAATTTGAATGTATAATTTTACTTGGCATATGTATATGAACCTTTTGGAACCAAAACCCTTGAGCTTGTGGCTCGGGGCGACTTTCGAATAAAGTTTGTAAAGTTTGCAAAGTTTGTGATTTTGAATAATTTTGTGAAGTTTGTGAGTTTGGGGCGAACTCTTGACCTGGTTGGACTATTCGAGCCGGTTAGGGCTTGGTCGAAGGCAGTCCAACTTAGTCTGAGGTCACCAAGTTTGTAGGTTCATGTTATGAACCAATTTTGTGAATCCGGTTCACCGAGAAAGTGACCAAGTTTGTGACCCGAGCTTGTGACTCAAGCTCAAGTTTGTGATTTCGTTCGTCCGGGCAAGTTTGTGAGGTGACTGGCCAGTGAGGGTGATAAGGTGTCGGTGGGTGTACAAGTGAAGTTCTACGGACTATTATTTGCAGTCGACGGAGTGTCGGCAGGAGATCACGCATGGCACATGAGTTGGCTTTGGAGCCACCTGTATCCTTATTATGTGATGTTACTTTTCTGCTTTTGCTTTACTCTTATTGTGTAACTGTTACGTGAAATTTATGCTTTCGCCCCTGTTTACTTACTAAGCATATAGCTTACCCCATTCCTTTTGTTTTCCTTAGCAGGGGCCGACGCGGGGACTTTTGGCTCGTATACTAGTATAGTTAGATTGGCTTGTAATAGTTGAACAGTTAGGATGTTTGTTTTTGTTCTGGTGGTTTGACTCGATACTTTTGGAGAATGTAATTATAACTCTTTTGGGGTTGTATATATTGTATTTAGTGCTCTTTCGAACTTTAAGTTTTGAGTCCTGGCGCGAGCTAGGCAGGCGGCCGCCGATACCCTTGGGTTCGCCCTTGGGAGAAGTGGGGTCGTCACAGTTGGTATCAGAGCCATATGCCGACGGTTGGGACTCTACGTCCTTTTACTGGAAAAGCCCCGAGCCTCTCGTTCGTGAAGAGTCACGAAGCGAAACTCTCCGTAGGGGATGCCCGCGTGCGGGTGGCAAGCTGATAGGTACCTTGTGATGTGACCCTGAGAACTGTCACATTAAGCAATTATAATCTAACTTTTCTTTACTTTTAATTACTTTCTTGCGACATGCCACCTATATGGTTGGTTTTATATTTATTGTTTATGTCATATGATCGATTGTACCGCCTAAATTAACATCTTTCATGGCTGGTTGTACTGCCTTGTTAACTTTTCTTGTTTACTTCCTTAAGTTTGATTGTCTAGATAATAAAGTAAATAATTAAATTCAAGTGATTACCACCAAAAACTTGAGAAGGTCTTTTTACACACTACAAATTTTAAAACCTTATTATCTTATTTGTACAAGTGCATGGTTTGTTTCTTGAGTATAGGGATAATAGGTGTTGATCCCATAGGGATTTAGAATGTGGCAATTACTTGAGTTTAATTACTTACTTTATTATTTGGACAATTAAAGTTTAAGGAAGTAAAAGCAAAGAAAGTTAACTAGACGGTAAAACCATCTATAAAAAATGTTAGTTTAGACGGTACAATCAGCCATATGATATAAACAATAAAAATAAAACCGGCCATTAGGTGGTAAAATCAACCATTTAGGTGGTATGTTGCACAAAAGTAAATAAAAATAAAGACAAGTTAAATTAGAATTTCTTAGAGATTAAGTGAGAAAATCCTAGGGATTAGAATCCCTTGTTATGTTAAGATTAGAAGTTAGTTATACTTCTATCAATTGTCAAAGAATGACTTCAAAATGGATGTCCTCGCTTTTGTCAATAGACATTCTTAAGAGAAACCAGCTTAGCTAATTTCTCTAGAAATTACTTTTATCAATTTCTTTAATTCCTTGAATCATCCTTCACCTATATTCATAAAGAAAATGTAAGAAATAAGTTAAATCAGCTCAATGAAATTATTGTATGGATCCAACCAACCATTATTCACAATTGTCGTGAGAATAAGACAAATGTTTAAGAACTTAGATCTATTTGAAGGCAACTTTCATTGCTCAACAATTATCAAATCATTCATAGTTGATGGCCAAACAACTATGAAGCATAAGCACAAGTTCTCAAACTAACAAATCATGAAAAAACATAATCATCCCCAAACTATTTCAAATAAAAAATATAACAAATTCATCTTCACCCTAGGATATGAAAAAGTTTAGTTAGACATCATATTTAGAACATCTAAGCATGAAACAAACTTGTAACAAAGCATGGCAAATAAGAACAAGAGATATAATTTAGGAAGAAAAATTCTTATTCAATATTTTGAAACTTGAATTCTTGAATTCCTTCATAAGTTGACCTCTTAAATAAGTTTGATACAAGAGTGTTTTTACCTTCCTCTCAAAACTCTCAAACTAAGAAAGCAACTCTGAATATGAAACTAGAGTTAAACCTACTTCTATCTCTACTTTTACTCTATCCTACTTCTTACTACAAGGTGTTACAATAGCTAAAAGATTTTTCAAGATTGTGTGACAGCCCCACCTCTCCCTAGGGCGAACCCTAGGGTATCAGCGGACTACCCGGTCAACTTTTGCTGGGGCTCGGTCGATCAAAAAACTAGCAACTCAAGATAACTAGTGAAATAACTTCAAATCAAAGAGTACAAACCCTATTGGCATATTAACGTCAAGCCAACTTTCCAAACTTAAAATGTCAAGTTAAGTGTCACACTTACCACTCCATACTACTATTACATAACATAAGTCGAACTTATGAATTCAACCTTATAGGAGTCAAAAGTAAAGTCATCTTAAACAAAAGGTTACAAGTTCAAAGCAAAATAAAGTTAAGAAAGCTCTCGACCATTAGTCCATCCCCGATCTGTTAAGGAAAAAAAAGAGAGTGGGGTGAGCTAAAGTTCAATGAGGTTCTAAGTAAAACAAGTAGGCACATAGTCAAATAAGGGCATAAGATAACCAAGTAAATACCGCATAGTACAATAACAATTTAATCACAGTTCAATTCAAGGATACGGGTAGCTTCCAAAAGCAAAAATCCCCTTGAGCTTGATCATACTGAGGTCTGTTGACTCTCCGTCAACGTTTTCATTTAAAGAATGTAAAGCCCGTAGAACACCACTTCCTCCAATCTCCGTCCACTAGTCAACCCCCTGCCGGGCCCGTACTCCATAAATAGTAGTTAGGTAATACTCAAGTATACCAGTTTCCAATATTCAGTAAACAGTCCCCAAGGTTTATCGGCCATCTCGACCAAGCCCTTGCTAACTCGATACAATCGACTCACCTATGAGGTTGGGTACCTAAACAGTAGAACACTTATAGAGAAATCACATCTCATAATAGCAGTATACAGAGCCTCAGTGGAAAACAGGGGAAGTCGAGTGCAATAAAGTACACGCTCAGCTCCATTTTTATCAAAACATGGTTTGACTCAAACAGTCGTAAATCAAGTATTCGGATATTTCACATAAGCAGGTAGTAGGTAGTGGAACACTTACCTTTCAAGCAATGAAGTGTTCAAACGTCAAGCCCCTCGATTACGTTCACCACCGTTTCCCATTCCTAGGGCAACGAGTGAAATCGTTAACAAACTAGATTCAATTCCAACCCAAAAGTGAGCTCATTAGGTGACCAAGTGAGTGGTTAAATCTACTCAATTCACCGTGAAAGTTAGGTCCAAAATGCAGTAAAATTTCGTGAGAAAACAAGTTTGGCAAGTGCTAGAAAGTTGGGCAAAAAAACAGTTTCATTCAAGTTCAAAATGTTCTTCGTGAGTAAAACAGTCACGCCTGCGCTGTCTCGGGAAAATGGCTATATCTCACTGTAGGAAGGTCGGAATCAGGTGCCATCAGCGGCGCTAGAAACTAGACTCAAAGGGATTTCCAAAGGTATTAAATACACACTCTAGTTCATCTCATCAGTACCAGGTCCTCGGACAAGTCGGCTGATTTTTCAGCTCTGGATCAGCCCTAAACCCTAGCAAAGATAAACTAGTTCTTAATGCTATCTTTATTTGTTTTGGTTCAAATTCATCCAATTCGATCCTCTAGTGTTTATATACAGGGGGTCAAGTCACTTAGTACCATTGGAGCTCAAAATGCAACACATATACGTGATTTAAAGGACCATAACAGTTTAGCCAACAAGGGAAACCAAAACAGTCCACTAGTGGTCCAAACCACCACTTTACTTGCTTCATTTCTACTTCAACTCAAACATAAGCTCAACCAATGTCTAGCCAAGTTTCTTAAGCTTAATTTAAGGTGCACAAGAACCATAAAATCAAGAAGAAACCTCTCCTTCCAAAACCGGTCAGCCAAGAAGAAAGAAAACAGTCCACAAGTTTACTTATATGACCAACATTCATCCTTTCATGGTTTTCACTTAAACAATATGTCTGTGACGGCCCCACCTCCCCCTAGGGCGAACCAGAGGGTTCGGCGGGCCGCCTGCCCAGCTCTCGCCGGGACTCAGTCGATCACTACAATCCTCAAATATATTACAATAAAAATCTCAAATATACATCACATGGTCCACAAATATACATCCAAGTCTCGAATAATTACATGTCATAATTGCAGCGGAAACTAATCCCAAATATACATAAAATAATTCCAAATCCAAAATTGTACAAAGTTTAGGCCATCCATACACGTGCACAAGTACTACAAGTCCTTCCTTCGCCACGAGCCCTGTGGAGGGGAATAAAATAGTTTTTGGGGTGAGCTAAAAGCTCAGCGAGTAACCAGAAAATCATTAATCAAATCGGTTTCACAATAGTTCATTTCAATGATGTCATATAGCAATGATGTCATAAATTAAATGATAAATCCGGAAACAACTACATCATTTGCAAAACAGTAATATATGGATTATCAATAATTCAAGAAACATTTACAATGGAAAGCGATAGTAACATTCATGAAAGGATACATTCATTCTCCTGACATTTCCTCGCTCATTTGGTCATTCATTTCATTTCATTCACCCCGTCCCTGGCTTTTGGCCAGGCTCCACCAACCTACATAGGTAATACTCGAGTATACCAAACGTTCACCCAAGTTCCTAATCGCCTGACCGAGTCCGCTTCTGGCTCAAGACGACTGGTAACAAGGGGCAATGGCCAGTTCAGCCCAAAAGGCTTCCATTCATGCGCAAGTAACATTTGAATCGAAAATTTCACATTTATCGAGGTCGAGTGCGATAAAGTACACACTCGCCTCGAAAACTCGTTTTGGAAATCATTATAAGCGCTTAACACGTTATCAACCAAAATACAAGTCATGAAGTCAAGAAATATAGCAAACAAGGCACACTCAAATGCCAGCACACATGATATGCAAGAAAACATTTCAAAAGTAACTTTGGAAACAGTTCAAAAGTAAATAATGTAAGAAACGGTTCATAAATAACTTTAGAAGTAGTTTGAGGTCACTCACCTCCATGGCTCAGAAATCATTCATCATATAACATTGCCTTGTTCAAATCCAAGTCTTAGATCACCAACTCAATGCGAACAAGTCCCTTCAAAGTTCGGACAGCACTTCCCCTAAATTTGCTAACTTTTCCAGCCATCATGGCTTCATTATTTCCTCAGCCAGTCCCAAAGGTACACACACAACAACAAGTTCATCCAATAGTCATTCAACAAGCTCCAAGTAGTACTAGTACAAGTCAAGCTAGGAAAAAGTCCGGAAATGAAAGTTAAGCTCAAAACCAGAAAAACAGGTTTTGACGTCATTTTGCGGTAATGGTACCAAAGGCACTACGATTATCGGATGAAGGTGAAAGATACACTGTTTCGAAGCTAAGAGATAGGGCTTCAATATTACAGAAGGTCACTCAACTCAGTTTCGAGTGTAACCAGGTCAAAAATGCAAGATACTACATCAAAATCACAAAAACAGATTCACAGAACGCATTCTAGCGGAAACGTCATAACTCAGGCTCTCCAAGTCCAAATCCAGAAATTCCAAAACCAGCTGAAAGCTAAGAAACAGGGATAAATTTCATCAGAAGGCCTCAACATCCAATTCGGAAGCAATTCCAGCCAAAACAACCAATTACAGTCGCACTTCTCAATTTCGGGTAAAACCAGAACAGCAGTAGTAATTTCGACTTTTCTCATTCCACACTACTCCGATTGACCTGAAATTTTGCAGGCACCTCTAAAATATCATTCCCTACAACTTTTATGAAGACCACTCAGTCCAGTTCTCACCCTAACTAGGTCAAACTTTCCAAAACAACTCCAGATTTTCCAGTTCGAAATTCACTGCGGAAATCAACTAGCAGTCCTGCTTTATTCACTCATATCTCAGCACAAACAACTCCAATTCAGGTAATTCCAAAGCCATTTAAAAGCTAAGATACAGGGCTAGAATTCTTAAGAAGACATCAACAACTAAATCAGTAGTATTCCCAGTCAAACTAACCAATTACCAAAGCTGATTATCAGTTTCGGACAGAAACAGGGTAGCAGGGGTATTTCGGTCTTTTCACAGGCTACCGAGCTCAGATTGAGCTGAAAATTTACAGGTAACTAGAAAACATCATTATATACAACTTTCATGTTTTGTGCTAAGGCCAATTCGGCCTCTAACCTGGTCAAACAGAAACGGGCAGAACTGAACCATAAGAAATCTCAATTCTGGAATTTTCTCAACAACCATAGAAATCACCAAATCTTCCACACAAACCCACAAAAGTGATATATAAACCATCATTAACCCTTATTAGCATCTTACAACATCAAAAACAACATTTCTACCCAATTGCTATAAGCTTTTACAAGAGTTCAAGGCTGCTTTACCTTCCAAAGGTGGGTTTACAAGGCTGCACTTCAAGAACCAAGTTCATTAGCTTTCTTTTGCTCTAACTCCCAAGCTTGTTGGATGGGTTGCACAAAACCAGAATTTTTTTCTTGTTCTTTCTCTTATTTTCTCTTGGTTTTTCTCCCCTCTTTTCTCCCTAGAGCTGGCTGAAATTCTCCTTGTTGTTTTGGCCTTTGGTCTTGCTAAGAAGATATTAACTAAGTCCCTTGGTCAAAGTCCACTACCTTTTTGATTAGCCAATGAAAATTAAGCTTAGGAATATCATGGAACCTTTAGGAAGTCTAGCAACTTGTAATCAACCAAAGTCACACTATGGCCCAAACTTCTTTTAATCTTTACAATTAACTCCAATGAGTTGTCAAAAATATACCACATTTACCGCACTAGCGGGTCCCACGTCCATAATACACTTCAAACTTAACGTGGACTAACTTGTATCAAGAAAATGATTTGAAAACTATATTTCCTTATAAAAATGTATAAGAAATGAATATATTGAAGAAAGGTACAAAATTATAGACAAGGAAACAAAATAACGTCTAGAAAATATATTAAAAAAAAAATTTTTCGGATTCTCATACTCATACTTTTCGGGGCGTCACAATGTCAAGTGTTAAATCTAACTCAAGAGGGTCTAAAACATGTTAATACTTCAAAAACCACCATGAACAAAGCTCAAACATTTCATCAAACACTTGGTAGGCATACTAACTAACCCTACTACCACTTGTTTAGTTCAAGAAGATTAACCACAAATCTCATCCAAATAACTTGTAGTTTGCCATTAAAACTTAAAGTACATGATATACCATTTGAGGACCCAAAAAATTTCCAAAATTTATTTTATTTTACTGGCTTAATTAATTATTTGATTCGACTATTTAAAATCTATTTATATGAAAAAAAATGCCTCTTTTATGTTTTTAAAACGTTTTGTTAGAAAAAGTTACTTTTCGAAAACTCGTTTATTTCGGAACAACGAGTACACGTTTTTCAAGACTATATTTAAATTGAGAGTGTATTAATTTTGAAAAAAATAAGAATGATCAATAGTAGATTAAGAAAAGTCGTGAGGACTCGCAAAATTTATTTATTTTAAACTCCAGTTACGAGATTATTTAAATATTTAATTGCCTGTTTGTCTCGAATATTATTTTCTAACCTTTTTAGACCTAATTAGAGGGATATATAGCTTAGTTATATTTTTAAAGTAACTCATTTCAAAATTTAATTTCTGAAGGCTCATTAAGTGAAAATAGTGCATACGCGATTGGAGTAAATAATCGAATCGAGAATACAATAGGCTTGGAAAATTGGAGACTTGTACATTAGTCTCAAAATAGGTGTTTTTATGTTTAAGTGCTCAATTATTAGTTAATAATACTATCGTTATAAGAATTTCTTAGAGATTTTGCTTTATCGCGCACAAATTGGAAGTACGCGTTTTTATGCGCGCGATTTAATTGAGGGACTTTAGACTCTTATTTTGGGGCAAGTAAGAGTGAATAATATTTATATGAATATAAGTTCATTAGAGGTTTAGTGCACTAGTGCAACAAACTTAAGAGAAATCGAGCACAAAACGCGCGCGTGCGCGCACTTTTGTGGTTGACTTTTGTGCACCCAATCCTTAGTCATTAAGCTTCCTTTGGAAGCCTCATTTCAGACCACAATTTCCCTCTCTTGCTCCCTCATCTGGCCGGCTAACAAAGAGAGAAAAACACCTCAAGAGCTCTTCAAAATTTCTTCATTTCCTTCACCAAATCTCCCTCCAATTCACCTCAAATTTCAACCGTACTTAGTTAATCACTTGGAGAATACATCAAGCTAGGAAAGAGGGCTGCTATCCACGGTTTTCTTGAACATCTAAGGGGCCAAAATTTCTATCTAGTTCATCAAGGGAGGTAATGGACGATCAACCTTGATAACCTTAAGTTATGGAAGTTCTATTGCACATCTAAGCTCATGTATGCATGTGGGTAACTTGTTTATGTTGGAAAAATGGTTGAGTGGGCTCTATGAACTCCCACTTTTGATGGAATGACTGATTTGATGATTGATGATGAAATTAATGGTGGTTTAGTGGTTATATTAGTGGATTAATGTGGTATTGTTGGTAGAAAATCAAAGGAGGTGCTTGGAGCAAAAGTGACCATTTTACCCCTGCCTTGTCTGACCACTTTTGTGCAAAATTTTGAGGTTCTAATGGCTTTATTATGTTGTTTACATGTTATATTTACCCAAATGTTGCATTTACGAAAGCTTAGCAATCTGGAAATTTATCCCGTATTCACCCAGGCAGTGTATTTGTTCTGGCTATATCTTTTTGCTCTGATGTCGGAATCAAGTGCCATTTGTGGCACTGGAAACTATACATTGCCAGATTTCTAACGGTATAAAATACACATTCTGGCTCCATTTGAGTGAGCCAAACCATTCGTTTGAAATTCACTGCCCTGTTTCATTGCTTCCTGGAAGGCAGCACATGAGTTGCAAATTGATGCTCATGAATGAGCTGTTTATGGACAGATTTTGAAAATAGTTTCTTCTGAGAAAATATAGCCTTATGAGTCTATTTTCTAATGCCACTAACCACGCTCAATTCTGAGTTGAATTGAGTTATATATGATCGAAATTCAAAACTGACTTTGTGAACGAAAACAGTGTTTTGGACAGATTTGCAACTAACTACGGTTTAGGACTTGTTATCCAAAGCTTCTTATTGTAAATCATCTATCAAATGTACCTTGAACATATTTTGGATATTTCCTACTGGAATGAACCATGTTATGTTCCTTGACCAAATGTTTGGAAACGGCAAAACGGAAGTTCAAAGGCAGCTTAGCCTTAGAATTTCTTGTGATTTTGACGGTTTTGTTAAACCCACTTTCTGTGCTTATTTCAACATGAAATTTGGTAAAGGAACAACTCTTATATGGTAGTAGTATACTGCTAATTTTGGTGTTATTTCGAGACCATTTCATTTCTCAACTAAACTTCCAAAGTTTGTGACTTGATTGTGGAAAAATCTTTGTTTAACAAGGAAATTTGGGTAAATTTGAGCTACCATATCTTGGTGTTCAAAACTTCAATTCTCATTCCACTTGTTTTGTTTTAAATCTGGATTAAAACTCTAATAGGGTTCCAAATTTCAAAGGCTAGTTCAAATTGAGTGAATTTTGCCGAATTTCCTAACTTTGCCGAAAACCAACCCCGAAACTATCTCGCAAGCCAAAACAGCAATTTTGAGACAAATTTTGAATGCCTTCCGTTTGGAATCATGGAAAAGTGTCTTCTAAAAACTTTTAGTACTTTGAAAGTAGTTTCTAACGGTACCAAGTTTTCCAATTTTGGACTCATAGAGAGTGAGATCTGATTTTTCAAAATTTCCTTGCCGAATCTGAAATTTCCGAACTTAAAGGAAATTGAGGGTTTCAAACTCTCCATTTTCCTCCGATATTGCTATACCATTTTACACTTGATTTCAAAGGCAAAAATCAGATTTCTCTTGTGCTTTTTTTTTAAACCCACTTTCGAGTCTGGATTATGAATAATTAAGGTTTAATTCATGAATTCTCCTTAGGATAAACACTAGTACAACCTTCTCGATAAGTAAGGGATTTTATGCGATAGTGTGTAATAGACAACTATTGTTTGCTCAGGTGCTCAAGGAGACCTTCAAGAGGATCTCAAGGGGAACACCTGAAGGATTGTATACGCACTTACTCTTTTGGTGCAATAGGTGAGTGTTCCATATAGGATTACGTAATTTGAATAAGTCTATGACATGCTTATTCCATGATCATTAAGTGTTAAGGGCTACATGTTAAGTATTTACCACACTCATGCATATTTAAGTAATGCATACTTGAAATACTCGACATGAAATACTTGAATTGTGTATTTATGTGATGTGTTTAAATGATTAATTATGCTATGGCTGCATAAGTCGGTTGGAGTGAATCTCCTCGACTCTTAAGTGGTAAAAGTGAGAAACGGCCAATGGCGACCTATTAAAATGACTAATGTCTACCAATTAACCGTAATTACTACCGTTAACCGTTAACCATCAACCGTTAGCCGTTTACCGTAATTACTTACTGTTTTCCTATCTACTTGATTACCTGGTACTTGATTACTTGATTACCGTAAATTACACGTTCACATGTGTAAGGATCGAAGACAACCTAAGAGGGGGGTGAATTAGGCTTTCAAAAAAACCTGCTAATATATATTCTACCTTTTTTGAATAGACAGCCTTTCTTTTCTCAAATACCTCCCAATGAACAAGATAATACAAGAGCACAGGTATTCGTGAGATGGAGAGAAGAACAGTTTATATAGAAAAGCAGTAAATAAGAGTAAAGAACCAAACCAAGCTTCAAACACAACTGAGGTTTGAACACCACTATTATATACCAAGATACTTCAAGTTGAATAGACTTGCAACCAATCTTATGTGTACAAGAAAGGGATCACTTCCTTCTTGCCCCAAATCACACTTGGTCAAGCAAGGAAGTTTTACAAACACTCGCAAACCCTCACTATGCTACACTATTGAAGAAGCTATGTCACACTTGAAAACCCTTCACGAAGATTGCACATGCAAGGAGTACAAATATTTCTTTTGAGTATTCTAGCACACGAATCACTCACAATCTGATGTAGGCTTGATGTACAAAGTTGTTTTGAGGTGGTTGACTTTGTTCCTTTTATAGGAGACCAGAGAATTCCTCAATTAATGCTGTCAACGGGTAGAAGGCAGCTGAAGAGTCAACTAGCCGTTGATGCTGTCGGACGTCCGATGTTTGGTTTTTATGCTTCCGAGGGTAGGATGAATACTTGGAAATTTCTTCTTCACTTCCTTCGGACGGCCGATGCGTCCAGAATGTTGCGTCCGAAGAGCTGCACCACTTGTCGGACGTCCGATACACAGGTGTTGAGCGTCCGAATCCTGATCAGGAATCGAGTATCTCCTGGCTTGTCTTCTTCGGACGTCCGAGTTTGAGTTCTTTACTCGTCCGAAGAAACTCAAAGAATGTCGGACGTCCGATACTCTCCTTTTGTGCGTCCGACATCATCCTCAGCAGACTTCATTCTTTTTTATCTTCTTTTTCTGCTTTAAATCCATAGACCTGTTTGGTTCATTTCTGAAAAGGATCTCTATAAAAGGTATTAGAAACATCCAATTGTTTTGTAATCATCAAAAGATATGAATTGAGATACACAATCTCCCCCTTTTTGATGATGACAAAACAATTGGATAGAGCACAGAATTTAACTGCTTCCCCTAACGAAGTGCATGAGTAGTATATCAGAAGAGGCGCAATCCACATCATCATTGCTGATCCATCTCAACTCCCCCTGAGATTGTCTCCCCCTAACTAGTTACTTTATACTATCAGTGTTAAACCAAATCCAATTCCAATTCTCCCCCTTTTTGTCATCACAAAATTGAGTATCAGTTTTGGAACTAGCAGTACGTCCCATCAGAAACATTAACAGTGTATTCATTTACAATGTACAGCACAGTTTGAACTCAATCATGTAGCAGATGTTAAATAGAAACATTCATTCATTGAGCAGATTTCAAAAACTAATCATAACATCCATTCAAAACATTCATAACAAGCACTTAGTTAAAACATTCATAAATAGTAGAAAATATCCAGGTGTTCAGCACTTAGTACAAAAGTGCAATGCAAAAGATGAACTATAGTCCTAGGTTTAGGTGCAGTGACCTAGTAGTGCCTAGATAGTGATTTTAGATGATCCAGGCCTCCTCCTGGTCAGACGATACTGTTCAGGGTCCTCCTCTTCCTCAGTTTCCTCATCATCATCTTCAACTTCTTCCTCAGTTACTGGAGCCTTGCCTTTATCCTTGGGCTGAGAACTGGAAGCTGGAGTAGTCTCATCACCAGTGGTTGGCCTTGTGGGCTCAGATCTTGGTTCTTTCTGATGAGCAGTCTCATTTGTTTCAGGTATAGGGGGCACAAGAAGATTCCTTTTTTCAAGGAAAGAGGATTGTTGGGCAGAGGTCATGGTCATCATGAGACCATCTTCAAGAAGCATAACATGCTGTTTGAGGTCTTCAAGCA
Source organism: Coffea arabica (assembly GCF_036785885.1). Taxonomy (NCBI): domain Eukaryota; kingdom Viridiplantae; phylum Streptophyta; class Magnoliopsida; order Gentianales; family Rubiaceae; genus Coffea; species Coffea arabica. Next base: position 35,599,403 of record NC_092329.1, read on the forward strand.
GGGAGATGACCTCAAAGTTGGAAGAGAAGGACTTACTGGCAGACTTTCTAGGATGAATGGTGAAAGGAGACATATACCCTGACTGATCTTGGGTAGTTCTGGGAGTGACAGGGGTTTCATGCAAATTTTTCCTTCTAGACTCGGCCATAGTCTCCTTGTAGCACCAATGACCCTCAAAAAATTTTAGGTTCTTTCTTTCAAAATAAGCTTTGGAGAAAACTGAAGAAGCACTGTCTTTCGGAGATTTGCCAGAAAAGGGTATGTCAAAATGAGCAAAAATGGGGGTCAGAAATCTGCCATAGGAAAGCTTCCTACGACTATCAGTGCTGATTTTGAGCAGAAATTCAAAGAGTTTGATGACAGGTTCAAGATCAAGCTTACGAAATTCAAAAGGAATGATGAGCCTTTGGGTGATGAACCCTTTTTGAGAGACTAACTCAAATCTGTCTCTGGCTTCATCATCGATGAACTTTGGTAGAGGAATGGGTTCAGATGTAGGCTGAGATACTGGTTTCTTCCCAGAACGTGTCCCTTTAGAGGTTTGAGTGACAGATGCACCAGCATTTTGAGTCTCAGTCCTTGTTCTTGGAGACTTCCGGATGGGGGGTTCATGTGACGCCCCGAAAAAAAAAGAGTTTGAGAACCCGGAAATTTTCTAATTTTCTAGGGTTTATTTTTTTTAATACCCGCCTTTTCTACATTTTCTTGATTAGAAAAATTTCCCAGATAAAGTTTATGAGCAAAAATAGTTTTAAAATGATTTTTCTAATATCGGTTAGTTTTTGAGAAATAAAGAGCGTATATCGGACGTGGGACCCGCTAGTGCGAAAAGTTCGGAAAAATTCGGCCAGTTAGGTTAAGTTTTGGATACTGGGTTTAATTTACCGGATGTTAAGAGATAATTAGAGGTTGCTTAGATGGTTAATGATGGAGACACAAAAGGATAAGTGTTACAATTAAAAGGTGCTAGGTGTCGCGACCCGATTGGAGTTGGACTTTGACTTAACTTTCTTACCTTTACTAAATACCAAAATTTGACCAAAAATATTCCATTTCTTCTTCCTTCTTGGCTGAACACTTGAGAGAAAGAAAGAGAGGAAAAGTTTCATCTTCAACTTCAAATCCAAGCCAAATCTTAAGTTCCAACCATTGGAAACTCAAATTACTCCATACAAAGTGCTAGTTAAGGAAGATTAGGAACTTGAATGGAAGGATTTTTGGAGGACAAAGCCTAAGCTCCTACCTTTCTTGTGATTTTAAGGTATTTTGCCAAGAACATCCTCTTTACTTCAATTAATTGCTTATTAGTGATTTTTAGTTGTTTTAGATGTTGTTTTGTGGAAGATTAGCACTTGAATGCATGAATTCCAGATTAGGCTTTCACTAACCCCTATTCGGCCCGTTTCTGTTTGACCAGGTTAGAGGCCGAATTGGCCTTAGTACAAAACATGAAAGTTGTATAGAATGATGTTTTCTAGTTACCTGTAAATTTTCAACTCAATCTGAGCTCGGTAGCCTGTGAAAAGACCGAAATACCCCTGCTATCCTGTTTCTATCCGAGAATAGTAATCAGCTTTGGTAATTGGGTAGTTTGACTGGGAATACTACTGATTTGGTTGTTGATGTCTTCTTAGGAATTATACCCTTGTATCTTAGATTTCTAATGGCTTTGGAATTACCTAAATTGGAGTTGTGTGTGCTGAGATATGAGTGAATAAAGCAGGACTGCTAGTTGATTTCTGCAGTGAATTTCGAACTGGAAAATCTGGAGTTGTTTTGGAAAATTTGACCTAGTTAGGGTGAGAACTGGACTGCGTGGTCTTCATGAAAGTTGTAGGGAATGATATTTTAGAGGCGGCTACAAAAGTTCAGGTCAATCGGAGTAGTGTAGAATGAGAAAAGTCGAAATTACTATTGCTGTTCTGGTTTTACCCGAAATGGAGAATTGCGCCTGTAATTGGTTGTTTTGGCTGGAATTGCTTCCGAATTGGTTGTTGGGCTTCTGATGAAATTTATCCCTGTTTCTTAGCTATCATCTGGTTTTCGAATTTCTGGATTTGGACTTGTAGAGCCTGAGTTATGATGTTTCCGCTAGAATGCGTTTTGGTGAATCTGTTTTACATTTTTGATGTGGTATCTTGCATTTTTGACCTGTTTGCACTCAAAACTGGGTTGAGTGACCTTCTGTAATATTGTAACCCTATCTCTTAGCTTCGAAACGGTGTATCTTGGACCTTCATCCGACAATCGTAACGCCTTTTGTACCATTACCGCAAAATGACGTCAAAACCTGTTTTTCTGGTTTTGAGCTTAACTTTCATTTCCGGACTTTTTCCTAGCTTGACTTGTCTTTGTACTACTTGGACCTTGCTGAATGGCTATTGGATGAACTTGTTGTTGTGTGTGTACCTTTGGGACTGGCTGAGGAAATAATGAAGCCATGATGGCTGGAAAAGTAAGCAAATTTGGGGGAAGTGCTGTCCGAACTTTTAAAGGACTTGTTTGCATTGAGTTTGTGATCTAAGACTTGGATTTGAGCAAGGCAATGATATATGATGGATGATTCTGAGCCATGGAGGTGAGTGACCTCAAACTACTTCTAAAGTTATTTATGAACCGTTTCTTACATTATTTACTTTTGAACTGTTTCCAAAGTTACTTTTGAAAGGTTTTCTTGCATATCATGTGTGCTGGCATTTGAGTGTGCCTTGTTTGCTATATTTCTTGACTTCATGACTTGTATTTTGGTTGATAACGTGTTAAGCGCTTATAATGATTTCCAAAACGAGTTTTCGAGGCGAGTGTGTACTTATCGCACTCGACCTCGATAAATGTGAAATTTTCGATTGAAATGTTACTTGCGCATGAATGTAAGCCTTTTGGGCTGAACTGGCCATTGCCCCTTGTTACCGGTCGTCTTGAGCCAGAAGCGGACTCGGTCAGGCGATTAGGAACTTGGGTGAACGTTTGGTATACTCGATTATTACCTATGTAGGTTGGTGGAGCCTGGCCAAAAGCCAGGGACGGGGTGAATGAAATGAAATGAATGACCAAATGAGCGAGGAAATGTCAGGAGAATGAATGTATCCTTTCATGAATGTTACTATCGCTTTCCATTGTAAATGTTTCTTGAATTATTGATAATCCATATTTACTGTTTTGCAAATGATGTAGTTGTTTCCGGATTTATCATTTAATTTATGACAACATTGCTATATGACATCATTGAAATGAACTATTGTGAAACCGATTTGATTAATGATTTTCTGGTTACTCGCTGAGCTTTTAGCTCACCCCAAAAACTATTTTATTCCCCTCCACAGGGCTCGTGGCGAAGGAAGGACTTGTAGTACTTGTGCACGTGTATGGATGGCCTAAACTTTGTACAATTTTGGATTTGGAATTATTTTATGTATATTTGGGATTAGTTTCCGCTGCATTTGTGACATGTAATTATTGGAGACGGATGTGTATTTGTGGACCATTTGTGTTTGGGCTTGACTAAGTGCCGCCCAAATTTGTTGTATAGTTAATATATGTTGTATATAAGGTTATATAAGGGGCTTTGGTAGTGTTGGAAGTAAGAAATCAAGGAAGGTTGGATTGAAATCAACAAATTCCAGATTTCTGGAAAATTTCCCCTTTTTCTGTCCGGTTTTGTAGCCTCATGTTAGAGGCCGAATTGGCCTTAGGTCAAAACATGAAAGTTGTAGAGAATGGTATTTTGTAGTGGTATACAAAATTTCAGCTCAATCGGAGCATCGTTGCTTGTAAAAAGATGAAAATACCCTTGCTGATTTAGGTTACATTTCAGAGTTCCGCGTGGACAGTTTAGTCTATTTGATTGAGTTTATTCATTATAATCTGTTTGGATTTAGCCTTTCACCAAAACATGAAAGTTTCTGTGCCCTATCTTAGCTTTGTAACGCCACCAAGAACGCCTTAAACGGACCTTGGTAGACTGAGTTATGGTCACCTGAATACAGTGCGGCCGATTAGCCAAATAGTTGAAACCATGTTATGTGAGTTGGGAATTTGATCAGGTTACATTGAAAATTTGACTAAGTTACCTTCATGAAAGCTGTAGGCCTTCATCTTAGCTTTGAAATGGTATAAGCTGCGTATCAATCCGATAAGCGTAGCCTCAGATATGTTATTTCCGCAAAGCCTGTCAAATCTGTCTTTTGTAATTGCATTTCCGCACTTGAAATTAGCTTAATCTTTGTTCGTGTGTTGTTGTGAGCCTATGGCATGGCTATTGAACTGAATTTGTGTTATGGATTTGTTTAGTGTACAATGTTGGGTTGGATTGAGTAAGAATGAAGCCATAAATGGCTGAAAATTAGGTAAACACAAAGGGCATGCTGCCCGAATTTACGCTCGAGGGCTATAGAAATACCTTGCGACTTGGGTCGAGTTGAGACGACTAGTACTTGAGCCATCTAGGACTTTGGCTATCTTGAATCAAGGGTTATACGTTAAAACCTAGTCGAACTTGTACCCTTGAGGAAAAGATATAATGGCCAATGTAAACTTGTATTTCCTGGTACTTTCAACTGAAGTGTTGTTTCCAAGTATATATGCTACAAAAACCTTACGATTTGAAAAGCGAGCAAGTGTTTCACGAATGTCTTTCAAATGAATTTCAATTGGTTGATTCTTAATGAATGGAATGTTTTAGTTTCGAATCTTACTCGTGTTTCAAAGATCTCAAATTGGATTTTTATCGCAGATCTGGACTCCAAGCCTGGAGTATAATTGAACGTGAATACTTGAAGCAATATATTTTGTGTGAGTGATCCCTCGACTATTTCCAAAGTTACTTTTGAACTAATTCTTGCATTTATTACTCCATTGCATATCATTTGGGTTCGGGTGTGTGCCATGACATAATTTGGTTCCAATGAGTTCCTAGAAAGTCTTGTGCTTAGAACCAATGTCTCCACTATTGTTTATAAATTCTTTGGAGCACGATGGCTCCTTACTTTTGTTTCACGGTTACCTGATCTAAACGAGCATTGGATATTTAAGTACAAGAACTTCACTGGCTCTCGTGAGCAATAAATGAACATTTGATTACTGCATCATGACATCATATCAATGCTTTATTGTGAAATATACTTGGCTGTTGATTTTACTGGTCACTCCCTGAGCTTCTAGCTCACCCCCTATTATCTTCTTCTCCCCACAGGGATCGAAGTAAAGGAGAACTTGTATTTGGATCTCTATGTGGCTGGATGGCGTACATCTTGTATAGTTTAGATTTGGTTTTGGTTTATGTACTTTTGGTTTTGGTTTTGGTTTATGTACATCTTGCTGTCCTGTTGCTCTGTTCAACTGGAATGAAGTGATGAGGCAGCAAATTGATGCCCGATTTTGAACTAGTTGGGTGCCAAATTTTGAAATGATTTCTTCTGGGATATTATAGCCCTATGAATGTATTTTTCAACGACATAAACCATGCCCCATTCTGAGTTAAATTGACTGAGTTGTGACCAAAACAAGAGGACTGCCCTGTTTTGGAAAAACCATAATACTTGGACTGGTTTGGGACAAAACCTGGGAGTGATCTTATTAATTGAATTTTTTGATGCTAAACAATTACCAAAGGTATCGTAGATGTTTCTCAGACCTTTATTTCACAAATGAACCATGGTTGGATAGCTTTCTTGGTTAAACGATTTGAATTGGGAAATGAAAGTCAAAAGACAGGTTGCTTTAGAAATTTTCCTGAACTTTGGATGATTAATTAACTATCTTTCCGAAGGTATTTTTCCCTGAAATTTGATAGAGCGGTACCTTTCATATAGGAGTAACATACTGCAAAATGTTATACCAATCCAAGTTCATTTTGACACTTAGCTAAGGTTCCAATTTTTGGAAACTCAAATCTGGAAATTGTTCACCACACTTGAATTTTCCCAACTTCGAGCTACCGTATCTCAGTGCTCGAAACTCCAATTCTCAATCCGCTTATTCTGACTTAAACCTTACTTGCACCTCTAATTGAGTTATAAATTTCAAGGGCTAGTTTGCAATGAGTGAATTCTGCCAATTTTCCAAAGTTAGCGAAAAAACCAACCTTAGCTCAATCCTGAACATTCTGGAACAGTGGTTTCAAGCTCATTTTTGAGTACTTTTCACTTAGATTCATGGAAAAGTGTCTTCTAAGAACTTTTAACACTTTCCAAAAGGTTTCCAACGGTATAAATGTTTCCAATTTTGGACTTATATCGAGAGAGATACGAATTTTCAAAGATTTATAATAAAACTGAAATTTTTCAATTTTCAAGGCAAAGGAGTTTTTCCAAAACTCTTAATTCTCTTAGTATTATTCAAATGTTTTGCCCTCGATTTTCATGATAAAAACTCAAATAATATTGTACTTAATAAAATGCAAGTTGATCATCGATTTACGAGTAATTGAGGTTCATTTTTGTGAAATATTCTTTAGATTGTACTAGTGTACAATCTTCCTTGATAATTGGGATATTTGAGTGATTATCCACTATTAATTGCCAGACGCACAAGGAGACCTTCAAGAGGATCTTACAGTGGACACTTGAACTTCCAGAAAATAATTCTTATTGAATTGCTCGGTGAGTGTCAAGTGTGTGAATCCTTGGTACCTGCTTATTTGTTGTAATTGTTTGAGATTTTAAAAATGAAGGCGGATGTGTACTTTATCACACTCATTCTAATTTTAAATGAATGATTGAAATATATTGAATGAATGAATGAAATGCAATGGTATGTTATGACTACATACGTCGTTGGAATAAATCTCCTCGACTTTCAAATGAATGGGGGACGCCCAAACTCATAGGCCAACCTTGGACTCGAGCCGGCAATGGGCTTGGTCGGGAACCTGGACGAGCCATGAGATATATAAGCTTGACCTAATGAGAGGTCTTGCTTGGCATACTCGTGGAGTATCGCCTTATAAATGACTTGTGGGCCCTGGAGGTGTACGGTGGACGGAGGGAAGTAAGTGGTGATCTACGGAAATGGAAATACCGACCCGGTTGACGGAGGGTCATTGCGAGAAGGTATACGAATGACATCGGCAGAGCGAGTGGAACTTAGCTCCTGAGAGCTACTATATCCTTGAATTGTTTTTGATTACTTTTCCTGCTCGAATGGTTGATTATTGAAATATCACGGTTTTATGTAATAAATTTGAGATTGCTATTTGAACAATGTACTTGCATGTGTGTTCTTGGCCTCACGAGCGTTTCGCTCACCCTATAGTTTTGTTTTTCTTAACAGGACCGAATTTCGGAGAAGTATGGAGAAACCCTTCGTTGTACTTTTGTTTAGGATTTCTACTATATTTTGGCTAGGCCCTGGTTTGGGTTGTACTTTTGGAATTGAAATGTAAAAATTTGGGCCCTGACGTGTATTTAGAATTTAAGTCGTGTTATGATTACCCGATGTACTGGTTACATGTTAAGTGAGTTGTTAAGTTTGAATACTTCCGCATTATTTGTATTCATGTTGCTCTCTTCGAAATGTTCGGTTCGGTTTTAAGTTGAATGGAATTGCATGAGTCCTGGCGAGAGTTGGGCAGGCGTCCCGCGGATACCCTTTGGTTCGCCTTAGGGAGATGTGGGGGCGTCACAGTTGGTATCAGAGCACTAGGTTAGAAGTCTATATGGGAGACATATTAGATACTCTACCTTTAAGACTCGATATGAGATGACTTAATCATACCCTAAGTGATACTTGAGGCGAGCTAGCAACTAAGTTAGTCCTACCTCAAGTGACAATTGGGATGAACCAACGATTAAGTTAGGCATGCATTGCAGGATATTGGAACTAGGTAGTGATTTAAGTTTCTAACCTGAAAAGTATTATTATTTTGCAGGGATGGATGACGGAAATGGAGCCCCGACAGCTAACGGGAATGGCCATGCGAATGGTCATTATGAGTCTCTTAGGACTATCTTCTACCGAGCTCTAGCGGGAGGAGCTCGAGTATGCTACTCCCTATATGATAGATACCCTCGATGTTCATGTAGGTTGACTTTTGCCTACCCGAACCATCTAGTGCTTGCTCTGGACGATGAGCGTCGTCAGTTGGTGGATGTCAACCGCGATCTACAGGCTGCGGTAGACGAGCTTAGGCAGATGATTAGCGCTCGGGGTGAGCGGATTGCCGAGCTTGAGGAGGTGATTGAGGGTGAGGTAGCCACATCTGTAGTGGTTAATGAGGAGTTTCGGGATACTAGGGCTCGACTCACTAGGTTAGGACGGGATGTCCGTAACCGGGCTTTCGAGATCCTGACTGATGCTACTAGATTGGTTGAGAACGCTACTGAGGTGATTCCTGATGCTGAGGAGGAGGATCCCGAGGAGAAGGTTCCTCCTGATAGCCCTGCTGTGGACTAGGATCTTAGTAGTTGACCCCTTTTGATTTTTGACCGGTACAGCTAGGACTAGTTAGGGTGACGTGGGTGCTGAGGCCATTGTATTTTGCATGCTTGTGTGGCCTACTTTTGGGCACTTGTTCTTATTTTAGTCTTCTGTGACTAAAAGTATACTTTTGAGCACTTGTGTGCTATATTTTTGTGAATTGTCCCTAACTTGCTGATTGTACGAACTTGACATGCTTATGAATGTAAATTATCGTTAATTTCAACGCTTTCTTGGTTGGTTCTCATTTTGATATATTTCTTATTTTCTGCTTAAATTAATCTATTTCTTGCACTAGGCACGTTTAGACTAATGGAAGGATTAAGGAGTGGTCGAGGCCGTGGGTGAGCGTCTAGACAGGCCCAACCTCAGGGGGATAACCAGGGATCGGCAACTGGACCGACCCAGGGACAGGAAAACATTGAGGGTAACTAAGTGGCTACTGCCATCAATAGGATGACTGATATCCTAGAACGTCTAGCGGAGAGATAGGGTCCTGGATCATATAACCAACCTGGGGGCCAGGATAGAGGAGAGGATAGAGCCCTGGAAAGATTCTTAAAGTTTAACCCGTCTAAGTTTATGGGTGAACCTGATCCCGAAGTAGCGGAGAATTAGTTAGAGAGGATGACCAATATATTCGCCGCTCTAGATTACACTGAAGATAGGCGAGTGAACTTTTCTGATTTCCAATTCGAGGGAATAGCTCGTGCTTGGTGGGATGTGTTAAAAGGAAAATGAGAAGAGGAGAAGGAGGAACGAGGACTGCTGGAGCTTCTAGGGGAGCCCTATCTAGAGAAGGTCGTAGCGGGACGACACAAATTAAGGGGGCACCTTCTGTTGGATCGACTGTGACCCGTCAAGTTTCATGTGGGTATTGTGGTAAATCCAACCACTCTGAGAACGATTGCTGGAGAAAGTTGGGAAAATGCTTACTGTATGGGAGCGCTGAGCATCAAGTCGCAAATTGTCTGAGATCGCCAAAGACAGGGGGAAACCTGCAAAGGCCTGAAAAATCAACCTCTAACCAGACCAGTGCCGGAGAGAGTCGACCGAAAGTACCGGCTAGGGTCTACGCATTGGACTATCCACAAGTCCCAGAGGCGACCGAGGTGGTTGAAGGTACAATTCCAATCTTTCACCGCCTCGCTAGGGTTTTAATTGATCCGGGTGCAACACACTCTTTTGTAAACCCTGATTTCATGAGTGAAATAGACTTGAAACCAATTAAGTTACCGTATGACTTGGATGTTAAAACACCCACTGGGGGCAAAAGTCTAATTGCTAATCTGGTGTATAAGAATAGTAAAATCTGCGTGAAGGAAAGAAAATTGCTGGCCGATTTGATAGGCCTAGCAATTAAAGGATATGATGTGATCCTAGGGATGGATTGGTTAGCCCGTTATAATGCCCAACTGAATTGTATGACGAAAATTGTAGAATTGTGTATTCCAGGGGAGGCAACCCTGAAATTGGAGGTGAGGGGTAAGTTAGTTTCGTCTGCACTTATTTCGGAAATCCGGGTTAGAAAATTGTTAAATAAGGGAGTTCAAGGATATTTGGCTTTTCTTATTAATACCCCTAGCGATAAGGTGAATCTGGAGGACACACCGGTAGTGAAAGAATTTTTCGATGTTTTTCCTGAAGAATTGGAGTCTCTACCCCCGGAACGGGAAATGACTTTTAAAATTGATGTAGCTCCGGAAACAGCACCTATCTTAAGGACACCATATAGGATGGCTTCAGCTGAATTGAAGAAATTGAAGTTACAATTACAGGATTTGTTGGAACGGGGTTTTATACGAGAGAGTGATTCCCCGTGGGGAGCCCCAGTTTTGTTTGTAAAGAAGAAAGATGGGAGTTTGAGGTTATGTATAGATTATCGAGGCTTAAATGATGTTACGATTAAGAATAAGTACCCGCTATCCCACATTGATGAACTGTTTGACCAATTGCAAGGGGCGGTAGTGTTTTCAAAGTTGGATCTAAGGCAGGGTTACTATCAATTGAGGATTTTGGAGAAGGACATACTTAAAACTGCTTTTAACTCGAGGTATGGGCACTTCGAGTTTGCAGTGATGCCTTTTGGGTTAACCAATGCACCTGCCGCTTTCATGGATTTAATGCATAGGGTTTTTAAGCCTTACTTGGATCAATTTGTGGTGATCTTCATTGATGATATTTTGGTGTATTCTAAGAATGTGAAGGATTATGAGAAACATTTGAGAATTGTTTTACAAATTTTGAGGGAACATCAATTATATGCTAAGTTTAGCAAGTGTGAATTCTGGTTAAAAGAAGTGACTTTCTTAGGGCATATAATTTCTAAAGATGGGATTAAAGTGGATCCAACTAAAGTTGAAGCTGTTTCGAAATGGAAACGACCGGAAAATCCAATGGAAGTTCAGAGTTTTATAGGATTGGCAGGGTATTACCGGAGATTCATCCAGGATTTTTTGAAAATTACTGGGCCTATGACTGAGTTGACCAAGAAAAATGAAAAATTTATATGGAGTCCTAAGTGTGAAGGAAGTTTTCAGGAATTGAAAAGACGATTGACAAGAGCGCCTGTGTTAGGTTTGCCAAACGGAAAAGATAGTTTTGTGGTTTACACAGATGCTTCTAAGGAAGGTTTGGGATGTGTTTTGATGCAAAATGATAAAATGATAGCATATGCCTCTAGGAAATTGAAACCGCATGAAGGAAATTATCCGACTCATGATTTGGAGTTAGCGGCTGTGGTCTTTGTTATTCTTGGTTTTGATGATCACAAAGTACTTTGAAATGTTTATCTAACTCTCTTCAAATATAAGTGTTTTTGCCTATCAAAGAATCAGGTACGAATATGTCAAGAAATGAAAATCAATCAAAAGAAGAAGCAAAAACAGGACACTCATGTCGGACGTCCGAAAGGATAAAGAACATCAAGAAGGAAGCTCTGTCGGACGCTCATAAGGAAGCGTTGGACGTCCGGAAGGATCGGACGCACGCCTCGGACGCACATCAACCGCGTCGGACGTCCGAAAAATTCCAAGATGACTTGCCAACTCTCTGCCAGCGATCGGACGCTGATGCTGTCAAATGATAAAAACGCATCGGACGTCCGAACTACAACTTGGCTGTTTTCGGACGATAGGTTTGGACGATGATTTGGTCGTCGGACGTCCGACAGCCCTAACGGCTAGCTGACTCTTAATCTGCCTTCTATCCGTTGGAAGCATTGATGAAACCCATTTTTGGTCCCCTTTAAAAACAAACTGTTCTGAACCAAGAAGAGACTTTTGCACACTTTGTTTACAAGATCTCAAGAGATATTTTAGCTAGAAAATAGTCTCCAAAGCTAGATTTGTTCTCCAAGTGGTGTGAATTTCTTGTGAGCATTTCTCTTGTGGTTGAAAGTTTCATTAGTGTAGCTTTGTTGAGGGTTATCTGAGTGATTGTAAAACTTCTTAGCTTGACTAAGTGAGGCTTAGGGCAAGGAGGAAGTGCTCCCTCCATTGTACATCTAGTTGATCATCTTTCATCAAAGAGAAGTTGCTCAACCTAGTGATTGGTCTTCAAGTTTGAGGAAAGCTTGGTAGACAATCGGTTTGATATTCTATCTCATTTTTTTTGTTTAATAAAATTCTCATTGCTTATCTATACTTGTTTTTCTACTCAACATTGCTTTCTTCTTCTAATCTACTTGATTGATCATTACTAGAAAAGAAGGTAAATTTTTATTAAAGAAAAAGTGCATAAATTTAATTAAGATTTCAATCTACCTAATTCACCCCCTCTTAGGTTGTCTTTGGGCCTTACAATTGGTATCAGAGCTTGGTCTCCTAGAGATTAAGCTCAAGCGGTTTGGAGTAAAGATGACAACCAGTCATGCTATGTTTGTTGAGGGGCAATCTGTTACTAGGCCTCCTATGTTTAATGGCTCCAATTATGTTAGTTGGAAAGAAAGGATGATTATCTTTTTGCAATCTATTGATATTGAGTTATGGTTTATTGTGAGTGAAGGACCGCATGAAGCTAACTTTCTTGATGCAGATACAGGTTTGCTTCAGCCAAAAACGAGAGCTGAAATGAATGCTCAAGATAGGACTAACCTCACATTGAATGCCAAGGCCATGAATGTTCTTTATAGTGTTTTAGATTCAAATGAATCAATTAGAGTAAAAGGCTGTAAATCGGCTAAAGAAATGTGGGATAAGCTAAGAGAAATCCATAAGGGTGGTGACAACATGAGAGAACAGAAAAAGGCTATCTTGGTCACAAAGTATGAATCATTTAAAATTGAACCTCTTGAAGATATTGACAAAATGTATTGCAGGTTCAATGACTTGATCAAAGATCTCGAGGTGTTGGGCAAAGAGTACACTTTGGGAGAGAAGAGCAGGAAAATTCTCAATGCATTGGGCAAAGAATGGGAAAATAAAGTGACTGCAATAGAGGAGGCTAAGGATTTAAATTCTGTGCGTATTGAATCTCTCATTAACTCACTAACCTTGTTATTCTTGGTTTTGATGATCACAAAAGTTTGTTTATACAGACCAAGAAAGTGAACACTTTGATCAGGTCTGTTGGAACAAAGAAAGAATATGTTCGTTTATCTCCTGACTACGTTGCTTTGGATGTGGCAAACAAGATTGGAATAATATGAATGAATTTAGTCATTGTTTTGTTTTCGATCAAAGATATTGTCTTTTAAGTATGTCTAGTTTGTCATTCTTGGTACTTTGAAATATTTGTCTAACCTTCCTCAAATACAAGTGTTTTTTGTCTATCCAAGAATCAGGTTCAAATATGTCATGAAATGTAAAACAACCAAAATGAGAAGCAAAAACAGGACAATCAGGTCGGACGGCCGAAAGGAAACTGTCGGACGTCCGAAAAGATAAAGAACATCAGGAAGGAAGCACCGTCGGACGCTCACATGGAAGCATCGGACGTCCGGAAGGATCGGACGCTTGCCATCGGACGCTAATCAACCGCATCGGACGTCCGAAAAATTCCAAGATAACTTGCTAGCTCTCGGCCCAAGGTCGGACGCTGTGCTGTCGGACGACAAAGAACTTATCGGACGTCCGAACCTCAACTTGGCTATCATCGGACGATTGGTTCGGACGATGATTCGATCGTCGGACGTCCGACAGCCCCAACGGCTAGTTGACTCTTCAGCTGCCTTCTATCCGTTGGAAGCATTGATGAAGCCCATTTCTGGATCCCTTTAAAATCAAACTGGTCTGAACGAAGTAGGGACTTTTGCTCACTTTGTTTACAAGTTCTCAAGAGATATTTTAGCTAGAAAATAGTCTCCAAAGCAGATTTGTATTAAAGTGGTGTGAATTTCTGTTGAGCAATTCTTTTGTGGTTGAAAGGATCTTTAGTGTAGCTTTGTTGAGGGTTTTCTGAGTGATTGTAAAACTTCCTAGCTTGACTAAGTGAGGCTTAGGGCAAGGAGGAAGAGCTCCCTCCATTGTACATCTAGTTGATCTTCGTTCATCAAAGAGAAGTTGCTCTTCCTAGTGTTTGGTCTTCAAGTTTGGGTAAAGCTTGGTAGACACTTGGTTTGTTTCTCTATTTTATATTTCTGTTTAATAAAATCTTCATTGCTTATCTATACTTGCTTCTCTGATTAATATTGCTATTGTCTTCTAATCTACTTGGTTGATCATTACTAAAAAGGAAGGTAAATTTTCATTAAAGAAAAAGTGCATAAACTTGGTTAAGATTTTAATCAACCAATTCACCCCCCCTCTTGGTTGTCTGTGGGACTTACAATTGGTATCAGAGCTTGGTCTCCTTGAGATTAAGCTCTAACGGCTTGGAGTAAAGATGACAACCAGTCATGCTATGTTTGTTGAGGGGCAATCTGTTACTAGGCCTCCCATGTTCAGTGGCTCTAACTATGTTAGCTGGAAAGAACGAATGATTATCTTTTTGCAATCTATCGATATTGAACTATGGTTTATTGTGAGTGAAGGACCGCATGAAGCTAACTTTCTTGATGCAGATACAGGGTTGCTTCGGCCAAAAACAAGAGTTGAAATGAATGCTCAAGATAGGACTAACCTCACATTGAATGCCAAGGCCATGAATGTTATTTATAGTGCCCTAGATTCAAATGAATCAATCAGAGTAAAAGGCTGCAAATCGGCTAAAGAAATGTGGGATAAACTAAGAGAAATCCATGAGGGTGGTGACAATGTGAAAGAACAGAAAAAGGCCATCTTGGTCACGAAATATGAATCATTTAAAATTGAACCTCTTGAGGATATTGACAAAATGTATTGCAGGTTCACTGACTTGATCAAAGATCTCGAGGCGTTGGGCAAAGAGTACACCTTGGGAGAGAAGAACAGGAAAATTCTCAATGCCTTGGGCAAAGAATGGGAAAATAAAGTGACAGCAATAGAGGAGGCCAAGGATTTAAGTTCTGTGCCTATTGAATCTATCATTAACTCACTAACCACTTATGAGTTGAAACTGAAATCTAAAGTGCAGGAGGAAGAGGATGCTAGAGCAAAGAGAAACATTGCTCTAAAGACTACTCAAGGTGAAGATGATTCTGCTCATCTGGATGATGAAGACTCGGATGGTGATGATAATGATCTTGCTCTCATCACCAGAGGCTTCAAAAGAATCCTGAATAAAAGAAAGTTTAGAAGGGGAGGACCTAGCAATCAATTCCAGAATCAGCCATCTATCGCAAAGTATAAAGGTAAACAAGATTTCAACAAGAAACAGTTGGACAAATGCTTCGAATGTGGACAGATTGGACATTATGCAAACGAATGCCCCATGAAGAAGATGAAAGATGGAAAAGCTGATCGAAAGCCAAGATTCAACAATTTTCAGATTACTTGGAATGAATGCAACTCCGAAGGGGAAGTTGAAGAAGAAGAAGAATCTGCTCAAATGGCCTTCATGGTTATTGGAAATAATGAGGTAACCTCCACACACTCTCAATCTGAAAGTGATAATGATGAAGATGATGATCTTGAATCTTTTGTTGAAAAACTGCATAATGCCTTGAAGGAATCCTATGATAAAAACAAGCAGTTAAAACAGAAAATGGCTTTTCTCATTCAAGAAAATGCAAGTCTTTTTCAACAAAATAAACAACTAAAGACCGACAATGAAAGTCTAGTAAGAGCTGGATGTAATGTTCAAGATGAGCTTGATAGAAAGACAAATATTTGTGAAATGCTGAAGGAAAGACATGGTGATTTGAAAAAAAGGATGGACAGCTTGGATGAGAATTTGAAAGTAAGAAAGCAGGAGTTTAACAAAAGGAACATGTTATCTACACATCCTACTTCTTTTCAAAGAACATTTGCACACAACAAAATTGCACATGGTTTCACAACATATAGAAGAGGTGAATTAAGATATGTCAAACCAGTACATGTTAAGGACTCTTCCATTATGTGTGTTTTTTGTTGTCAAAGAGGGCATTTGAAAAGTAATTGCTATGTGAAAAGAAATCTGAACAAAGGGATGAAGTGCATGTGGTTAGTTAGATACAATGCTAACTATTATGGACCCAAAAATTAAAAAGGGTACCAAACACGTTATCTTTTCAGGATAAAGGATCAAACAAGTCAAAATGGTTTATTGATAGCGGCTGCTCAAGGCACATGACCGGTGATCCTTCCTTGTTCATAAAGCTGAAATCAAAATCAAGTGGAAAGGTAACATTTGGTGATGATGTGAAAGCTAAGACAATTGGAATAGGTGATGTTGGTAAGGATGGTGAAACTTTTGTTCATAATGTGCTCTTGGTTGATAACTTAGGTTATAACTTGCTTAGTGTTAGTCAACTGTGTGATAAAGACTTGTATGTGTTATTTAAAAAGCATGAATGCATTGTACTTGATTCCAAATATAATGTTGTGTTCAAAGGTAAGAGGTTTAATGACATATATATTGTGATTCTTGATAAAGTTGATTCTTCTAGCTTAAAATGTCTTAAAGCTTCAAATGAAGATTCTTGGTTGTGGCATAGAAGACTTTGTCATTTTAACATGGATTTACTAAAAGAAATTTCGAAAAAGGAGTTGGTTAGAGGCTTGCCAAAAATTAGTTTTGATAAGGACAAAATATGTGATGCATGTCAATTTGGGAAGCAAACTAAAATTTCTTTTAAACCAAAAATGTGTGTATCTACTTCAAAACCTTTGGAACTCTTGCATCTTGATTTATTTGGTCCCACTCAAATCACTAGCTTGGGAGGTAAAAAATATTGTTTTGTAATTGTTGATGATTATTCCAGATACACTTGGGTGATATTTCTTGCTCATAAAGATGATGCCTTCAAGAATTTTACTTCAATGTTTGCTAAAGTGCAAAATCTGCTTGGGTTAAAAATTGTTAGGATTAGAAGTGATAATGGGACGGAATTCAAGTATTGTGGTTTTCCAGAATTTTGTGATCATAATGGTATAACACATGAGTTTTCTATTGCAAGGACTCCACAGCAAAATGGTGTTGTAGAAAGGAAAAACAGGACTCTCCAAGAGGCTGCTAGAACTATGTTGAATGAATGTAGGTTGCCTAAATATCTTTGGGCGGAAGCGGTAAACACTGCATGTTATGTGATGAATAGAATACTCTTGAGACCTATTTTAAAGAAAACTCCTTATGAGCTGATTTTTGATAAGAAACCTACGGTTGGTTATTTCAAAGTATTTGGTTGTAAATGTTTTATTTTGAATCTAAAGGAACATCTTGGTAAGTTTGACAAAAAATCTGATGAAGGAATATTTTTGGGGTATTGTGAGAATAAAAGAGGATATAGAGTTTTTAATAGAAGGACACTTGTGATTGAAGAAGCTATACATATAACATTTGATGAAGCCAATGATGATAATTCCAAAAGTTTGTGTGAGGATGATGATGTAGGTGTTCGAGAAGGAATGGAAAAGCTATCAATTGGAAATGAAGGAAGTTCTGAACCAGCAGCAACTGAAATGGAAAATGAAGTTCATAATGATCAAGAAGAGGAAGATGAAGACAAAAATGATGATCTACTCAAAGATCTTCCCAAGGCTTGGAAATTCAACCAAAATCATCCAAAAGAGCTTATAATTGGTGATCCATCCGAGAAGGTAAACACTCGTTCCTCATCCAGAAAATTGATTGATAATTTTGCTTTAGTTTCTCTTTTTGAACCCAAAAATATCAATGATGCTTTAAAGGATGAAAATTGGATTTTGGCTATGCAAGAGGAACTTAATCAATTTGAGAGAAATGAAGTTTGGACACTTGTTGATAGACCTCAAAATCAACCTATCATTGGCACAAAGTGGATTTTTAGAAATAAGTTGGATGATAAAGGTGTTGTTGTAAGAAATAAAGCCAGATTAGTTGCTAAAGGATATGCACAAGAAGAAGAAATAGATTTTGATGAAACATTTGCTCCCGTAGCAAGATTAGAATCTATTAGAATGCTTCTTGCTTTTGCTTGCTTCAAAGGTTTCAAATTGTTTCAAATGGATGTTAAAAGTGCCTTTTTAAATGGTTTTATTGATCAAGAAGTGTATGTGGATCAACCCCCAGGTTTTGAAAATACAAAATTTCCAAGTCATGTGTTTAAACTTTCTAAAGCTTTATATGGTTTAAAACAGGCTCCAAGAGCTTGGTATGAAAGATTAAGTGGGTTCTTGATTGAAAAAGGTTTCAAAAGAGGTATTGTGGACACCACACTTTTTACTAAGCATGTGTTGAATGACCTTCTCATTGTGCAAATATATGTTGATGATATTATCTTTGGTGCTACTAATGAGTATCTATGTAAGGAGTTTTCCACCACTATGCAAAATGAATTTGAAATGAGTATGATGGGAGAATTAAATTTCTTCCTTGGACTTCAAATACATCAAACTCTTGAGGGAATCTTTATCAATCAAGCAAAGTATACCAAGGAATTACTGAAAAGGTTTGGCATGGAGGACTCAAAGCAAGTTGGAACTCCAATGTGCACTTCTACAAAGCTTGACAAAGATGAAGAAGGTAATCATGTGGATGAAAAGCATTATAGAGGTATGATCGGAAGCTTACTCTATTTAACTGCAAGTAGACCTGATATTATGTTTGCAGTTTGCTTGTGTGCTAGATTTCAATCGTGTCCAAAAGAATCACATTTGAATGCTGTAAAAAGAATTTTTAGGTATTTGAAAGGTACATTAGACTATGGTCTTTGGTATGCTAAATCCAGTGAGTTTGCACTATATGGTTATTCGGATGCTGATTTTGGAGGGTGTCGTGTAGATAGAAAGAGTACTAGTGGATCTTGTCACTTTCTTGGAAATTCTTTAGTCTCTTGGTTTAGCAAGAAACAAAATGCAATCTCATTGTCTACAACCGAAGCAGAATATATTGCCGCTAGTGCATGTTGTGCTCAACTTTTATGGATGAAGCATACCCTGAATGACTATGGATTGTTGTATGACTGCATGCCTGTATTCTGTGATAATACTAGTGCTATAAATTTGACCAAAAATCCTATTCAGCATTCTAGGACAAAGCATATTGAAATAAAGCACCACTTTATTCGTGATCTTGTTCAAAAAGGTGAAATTTGTGTAAATTATGTTAGTTCTAAAGATCAATTTGCTGATATTTTTACAAAAGCTTTGCCATTAGATCAATTCATTCATCTAAGATCAAAATTAGGAATGTTCGAAAAATCATCATAAATTTTTCATTGCCTTCGGACGTCCGAAAGAGGATGAACGGACGTCCGATGATGTTCTTCAGCCATTTTCCAGATTGCACCTGTTCGGACGCAGCTGTCGGACGCACAACTTCGTTCGGCCGTCCGACAGTGCAACGGCTCATTTTTTAAAATAACTTTCTTCCTTATTTGCTTCAGTCTCTTCCTATTCTATCTCCTCTCGGACGAAAACCCTCTCTTCTCTCACTCTCAAATTCGTACCATTCTGTAGCTACCATTCCCAAATTGACTCAACCAAAACATTTCCCCATCGTTTGCGTTTCATTTCTCCTGATCATTTCACCAAACTGAGTAACACTTCGCTAATCCCCAAATTTTCCTCACAACCCTACTCTTGCATAACCGCTCTGTCAAATCTCGTTCAAGGTGTTTTTGTCCCAAAATTTCTGTGCGATTCACTTCCCTACTGTTGTGTGCATCATTTGCATCCTCCATTCCACACATTTAGAACAATGGTGAATCTAAGGGGAGGAAAAGTTACTGCCGGACGCAAGCATCCACTCAGGGATGAGGATGAGAATCTTCCTACTGTCAAACGGACATCCAAACGCTTCAAAAGGGGAGCTATCAAGGGTCAAATGTCACGACCTACTCCACAACCCACTTCTCAACCAGAATCTGGACAGGGGACCTCTTCTCAACCGCCTCCTAAATCAGTCCCTCTCCCTCCATTCTTTGATGATGCTGCGAAAGACAAATACGCCTGGATATCTCAGAAGGGTGTCATCCCTCAAAGAACTGTAAACCCCTCTGAATTTCGTTCCATAGGTTTAGAATCCATTCTAAGTCTATTTGATTTCCAGAAATGGTCGCATCTCATTTCCATGCCCAATGTCTACTATCCTGATATGCTGCATCAATTTTTTGCTAACCTTAGGAAAGGAACTGACCAAACTGAGATCATGTCTAGGGTAAATGGGGTAGACCTAATCTTTGATTCTGATACTGTGAATTCCATTTTAAAGACTACCATTGAACGTTTGTGCAAAGATAAGGTTGCTAATTTCTTTTCTTATGAAGAGCTTCCTACTGCTGCAAATCATTTTGATGGGACAAAAATGTTAACTTATTTCAAAAGAAGTTTTTCTTCACCTGCTGATGCTAAGTTGAATGATTTGGCTCCTGTGAATTTGATTGCCTTTTCTATCATTTCAAACTTGCTTGTGCCCACTGATGGCCATAGAACTGATGCAAACAAAATGGAGCTGTATCTTTTTTACTGTTTTCGAGAAAAAATTCGGATTGATTTTGGCTTTGTCATGTGCAAGTTTTTACTTCGCTATGCTACTGACTCTCGAAGAAAACTATCCTATGGGAAGTTTCTTCAAAAGATTTTTGAATTTTACAAAGTTCCAATTCTAGGTGTTTGTCCCAAAGAAGCATCTTCTTATGCTTTTACCAGAGCATATTTTGAAAGGAAAAATCTTATTTTTAAAGATAATCTGTGGGCATATAAGGGGGCATCATCTAGTGAACAAAGATCTAAGACTGTACATGATTCTTCACCCATTTCACTCACTCCCATTCACCCTAGGAAGTCTACCACTAAAGCATCTTCCTCTTCCAGTAATGAGGTAATTGAGCTTCTTCATGAACTCAAACAGCATGTTCTTCTTCTAGAACATGGCCTAATGCTCACCATGTCTTCTGAGCAACAAGCTGCCTTTCTTGATAAAAAGAACCTTCTTTTTCCTCCACCTGTGGTTGAGAAAGTCTCACATGACAAAGAACCTCGAACCACTGATCCAGGTTCATCAGTTCCAGATCCGAATCCATCAACTCCTGTGACTCCTCATGGCCCTTCCACATCAGACAAAGGCAAGGCACCAATTGAAGAAGCTACTGAAGATGATGAAGAAACTGATGAGGAAGACCTCTCTCAATATCAGCTCTCTCGGAGGACTCCTGGATCCACTTAGTTCATCATTTAGGACATTTGCATTCTGTTTTGTCTCTTTTATGTGTTTGTGGTATTCAACAATGAATATGTATTGTAATGGATATTTTAAGTTTCTTTTGGTATGATCTGGTGGATGTTTAAGTACTGTTTTGATGAATGTCTAAATATTTTGATGAATGATTGTCTATTCTGCTTGTGTGAATGTAATGAATTTGTGGATTGTATGATTGTCTATTGAATATAATTGTCTATTTTAAGTACTGTTTTGATGGATGTGTTGGATGGTGTCACCAGGATGTTGATTTGTGAACTTGTGTAAATTTGTGACTGTGTGGATGACAAAAAGGGATGTTGATGTTGATGTGATTGGTTGCCCTTTTGTGATGACAAAAAGGGGGAGATGGTATAATGATTGGATTGAGTGATGATTGGTGATTGATGAATGATTGGATTGAGTGATGATTGGTGATTGATGATTAGTGATGTTAGGATATGTTGGAATTGATTGTTTAAATTTGGATTGGCTGATATGCTTAATTGTTTAATGTTTAATTGTTTAACTCGGATGGGCAGCCAAGTGAGGGGGAGGTTTTCAAAATTTTTAAATTTTAGGATTCACTAAGACAGGGGGAGTTTTCATTTCAATCATCAATTTCATTTCAAACTTTTGTTTTGTCATCATCAAAAAGGGGGAGAATGTTATTCTTGGTTTTGATGATCACAAAAGTTTGTTTATACAGACCAAGAAAGTGAACACTTTGATCAGGTCTGTTGGAACAAAGAAAGCATATGTTCGTTTATCTCCTGACTACGTTGCTTTGGATGTGGCAAACAAGATTGGAATAATATGAATGAATTTAGTCATTGTTTTGTTTTCGATCAAAGATATTGTCTTTTAAGTATGTCTAGTTTGTCATTCTTGGTACTTTGAAATATTTGTCTAACCTTCCTCAAATACAAGTGTTTTTTGTCTATCCAAGAATCAGGTTCAAATATGTCATGAAATGTAAAACAACCAAAATGAGAAGCAAAAACAGGACAATCAGGTCGGACGGCCGAAAGGAAACTGTCGGACGTCCGAAAAGATAAAGAACATCAGGAAGGAAGCACCGTCGGACGCTCACATGGAAGCATCGGACGTCCGGAAGGATCGGACGCTTGCCATCGGACGCTAATCAACCGCATCGGACGTCCGAAAAATTCCAAGATAACTTGCTAGCTCTCGGCCCAAGGTCGGACGCTGTGCTGTCGGACGACAAAGAACTTATCGGACGTCCGAACCTCAACTTGGCTATCATCGGACGATTGGTTCGGACGATGATTCGATCGTCGGACGTCCGACAGCCCCAACGGCTAGTTGACTCTTCAGCTGCCTTCTATCCGTTGGAAGCATTGATGAAGCCCATTTCTGGATCCCTTTAAAATCAAACTGGTCTGAACGAAGTAGGGACTTTTGCTCACTTTGTTTACAAGTTCTTAAGAGATATTTTAGCTAGAAAATAGTCTCCAAAGCAGATTTGTATTAAAGTGGTGTGAATTTCTGTTGAGCAATTCTTTTGTGGTTGAAAGGATCTTTAGTGTAGCTTTGTTGAGGGTTTTCTGAGTGATTGTAAAACTTCCTAGCTTGACTAAGTGAGGCTTATGGCAAGGAGGAAGAGCTCCCTCCATTGTACATCTAGTTGATCTTCGTTCATCAAAGAGAAGTTGCTCTTCCTAGTGTTTGGTCTTCAAGTTTGGGTAAAGCTTGGTAGACACTTGGTTTGTTTCTCTATTTTATATTTCTGTTTAATAAAATCTTCATTGCTTATCTATACTTGCTTCTCTGATTAATATTGCTATTGTCTTCTAATCTACTTGGTTGATCATTACTAAAAAGGAAGGTAAATTTTCATTAAAGAAAAAGTGCATAAACTTGGTTAAGATTTTAATCAACCAATTCACCCCCCCTCTTGGTTGTCTGTGGGACTTACAAAAAATAGGACACTACAAGAGGCTGCTAGAACTATGTTAAGTGAATGTAGTTTGCCAAAATACCTTTGGGCTGAAGCGGTAAACATTGCATGTTATGTGATGAATAGAATCCTTTTGAGACCCATTTTGAATAAAACATCTTATAAACTGATTTTTGATAAGAAACCTACGGTTGGATATTTCAAAGTTTTTGGTTGTAAATGTTTTATTTTAAATTTAAAGGAACATCTTGATAAGTTTGAGAAAAAATCTGATGAAGGAATATTTTTGGGATATTGCGAGAACAAAAGAGGATATAGAGTCTTTAATAGAAGGACTCTTGTGATTGAACAAGCCATACACATAACATTTGATGAAACTAATGATGATAATTCCAAAAGTTCGTGTGAGGATGATGATGTAGGTGTTCGCGAAGGAATGGAAAAGCTAAAAATTGGAGATGGAGGAAACTCTGAACCGGAAGCAAAGGAAATGGAGAATGAAGCTCATGAAGATCAAGAAAGGGAAGATGAGGACAGAAATGATGATCCATTCAAAGATCTTCCCAAGGCTTGGAAATTTAGCTAAAATCATCCGAAAGAACTTATAATTGGTGATCCATCCGAGAAGGTAAAAACTCGTTCCTCATCTAGAAAATTGATAGACAATTTTGCTTTAGTTTCTCTTTTTGAACCCAAAAATATCAATGATGCTTTAAAGGATGAAAACTGGATTTTGGCAATGCAAGAGGAACTTAATCAATTTGAGAGAAATAAGGTTTGGACACTTGTTGATAGACCTCAAAATCAACCTATCATTGGCACGAAATAGATATTTAGAAATAAGTTGGATGATAAAGGTGTTGTTGTAAGAAATAAAGCCAGATTAGTTGCTAAAGGATATGCACAAGAAGAAGGAATTGATTTTGATGAAACATTTGCTCCCGTAGCTAGATTAGAATCTATTAGAATGCTTCTTGCTTTTGCTTGCTTCAAAGGTTTCAAATTGTTTCAAATGGATGTTAAAAGTGCCTTTTTAAATGGTTTTATTGATCAAGAAATATATGTGGATCAACTCCCCGGTTTTGAAAATACAAAATTTCCAAGTCATATGTTTACACTATCTAAAGCATTATATGGTTTAAAACAGGCTCCAAGAGCTTGGTATGAAAGATTAAGTGGTTTCTTGATTGAAAACGGTTTCAAAAGGGGTATTGTGGACACCACATTTTTTACTAAGCAAGTGTTAAATGATCTTCTTATTGTACAAATATACGTAGATGATATTATTTTTGGTGCTACTAATAAGTATCTATGCAAGGATTTTTCCACCACTATGCAAAGTGAATTTGAAATGAGTATAATGGGAGAATTAAATTTCTTCCTTGGACTTCAAATACATCAAGCCCTTGAGGGAATTTTTATAAATCAAGCAAAATATACCAAGGAATTGCTGAAAAGGTTTGGCATGGAGGACTCAAAGCAAGTTGGAACTCCAATGTGCACTTCTACAAAACTTGACAAAGATGAAGAAGGTAATCATGTGGATGAAAAGCACTATAGAGGTATGATCGGAAGCCTACTCTATTTAACCGCAAGTAGACCTGATATTATGTTTGCTGTTTGCTTGTGTGCTAGATTTCAATCGTGTCCAAAAGAATCACATTTGAATACTGTTAAAAGGATTTTTAGGTATTTGAAAGGTACATTAGACTATGGTCATTGGTATGCTAGATCTAGTGAGTTTGCACTATATGGATATTCGGATGCTGATTTTGGAGGTTGTCGTGTGGATAGAAAGAGTACTAGTGGAACTTGTCACTTTCTTGGTAATTGCTTAGTTTCGTGGTTTAGCAAAAAGCAAAATGCAATCTCTTTGTCTACAACCGAAGCGGAATATATTGCCGCTAGTGCATGCTGTGCTCAACTTTTATGGATGAAGCATACCTTGAATGATTTTGGATTATTGTATGACTGCATGCCTATATTCTGTGATAATACTAGTGCTATAAATTTGACCAAAAATCCAATTCAACATTCTAGGACAAAGCATATAGATATAAAGCACCACTTTATTCGCGATCTTATTCAAAAAGGTGAAATTTGTGTAAATTATGTTTGTTCTAAAGATCAATTTGCTGATATTTTTACAAAAGCTTTGCCATTAGATCAGTTCATTCATCTAAGATCAAAATTAGGGATAATTGAAAAATCATCTTAAAATTTTTTCATAGCCTTCGGACGTCCGAAAGAAGATGAACGGACGTCCGATGATGTTCTTCAACTATTTTCCCAGAATGCACCTGTTCGGACGAAACTGTCGGACGCACGACTTCGTTCGGCCGTCCGACATTGCAACGGCTCATTTTTTTAAAGTAACTTTCTTCCTCATTTGCTTCAAACTCTTCTTCTTCTATTTCCTCTCGGACGAAAACTCTCTCATCTCTCACTCTCAAATTCATACCACTCTGAAGTTCTCATTCCCAAATTGACTCAAACAAAACTTTTCCTGATCGATTGCGATTCATTTCTCCTGTTCATTTCACCGAATCGCATGACATTTCGCAAATTCCCAAATTTCCCTCAAAACCCAACTTTCTCATAACCGCTCTGTCAAATCTTGTCCAAAGCCTTTTTGTCCCAAAATTTCTGTGTAATTCACTTCCATACTAGTGTGTGCATCATTTGCATCCTTCATTCCACACATTTTGCACAATGGTGAATCTAAGAGGAGGGAAGGTTACTGCCGGACGCAAGCATCCACTCAGGGATGAGGATGATGATCTTCCTACGGTCAAACGTTCATCCAAACGCTTCAAGAGAGGAGCTGTAAAGGGTCAAATGTCACGGCCAACACCACAACCCACCCCTCTGCCTGAATCTGGACAGGGAACCTCATCTCAACCGCCTCCAAAATCAACCACACTCCCTACATTCTTTGATGATGCTGCAAAAGACAAAAACTTCTGGATATCCCAGAAAGGTGTCATCCCTCAACGCACTGTAAATTCTTCTGAATTTTGCCAAATAGGTTTAGAATCCATTCTGAGTCTGTTTGCTTTCCAAAAATGGTCACATCTCATTTCTATGCCCAATGTTTATTACCCTAAAATGCTGTATCAATTCTTTGCCAATCTTAGGAAAGGCACTGACCAAACTGAGATCATTTCCAGGGTTAATGGAGTAGACTTAGTCTTTGATTTTGAATCTGTGAATGCTATTTTAAATACTACAATTGAACGTGGATGCAAGGATAAAATTGTAAATTTCTTTTCCTATGAAGAGCACCCTACTGCTGATAATCATTTTGATGGGGCTAAATTGTTGACTTATTTTAAAAGAAGTTTTTCCTCCCCTGCTGATGCTAAACTGAATGATCTTGCACCTGTGAATCTAATTGCCTTTTCAATTATTTCAAATCTGCTTGTGCCTACTGATGGCCATAGAACAGATGCAAACAAAATGGAGTTGTATCTCTTTTATTGTTTTCGAGAAAAGATTTGTATTGATTTTGGTTTTGTCATGTGCAAGTTTCTACTTCGCTATGCCACTGATTCTCGCAGAAAACTATCTTATGGAAAATTTCTTCAAAAGATTTTTGAGTTTTACAAAGTACCAATTCTAGGTGTTTGTCCCAAAGAAGCATCTTCTTATGCCTTTACCAAAGGATATTTTGAAAGGAAAAATCTTGTCTTTAAGGATAATCTATGGGCTTATCAGGGGGCATCATCTAGTGAACATAGGTCTAAGGCTGCACATGATCCTTCATTTGTCGCACTCACTCCCATTCATCCCAGGAAGTCTGCCACTAAGGCATCTTCCTCTTCCAATGATGAAGTGATTGAGCTCTTTCGTGAACTCAAACAGCATGTTCTTCTTTTGGAACATGGTCTAATGATCACCATGTCCTCTGAGCATCAAACAGCCTACCTAGACAAAAAGAACCTCCTTTTTCCCCCTGTAAGGAAAACAAATGACATGGAATGAGCTAAAAGTCCAGTGAGGTTCCAAATAGCAGTGCAAGTATCACGTAGCAAAGTAAAGAGCATGAAAAGTTCATGAAAGTGAGCTGTAACAGCCCCACTTTCCCCTAAGGCGAACCAAAGGGGTTAGCGGACTGCCTGCCCAGCTCTCGCCAGGACTAACGAGGCAGACTAGAACTATCTATAGCGATCCGAAACTTACAAACGAGCGTAAACAGGTCAAAATGGTAAAATAACCCAAAATAAAAAAAAATGAAATCCGGAGTCGGTCATGAATAGTAACCGACCCGTCAAAACCCAACCGAAAGAACACGCAAACATTCACATCTGAACTTTAGCGATTACAATCCAAAAGGACATTCAAAAGTTTTCAAAAGTTAATACATATACACGATTTTGCCAAATCAAAAGAGAAAACGCCCCAAAAGTAAACTTAGGGTTTTAATACATGAGCTATACAAAAGATATGTTCAACTAGCTCAATTTGGCAGCCATTTGCCAAATCCAGACCAAAAGGGCAAAATTTTCCTGTAAGGAAAACAAAAGGAACAGAAAGGGGTGAGCTTGCGCTCAATGAGGTACCAAACAGATAGCATTAAAATCATGACATTTCACATTTAACAAATCAGACACACATGTTGTGACGACCCCACTTCTCCCAAGGGCGAACCCAAGGGTATCGGCGGGCCGCCAGCCTAGCTTGCGCCAGGACTCAAAACTTAAATCAATAAAACTAGATAAATCGAAAGATCACTATATACAATATATACAATCCCAAAAGTTATATTTACATCTCCAAAGTCTCGAGTCAAACCACTCTAATATACTACAACCACAACCAGCAGAAGATAGACCCTAAGAAGGGTCCTTATACAAACCACCAAAACAAAAACAAACATCCTAACTGTCCAACTATTACAGACAAACTTAACTACACTAGTGTAAGTGCCAAAATCCCCGCGTCGGCCCCTGCTAAGGAAAACAAAAGGAATGGGGTAAGCTAAATGTTTAGTAAGTAAACAGGGGCGAAAGCATAAATTTCACGTAATAACAGTTACACAGTAAGAGTAAAGCAAAAGCAGAAAAGAACAACATCATATAATAAGGATACGGGTGGCTCCAAAGCCAATTCATGTGCCATGTATGATCTCCTGCCGACACTCCGTCGACCACACTCAATGGTCCGTAGAACTTCACTTGTACACCCACCGACACCTTATCACCCTCACTGGCCAGTCACCTCACAAACTTGCCCGGGCGAACGAAATCACAAACTTGAGCTTGAGTCACAAGCTCGGGTCACAAACTTGGTCACCTTCTCGGTGAACCGGATTCACAAAATTGGTTCATAACATGAACCTACAAACTTGGTGACCTCAGACTAGTTGGACTGACTTCGACCAAGCCCTAACCGGCTCGAATAGTCCAAACAGGTCTTAGATCGGGCCCACGAACTCACAAACTTCACAAAATTCACAAACTTTACTCGAAAGTCGCCCCGAGCCACAAGCTCAAGGGTTTTGGTTCCAAAAGGTTCATATACATATGCCAAGTACAATTATACATCCAAATTAGGGTTTAGGTCGAGTGCGATAAAGTACACCCTCGCCTAAGTACCCTTTTCACATATCACAAACACATAGCAAAGAAAACACACCAAACTGGCCTGAATACTTACTCAAAATACCGAAAGTAGTACGAAAGCAAAATCGCTTCGCGCGTTCGCTAGTAGTGGGCCCCACCGGCTCCGCCTAGCTCACCGCTGTCTGAAATAGAAGATTTTATCACAAACAGCCACTAACATGCCCAAAACAAGCAAAACGGCAAAACGACACGCGCGCACGTAAATATGACGGACGGAAACGAAAACGGCAGATTTGATACTCATTTCTAGTTTACCCATAAGTTGAGCTACGAATATCGGATTAAGGCGTATGAGATACCAAATCGAAGCTTAAAGGATGAACAACAACTGTTATGAAGACATCCAGAACTGAAACTGGAGGCTTCAGTCCCAAATGACCAAACACAATCACTTACTCATAGGTCATAGAAATCCGAACAGATGCAGAC